>NC_046361.1:25214233-25814233 GCF_011125445.2 Fundulus heteroclitus | reverse complement strand
GTGTGGCGGCCCCTCCTCCAGCCTCATCAGAGCAAATCGTGCAGCGCTGAGTGAAATCCCTCGTATGCCATCACCCCACTCCTTCTCAGCTCTGTATTACAGCACAACAACAGCTAGCAATAGATTTATTTAAAGTGTTGAGTTGAATGAAATACTTGACCCTTGTAATCTTATGAACCTTGACCATCAGTGACAGAATCCATGTTGTTGTAATGATTACTCACCCACAGAACTCAATGTATTTGTAGATGCAGGTGGCGATGCCCATGGCGATTATGGCGTAAAACCAGGAGCAGATGAACATGAGCGACAGACACAGGCTCATACCCAGGAAAGACAGAGCCCTATGGGTGATAGGATGTCAAAGACATTTAGAAAAAAAAACATTTGGTCCTGTCCATCGCTTTTAAAGGCCAATAGTTGTATTTTAGAGCCAGAAAACCTAAAATGTTTAAAGCTTGAAACATAAAAAAAACTATAGTCTGCCTTATTTTTGTGTTTTTTGTTTTAAACAGATGAGGTTACAACACAATATTTGGACCCAAAAATTGTCTTGTGAGTCATGCCCTTTAAAACTGGAAGGCGCTACCACACATGGATGATGTCATGGCATCTGTGGCCCCACCATCTTGAAATCTTTTGTTTTTTGCCCTACAATTATTTATCAAAATGAAATCTTGGAATTAAGGGAGGGAATAAGCCAAATCTGAGGAAAGAGGATAAACACAATTTATGGCATAGCTAAAACAGATTCCAGCAGAGAGTTACTAGGCAAATCATGGATTGCCCACTAATGTTGTTTGTGGCCTATTCAGTTTATCTCTGTGCAAAGTCCTTCTTTACAAAGTAGTTTTTACATTCTCTGTCAATGCAACATCTCTGCTCATGTCCACAGGTCAGTTCAAATCAATTTATTTACATAGCGCTTTGCAATCAATTTAATCGAATCATCCAGATTGGTCAAAAGTTTCATATCTAAGGAAACCCAGCAGATTGCATCGAGTTATTGACTCGCAGAATTCACTCCGCCTGAAAAGCTTGAAGCCACAGTGGCTAATTCGTCTGAATTGCGTCATTGATTTTGCAGCAGTCTTTATACCGAGCAAGCATGTAGTAGCGACGGTGGAGGTCATTTTTTAGATCAGTATCCCTCTCTCCAAATGTAACTCATGCACGTTTACCCACAATATTTAGCGGTCACAACATTGCTTCTACGTATCAGAGCAAAATGAAGGAGAAAACATTTTGCTGCTGATGCCAGATTAGCATTTTATATTCCCCTTCACACCCTAAATCTGTAGCTTTAGCTCAAAGTGACTTTTTTTGTTGTGAGAAAAACAAACTGCAGACAAACTTATAGACTTTTAGTGGTATGACACACATGTCCTGAGATTAATGTTTTGGGCAGTTAAACCTTCATCAGAAAACACTGGTCTGATTATGTGGAGACGGGTTACACTGGCATAATCCATGCAAGCCTCCCTTAATGTAATGTTCTGGTGGCAAAGTTGCTTGAGGAGACAGCGAAGCTGACACAGACCTGTGCACATCATAGTGACGATGCAAGTTCGAACGGGCGCAGAAATGCCTGCTGTAATCTGAATTCAGCCACATTTTTGGTTTGAAATTAGTTTTTGTAACTATCAGTAATTCTCCAATGTGGTGAAACATAGTCTGACCAGGCCCGCCACAGAGCCCTATTTAAATCATTGTGTGTAGTGCTGGTTTGTTAGGTCTCTGAAGTGCTTCTCCAAGACCACATTTTTTACAGACTCTCTTCTCTTTGTTCAATAAATTGCCATGTATGGTTTTTAATATGGCCTCAAATTCAAGTTGCAGACTTTGCTAGCAATAGTTTTGGTTTTTGGTGGAGGTTGTGTTTTGTGCTGATTCTCAAGGTCCGAGTTTCAAACGTATTGTCATCCTTCTTTGGCTGGTTCAGCTGCAAGCTTGACTGTTTTATCCTCTTTTTTTTGTTCACATTTTTTCCACACATTGTTAAAATTCGGTCATGGAAATGAATACAACTATTTTGAGCTACAAAAAACCCCCAAAAATAAGTCAAATGAATTACATGACCTTCAACACATACCAGTGGTAGAATTTAAAGCGTGGCCTCCAGTTTGGTGTCCTCAGCAGAGTCTGCAGGGCACAGGCAAGATTGACAAACATGTAGCACATCAAGAAAAACCTAAGGACAAAAAAAAAAACAAAAACGAAGAAGGCAATGAGCAGCAGAAATTATTTTGTTTGATGGAGAATTCTCGCTGGCCTTCATACATTGAGAGGATGGGAGCTACTGAATCCAGGGAGGCAATGATGATACCGATCTCACAGATGCTAGCGGTTAATAACAGCGCCCAGGTTGGCTCTCCGTTGGCTTTACCATGTCCAAAAACCTAAAAGACATACCCGTCAAGAGAAATACATCTGTTATGATTTTAAATTCTTATGAACTTGCATCTGCATGACATGGGAAGGTAAACAAAGAGAGCTCTAGGAAGAATTATTGTACAAACTCTGAGAAATGGGATGATGCCGTCTCTGGAGATGGCTTGAAGAAGACGTGGAGCTCCGGTGAGACTTTGAAGTCCTGCGCCACAGGTGGAGAAGAAAGAGCCAAACACAATGACCCAAGGAGAAGGCCAAGCCAGCGTTCCGATCACCAGGTTGCCATTGACCCCTTCACCAAACCTGAAGAGAGAAGGAAAAATCTCCGCTATACTATGTTGATCCACTTACGCAAGGGAACTTTCAAAACATCTGATGCAGATGATTAGAATAGAAGTGAAAAAAGAAACGGCAGCTCTGTAAACTAAAACAATAAAACTTACTTGTCTCTTAGTACTACTCCTTCTATACACGCACCAAACAGAACCACACACGACATATCTTTGGAGGAAAAGTTAAGAAAAAGCAGATGGTTGAGAAGATTTGTTTCAAAATGTATGTTAATATTGCATGTTTGGAATCTTTTTATACTTCCTGCCAGCATTGAACCAGTTACAGGATACACACAATGGAGGTGGTGGTGATGGCTGCGATGGTGCCAATTGGGATGGACTTCTGAGCGTCGCGTAGATCTCCAGAGCGGTTTGAGCCAGCCATGATCCCTGTGAGTCCAGAAAAAAAAGGTTTTAAGAGAGTCACGCTTCAAATTCTCAACAGGAAATATCTTTGTCTTTCCTTATTGTTTCATCGCCATTTGCGGCACCAGAATCACCAAAATGTTCTCTCACATGTTTGTTAGATTTCGGCTTAATCTATTAAAGATTTTATTGCCAAGAAAACCCAGACAAAGCTAACTTGGTTTGTTTATAATATAGAGTCAATGGGACATTTTTCACTCCACTTGGAGGCAGCAGAAAAAAGCTGTAGATGCATCAGTGCTTAGAGATTAACTAGAGATCTAATATAAGGCAAGGCAAGATTATTCATATAGCACTTTTTGCTAACAAGATGATTCAAATAGCTCCACAATTTTTACAGTGGTTCATAAACTTTTCAGTAATAACTGCATCCTTCAGGGCCCTCCCCCCCAGATCCAATTCACCACTAGGTGGTGATCAGTTGACAGCTCTGCCCCTGTTTTCACGCTAGTGTCCAAAAAATAGCGCCATAGAGATGGTAATAAGCACTTACAAAATAAATCACCGACTTTTGGCCAAAAGTGGCCAGATACCAGGAAAGTTGTGTGCTCAGATACGGTGTTTGTTATGAATGGATGGGTATTACGCTTTAGTTTCTACACATTTATTGCAACTTTGAGATCATTGAGTACAATATTGGCATGTTTTCCACAATTCTAAATATTAGAAGTAGAGGTGTTGTAGTCAAATCTCCAGACCTGTGACAGATGGGAAATAAATCCCCACCAGCAGGGTGAAGAAGCTGGTGATGTCGGCCAGGACGTAGCGGTTGGCGTTGGTAGTAGGAACGTCAGGATCCACGTTGGATGCAATTCCACGCTTCTCCAAGATCATGCCCTTTTCCAGATAGTTTCCAAACAGGTTCTCTGAGAAATGGATGAGCGTAAATAAATCTGGAGTCTGGAGAGTAATCATCGAACCGATGTGTCACAGAACCAACCTGCAAGGATCCCACTGGTGACCCCAGGAATGCCCTGTATCTCTGTGACGTTGTTGTTGATGAAATATTCATCGCATGTGGCGTTGAGGGAATCAGAATCACAGAATGACCGCCACATTTTGGTGGTGATCGTCTCATTGTCTATTTCAATGACCTTTGCACAAACGTCATATGATTTGGAGAGAAGCGTTCGATTTCCAAGGAGACAAACACTGCAACGTCATAAAAAAAACAAAAAAAAGACAATATAATGCATTATTTCAAGCTGAGGTGAGCAGAGTAACCAAACAAAAGAGTCACTTACGGAAAGACGGGAGGCTCAAGGGCTGTCTTGACGATTCCAACGTAAACGGCCAAAATAGATAAGATGACGCAGGCCAAGAAGACGAGGGCCAACTTATTGACATATTTGACCCCTACAAACACCACTATGGCCATGAAGCTCAGCACGATGGTCCCGTACACCCGCATGTTATTGAGGAGAGCAATCTCTGCCTCGGCACCCTCCAGGCCCTCAATCTTAAAGATGGCTGCCTGTGGAACAATGTAAATCTGAAGGAGAGCGCAGATGTAAAGAAAAAGGGAAAAAGAAGGTAGAGAAAAAAGAAGTGATGATAAATAAAATATATTTATATGTTCTCTTAGTGCACAATGAGAAACAGCTTTTATTTTGTGGGTTCACTTTAAATTGCTTATTGCCACAATGTGCTTTAATTATTCTGCCAAGAACATTCAAAGTTTTAAATGAAAAAGCCTGGACAACAATGAGCGAATGTTAGGCATAAACCTTTTGTTACTTTCAAATGTGATTACAAACCTAATTTGTCAAATGTTTACAAAGCTAATGGACTATTCATAAAGTCTTAAAGTCATTAACAAATGTTGCTTGTTTTCCTTTTTCTGTTTAGAGCCTGTAAGTAATTTTAATCAGTTACCAAGCCCTGAGACATACTGCGTTTTATGCTTTCTCTTTTATTTTCTGTCTTTCTTCCCCACTTCTGTGATGTTTATCCACATTGAAATCATGTGTATGTGTTTTCCTCCGTTTGCCTTCAGCACAGAATCATTGGCTGCCACCCAGTTAAACAGCCTTTGGCACCAAGAAGAAACATATTTCAACTTTTTAAAGATGTAAATACAGCATTGTATCAATTAACTGTTTTTACTTTCTTTCAAGTTCAGTTTTAAATGCATTTTCTTATATGTTTTAACTGGAATACCATGCAACACAGAATGTAATAGATCAAGTGTAAATTATTGCCAAATGTTAAAAATACATTACAAAGCTGTATTTGGATCCACTCACCAGCAGAATTTCAATACAACCCAGTATATACATGGCTCCAGCAAAGGTGGTTCCCAGGTAGAAGCAAATCCCCACAGCTCCACCAAACTCCGGCCCCAGGGAGCGAGAGATCATATAATACGAACCTCCAGCTGTGGGTCACAAACACATGCTGGATTCATTGCTCTGAACTTGTTAGGACATTCTTTCTCTAAAGTAGTCATGCCCTCTGAAGTTTTTCACATGTGTCCCACTAAAGCCACAAACCTGAATACATGTTTTTGGCATTTACTCATTAATTATTTAAATACCCACACTAAGTAGTAACTGTGAGGAACGTCCACTGCCTGATCTCTTGGTTAAGGGGAAGTTTTTAAGTTCCTTATGTTTTTTTTTCCCATTATTAAACCTCTTTGCCTATGCAAGGCTCTGCACCGGGGTCCTCTTTAACTGGGTCTTCTTTAATTGCTACCGTGACTAGGGCTGTGCATAAAAATCAATACAAAGATTAATATTGATGTTTTTAAAAACAATTTAAAAACAATCGATATTCTGGCTTTCAATGTCGATATACCTCTCAACCCTTAGGGGGCGATATTACAGCGCACCATTACTGTTCACAGTAGTGCAAGTGAGACGAATTTGTGGAATGGATTTTAGAAGGGCATTCGTCCCTAAAAATCAGACGTATGGGCACATTTTTGGTTTCTGTGATAAGTTAAATGCACTGAACCAAATGCACTTTATTTTCCTGTTAATATATCAGTGTTCAATAAATTGAACATAAATATAATATTTGGCTGGTTTTGTTTATTGAATGACTTTGAGCATTAATTTGAAAGTAATAAATATCGATATTGGAGTCAAATCAAATCAAGCTGGGCTATATCGACAATCGTATCGTACCTTGAGCTACGTATCGAGAATCGTATCAAATCGGGTCATCCTAGATGATACCCAGCCCTAACCGTGACAGACATGTGCAGAGCACAACTATTAGCTGTCCTGTCAAATGATTACCACACTTGAACAGATCTCAGTAGCTCCTCCAGAATAATCACAGGCCTCTTGGCTTCTTCTCTTCTTAAAATAGCTTCCTTCCTATACCTACAATTTATATGCCACATGCTTTCAATTTCAGAATGATTGACTTAATAGTCCTTATAGAGATGTTTAAAGCTTGAGAAATTGTTTTATTACCTAACCTCACTTTTAAACTTCTCTAGAACTTTGTCACTGATCTTTGAGCTGTGTTCCTAGGTCTTTGTGATGTTGTTTTTTTCACTAATGTGAACAATCTTTGAGGCCTTCGCTAAACAACTGGATTGATTCTCAGATCAAATTGTGCACAAGGGGATTTTCTGTTATCTATTCATCAGATAACTTCTGAAGAGAAAGGGTTTTACTTTGAGGTCTCAAAATAAACATCTCTCACATTTTTCAGATTTTCAGTAGTATAAAATGTGAAAACTATTAATCTTTTAACTTCCACTACAATCAGGCTGTACTTTGCGTTGATATAGCAGATAAAAGCCATATGAAATACTATGGAGTTTGTGGCTTTAATGTGGTAAAATGTGGGAACGTTTAAAGGGGGCGTGAATACTGTTTGAAGGGACTGAACACGTGTGGAGGTAGACCCTTACCTGGTACGACCCCATTTGTGGCAATGGCACTCATAGAAATGGCTGTGAGCATGGTCTGAAAACAGCAACAGACAACAAAGAAGGACTTCAAGTCCAACAGTGCACCATCTTATTTGGTCATACTGAAAGGTTCAGTGGACAAACAACAGCCTCCCTGGCTAGTCTTATTGGATCACAATCCACAACCTCAAATTTGTTTTTATCTTCATGTTGTAGGTTCGGATTGGTGAGTCCTACTTTACATTAAGCTTTCTTAGCATTATATATGAATTATTTCCTTTATATGTCTTTTATTTGTAAATCTGACAAATTTTGTTACCTAAAGGACATCAGCCCTTATGCCAATGAATAAATATGGATTTTCTGGATAAGGACACCTGCAGGGTTAGTGTATTGCGTTAGAAAAAAGCAGCTGTATTTTTATGGATATAAAAGAAAAAGAAAAGGTTTCCCAAGTGGAATTTGGTTTTGAAAGAAAGAACGTCTCCATCATACAACAGATGTACCACAGCATGAACATCTGCAGTTTAACACACCGTAGAGCAGCACATAAAGACAATTATGAACGAGCCGAAGACTCCTCCAATCCCGACCATCCATGTCATCCGCAGGAAGAGGATCACTCCGAAAATATTCTGGATGCACGGCAAGTAGACTCCCATCAGAGTGCCCAGCTGGGGGGCCTGGAAAGCACAAAGCACAGCAACAAATGGGAAAAATAAAGAGTCAAGTGCTTTCAGGTGTTACGTTATATATATGTCTGATATTTCACAAAGGAATGAAACGATAAAAGGGCACGCTTCTCTGATTCTGTCTCCAGCTGAGCTGCGAGGATCATTTCAGTCCAAGCTGAGTACAAATGTGGGCAAATATTCTTTTGGATTCTCATAACTTGATTCTTCTTTTCACGTGACGTGATAATAGCAAACGTAGACCAACTAAATCTGCCATTCTGTTTGTATGAAAGTATTGAGTGTTTGAACTAGTCTTTTTCAAATACACATGTTCATTATAAACTGTATTCAGCGACTAGTTTTTCATTTAAAGCCTTTTGAAAATATCATGAAAAACAATTTATTGATAGCTTTAAAGATTATCGTCCTTTAAAACAGGAGCGATGCTTCTTAATGTGATGCTTAGATTTTACTGTGATTCTTGTAATGTAATTTTACTTACTTTAAAAAAATTTTTTAATCGTTGTTCATTTATTCTCTGAAAGCACATTGAATTACCCTGTGCTCAATGGAGCTATACAAATAAACTTGACTTGTCTAATGGCGAATACACGCACATGCTACATTATTATTTCCAATATTATTATGAAGGTGTTCAATAATTCAAACTACATAACAATTTGGTGCAAATAAAGAAAAGTATTAACAATATACGTACATGAATCGTTTTAAAAGATGCTATTATGCGAAAGAAAAATAAAATTAGGTGAAATTTTAGCTTTCAAACAAATGCTGCTGCAGTGCTCTACCTTTACGGGTTTTTTAGACGGCCGAGCCCCCTCCTCATTATTCTCAGCCTCTTCATGCTCTTTGCTGCCGGTCGGCAGGTTGGAGTAGTTGGCCAGAGAGCTGAGCAGAGAGGACACCATTGGACTGGTATCAATCTCCTCCTAGAGCATAAACAAAGTAACACATGGGTAAAAAAAAACAACAACACTAATTTCACCCAAACAGTCGCTGCTGGTTATTGAGGGCGGTCCCCACCTCAAACAGAGCCATGCTCTTGCATTCGTATTGCTGGCTCTTTTCCATATCCGAGGCTGCACAGCTGTTGATGAAAGGACTGCTCTCTTTGGGATGTCCATCGCCTGAAACGCAGAAACACCAGCGATCAGGATGCAGGTTGATTTTTTCCATTTAATGTAGAAATACCAAGAAGGGATGTATTTATGGTTAAATGAAATCATCTTCCAAATCTGGAGTCCCACTAAAAGATTTTTTTTTTTATATTTTCTTTACCTGTAAAGAATATTAGATCAGACAGGTTATTTATGAGCATTAACAAAGATCCAAGGAGGTCCGTCATAAAGTTTTTAAAGTTTAAGGTTCATTGTTAAAAATCTGTAGGAGTGCACAGCTACAGTATATTTGTTAAGGGCAGCAAGGTGAAACCTTCCACATTTGAAAAGAAGCTGTTTTCATGTGGACAAAACCCCAAACTTGTGGGAAAATATTCCTTTGAGATCCCTACATATGGAGAACATCAAACGCGTCGTTTTCAGCGACAATGCTTTATACCAACTGTGGGATGCTGGTCATTTTTGATGAGACAAGAACTTATGCAAATGTTTCAGAAAATGGCTCTTCAGTTTATCTTCCCCTCAGAGTGATGCAGGGTTTAACTAACCCATGGCATCACATAATGCTTTGACTCGGCTTGGACTGACACATCCATTCAAAGAAGGTTAAAGTTGACTTTAAAAAAATCAGCAAAAGCAAATTATTGGCATTAATACAATTGGTTTCTGCATCAGGTTGCCATTTCAGGCCCGTCAGTTAATGAACAGATCTGATTTAAGCACAAAGAGTAGAATAGTCAGTGATGCTGTTGTTATATTTGTGTGGAATAAAAAGAGTTCAACCTCTCTGAGCTCTGAGGTTTTAACATATAAATAATCTGGTCTGTGTCAGATTCTACAATTTGTTAAATCTAACGTCAAATACACAATGCTGACACAAAGAGAAGATTTTCTCACTTCGGTGTTTCCAAGTTCTGTTTTTCCTTATAGAGTTTATTGTTCTGCTATTCTCTCAGTTCAGTTTCTCTCAGTTGCCCTACCGTCTGCATTCAGGACGCACACTTACTCTCCATCTGGTAATCACTCTCTCGGGTTTCATTTGCTCCTTGCCTGATCCTCCTGTTAATTTACCTGCTATTTTCCAATGTAGTGCCAAATGTGTATGGTTCATAAACCAGAAATCCATTCTGGATTTTCTCTGAAACTGGTACATTTCACCATAGATTGGGAAACTCAGGGTTTCATCTGAATATATTACCGCAGTAACACATTCTGTGAACATAGCCTGTTCACTTGCAGGTTATCTGTAAGTATCCAACTCTGACCATAACCCAACTGACTTGTGTTGGTAATTCCTAAACAAAGTTTTTTTTTTTTTTTTTTTTTTTTACATAGATCTGCCGTGCACTCATTAAAACAAATCATGAATTTAAACATTGTTTGACCACCTATCCATTATCTCAAGGCACAAACATGCACTGTCTTTAGAGGAAAATGACTGAGTAGCATGCTGCATCTCTGTGCTAATGGAACCATCCTTTCAAACCATTGGAGAAGTTAAAAACATTCGACAGTTATCGTGATTAAGGAGTCCTGACACTTTCTAATGCATCAGTGTTTAGGTGTAACTGTCTCAGAAATGGGGCCCTAAAGCGACCAGTGTCATTTTCTGCACTGTTTACTGCAAAATAAAGTCAGATGCACTCATATATCAAAAGGGGAAGCCCAGTGGCCTTACTTGGTCCATTTTCTCTCAGTTTACAGAATGAAGCCTTCAAAGCCCAGATACAGACATTAATATTTGTCCAAATTTCATTTTAACACAGTCAAATGTTTATCTTATATTTATATAACAGCTGCATTCTCTGTGATTTTCGGATCCTGACGTGGTGCCTTAATGTTTTACAAGGTCTCTCTGCCAGACCAGCGTGTGAGGTCAATACGACATGCGATGATCTCTATCTTCTCCTACAAGAGGAAAATGACCCCCTGTCATACAGATCGATGACCATACTATTTGCACCACCATTTTCCAGGATGGAAGAGGAGCCAGAGATAGTTTTCAGAAATGTATTTGCATATAAAATTATTTATAACCATAGAGAAGTAAAAAAAACAAAAAACAGACATGTTTCTCACAATGATTTCCAACAAGTACAAATACAATAGTTTGATTTTTAACGTTGTTTCAGCTAAAAAAAAACTTGTTTTACTCGTCCTAAGTGGCGCTTCGGTGAAAGAACTTCTTTGTTCTGTAAACCTTTCTCTTAGAAAAAGCCCTGAAACAACTGAAACAATGGGGAAGGTTTGAAACTGTTGCTGCATGCTAAGCCAGGAGGAGTTAAGTGCTGCAAGTCAATGACTTGATGCAATCTGCTGGGTTTCCTTAGACAGAAAACCTTTCAACCAATCTGTCTGTTTGAGTCGATTGGATTGACTTTGTAAATTGCTTTGAGAAGACATTTGTTGTGAAATGGCACTTCATAAATAAGCTAAATTGAATAAAAAAAACAAAACAAAGTTTGCAACCTTCATAAAATGGCCAGCTAAGAAGACTTACATGGGACCATGTGTATATGGGCAGTTTTTTCATTGAAGCAAACTCCTTAAGTCAGCATTAAACCCAAAGATGAAACCAAAGCAGCACAGCAGTTTAGAATAAAGAATGAGATTAGTTCTTCTGAGATGATATGCAGTATTTCTTAATTATCTTCAGGTTTGTCTCTGACCAGCTGAAACATAATGTGAAGTTCTATTAAAAGAGGCTTAAACACTTGGGTTTTATATCAAAGATGCAAGCCAACCAACACTCAAGCACGTCCATACACTCACCAGAAACTTTATAGGGTACAACAGTTTAATGGGGTACCGCGCACGTGACGTCACCGTCTCAAGAGCAACGCCCCTTTTGCCGCTTAGTTAGGGCACACAGGAGAGAACGCACGGATAACCGAGCTATTACAAGCGCAACAGAACCAGCGATATGACCGACTTTACAGCCGTTAAACTTTCCCAAGACGATGTCCCAGGCACACGGATTACTGGTCGCACTGTCGAAGAACACACCAACCTTCAGCTCAAACGATGGCTTGAGGTTCGAGGGCTTAAAAAGACTGGAAAACTGGCCGAGTTGATGAACGGTAAGCTTTGTTTTTTTTTCCTGCGCGGCGATCATGGCAGCGTCGGCCGTTTTTTTTTGTTGTTGTTTGCAATCACCGTCCAGGAATGGGTATATGTTTAATGTTTGTCTCATTTGAAATGTTTTTGAGTAAGCCTGGTAGCAGGCTATCATGTTAGCGCCTGCTACCATGATAGCCTGTATGCTGTCATGGTAGCAGGCGCTACTTTATTAACATGTCGGCCACCAAAATACTCTTACCTTGACTTGATGTCGCTGGAATTGGGTCAGGATGTTCTTCGGTTGTGCCCTTTCCTCCGACAAAATGCTTGCTACATATGTACTTGAATTTGGTAACTTTTTCCGGGTTGAACTGTTGTGTAGGCCGACCGCCCCGGTGTACCCAGCACACATTTCTCCTTGGCAGTCTTGAAGAAAACATCCTTCATATGCGGCCGATCAGCGTAACTCGAGTCGCTGTTGCACGTTCCATAGCAACAATGTTTAAAAACCATGGTTTTAGATTTGGAAAAAGCAGTCGTTTACCGAGTAAAACCTAGGCTAACGCACGTCTCTTTTACAGCAAAACAGCGGCGGGTTTACGGAGTTTGCCCCACTGCGTACCACGTGATGTGACGTCATCGTGACGTTGTGTTTCTAAAAATAGCTCGCGCGCGGTACCCCATTGCTTTTTAACACACCTTACGAGTGAGCCTAATTTTTTGGCAGTACTCTGTGCCTTCTGGCACATAGATGTGTTGAAGAAAACTTGCTGAAGTTCAAAGGCAGGTCTGAGTATCTCAGAAACATGTAATCTGCTGGGAGTTCAATGCACAATCATCCGTCATCGTTAAAGAGAATTGTCAAAAAAAGAGAACACACCCAAGGAGCAGGAGATGTGAGGATGAAAATGACTTGTTGATGTCAGAGATGAGAAGGTCGACTGGCTTAAGAAGAAATGCAACATTAGGTAAAAATATCACTTGCTACAACCAAGGGGACTGAACATCAACTGCTGATCAAAACACGTTCAACCTTGATGTCTGCAGCCTCAAAAAAATCAATAAATAAAAAAATCACACCAGGTGCCACTGCTGTCAACAGAAAATAGGAAACCAAGGCCACAGTTCACACTGGCTCGTCCAAATATGAAAGTCAGAGATTAGAAAAAAGTTCCCAGGTTTGATGAATCTTTATTTTAGCTGCAGCACTGAGATGGTAGGGTTTTGTGGAAACTGATACCACCATTTAGTGATCGGCCCGTCGAAAGGTTCGGTATTTTCACACTATTTAGCTGCAGCACTGAGATGGTAGGGTCAGAATTTGGAGTATACATGAAAGCCTCCTGCCTTATATAAATGGGGCGCTGCTGGTTGTATAATTGTGTGGGGGTTATTTTCTACTCACATTGGGCCCCTTTACCCACTGAGGAACATTTAAATAGCACTGCCTTTCTGAGCATTGTTGCCCATGTCCATCACTTTAAGACCACAAGGTGCACATCATCTGACGGCTTCTTCTTCCAGCAGGATAATGCACCATGTCACGAAGCTCAAATCATCGCAAACCGGTTTGTTGAACAAGACGCCGATATCCCGGTACACCAAAGACCTCTCTGTTCACAAGACCAGAGACCAATAGAGCAGGTTTAGGTTGTGCAGCCAACAAATCTGCAGTAACTGCATGATGCTGTCATATAAAAATCAACCAAATTCTATGCGAGATGTTTATAGTTTGCTGGTTGTTTAATAGTTAGGGGGAATTTATAGCATTAAGAAACAAGGTAGTTCAGAAGGCCAAAGAGGTTCTAACATGGTGCTAGCAAGGTGGACCTAATGAAGTGGCCAGTGACTGTATGTATATTTGTTTACAAGCTTGGCTTCTTCCTCCATTTCTCTTCACTCATCACAGTGCATACATAAATATGAGGAATTCCAAACGTTAGGTAAAAATAACAAAAGGTCTAACCTCTGTTTTCAGTGCAATGGGTGCTTTATTTATGAGAGCCATTAGACATTTTGTAGTTGAGTAACATCTGGCGGCTCACAGCGGCACAGCCAAGTCACCTCATGAATTCCCAAAGCTGTAGCAGTATTACACGCTAATCTCTAAAGTAAAAGGGAAAGTCAAATGCCAGCCAAACTGCTCCGACACAGCTGGTAATCCTTTGAAACATGGACGGCTCTGCGAAACACACGTAGCCTATCAAACCTTTTTATTTTATTTTAGAAAACATCTTAAACTGTGACACAATTGTTTTGCATAGGTCTGGGAAAAAAACGTTCCTGAACGTAAGAAAGAATTATGACTATTTACTTGTTGCGAAAAATTCACAGTCGGTTTTATTTCGAACGAGGGGGTTGTAATCCAGCAGAGCACCGCTTGGCTTTTTAAATCTGCCTTCTAACCTCATTCCTCTTCTTAGCTTTGAATAAAATCTGCTTTTGAAAGGTTGCAACTTAACAATGCTTTATTAAAGGCCTGTGTCCTTGCGTGACAAGTCTTTTTTTTTTTCTTTGCATATCATTTTTTTTTGAATGCTTGACATGTATTGTATTTGTGGAGCTTACTACTTTTCCGATAAAAGCAGGGAGTTTTTTTTTTTTTAATTGTGTATTCCAACAATCACGAGGAACAATGTTTCTCGGCAAGTAAGTTCTGAATTTTTATCCAACATTTGGTCTGTGTCAAATTAGAATTTGTTTCTCCTTTCAAGTACTCTGGCTTCTTCCCAGAGTCCAAAACCATGTGTTAGGTTAACTGACTCATGTGAGTGTTGGCATGCGTGGCTATCCTGTGTGCTGCCCTGCGATTGCTTTGGGTTCTGTCAAGATTTTACAATGTCTTGCAAAGCTTTTTCATACTGACTGACCTTTTTAACCTTTTGTCAAATTTAAAATACAAACCCGAAGGTAATTAATGAGATTACATGTGATGCATTACCAAAGGAACACTTTTCTATCCAACATCCAAAAACAGAAAGAGCTACTGTGCATCTAAACGTACATGACGGACAAGGGATGCTTTAGTCAGATAAGCAACCAGAAGGCCCATGATATCTATGGAGGAGCTGCAAAGATTTGTAGCTCAGGTGGCAGAATCTGTTGACTGTAGAGCTATTAGATTTGCACCTCACAGATCTGGTATTTATGGGAGAATGCCCAGAAGAAGGTCACTGTTGAAAGAAAGCCATAAGACGTTCTGTTTGCAGTTTGCCATGTGCAAAATAGGGAAAACACCAAACACATGGAAGAAAGTGCATTGGTTAAATTAGACAATATTTTTGGCGTACATTCAAATGATGTGTGCGTGCTTTGGAAAACTAAAACCTAAAAGCAACACGGCATCCTTAGAGTGGAACAGGGTGGTGGCAGCGTCATGCTATGGGAATGGTGTCATTTAGCAAAAAGAAGGTAAACGGTCAGAGCTGACTGACACAAAGTAAAGTGATTTTCACAGATGCTATTGATGCAATATAGTAATTTTATATATATATAAAAAAAAACAACAGGTAAAAATTTCTGAAATGTAAAAACCTTGTAGAGATATGACCCAAATGCAAGTATGAAGGGCGCCAGAACATATGCATGCATGTCACATATTTCACCTTTTAGATACACCTTTTCAAATTTTTCTTTCATGCTACTGATAATTTACAACTTGGTTGGCCAATTAATCCCAAACCACCTTCAAGAAGGCAAAACAGATGGATGGATGGATCTAAAAGCTCTGCACTAAAGAAAAACTTGTTTTGTGTCCTACATAGACACACATAAATATGTATAGTGAAGTCACGAAGACATCTGAGAAGTAACAAGCTTTCCCTGTGGGCTAACTAATAAAAACACAATTCAAAACACAAAAAAGAGATCCCAAAGTCTTCAAAGTAAAAGAAAACATTTCAAGCCATAAGATGAAGTCATGGCAAAATCAATCAGCTTTAAAATGAAAGCTTTGTTTTTCGGTCCTCAATCATTTTAATGCAGGAGGATGTAGGATTTTATTGTACCAATCTCAAGGACCTCCCTTCAAAGATTTAGTTGTTTTTTCCTGATATAATGTGTTTTTGGGAGCTCTTTGACCCTTTCAGACCTAATATGAGATGATTGCGCTGATGTCCTCCTGTTTTTCCAAAGCTGAATGTCACTGTGCAGTCAACAATAACTTATTTAAACTTGTTGAATGTTTAAATATGTTATTAGCCAATGTAGAATAGGTTTTAGGTTGACCGCCAGGTTCCCATCTCATCGCCCCCTGAGCTTGTCGTCCACCTGTCAGGACGTGAGGAGAAGGTCTTCACAGCTGAGGGCGGTGATGCGGTGGTGGAGGGCCTGAATGAAGATCAGGTATGAAACAACATCACAGGTCAAGTTGAAAGGCCCATTAACCTCACTGCCTCATTAATCATTATGAAATAATCTCTTCTTCTTTAGACATTTGTCTCGCATCACTCAACTATAACACTGTGCTATAGTTATGAAGTAAAAAGCTTGCCTTAATGTCACTAATTGTTTTGCAATTGCATTTTTCTAAGAGCATAAGTGCTTTAGACTGCAGACCAATACATGTTTTTGCATAAAGTCCTTTTGACTGCATGATGAAAAATAATATTTCCACAAAGATACTAAAATGATGAAACAGACCTATCCCCTATCAGCATCCTAATCCGACATAAAAAAAAGTTGGAGGGCTGTGTGCGTGAGAGAGTAAATCTGATGGGGATTTATAGATTCCCGTTTGATTCCATAACTGTTTTCCAAGCATAATTCTTCAAAGTTGTTATTTCTGTTCAGTACTTTAGGTGATTTGTACCACAGACATGAGCCGTAAACCCGTAAATCATAAATGATCATACATGCATCAAAGGTTCAAAGGTTTAAGGCTCACCAGAGAAACTCTGATAAATGGATCTGACCTAAGGTGATGTAAAAAAAAAAAATGCCTGAAGGGTAAAGTGGGACTTTGGAGAGAGTTGATTTTAGCGCAGTTGAATTACTATTTAATAATAAGTTAAACAGCTAAATGAATATCGGTGACAAACTATATCTTAAGTGTGTTTGTTCATATTTTATGGTAAAGTAAGACTTTTTAGTTATAAACTGTTACAAACAGGCTGAATGTGTCATGATCCTCAGCAGGTTGTTTGTTTTGGACTCTTTTATTTCCTGGGATCATGTTCTTCAGTTTTTCATCCTTCAGTGTTCGTTTAATCAGTCAGTTAGTTCCCTTTGTATCTTGTTTCTGTCAGATTTCTGCGCTTTCTCCTTGTCTGTCCTGTCTATCATTCGCCTTCAGGTCTTTACCTTCATTGCTCTCCCCTTTGTTCCATTATCATCCGATTATCTCCACCTGCTCCTCGTGCTTTCTCTCTCCTCTCTAGTAGGCTATTTGAGCAGTCTGTAGTGTACTATGCACAGTGCTGTTAAAATACCAATTTATTGTAAAAAAGTGGATAGGATGTTTGACAAATCACTCTTTTTCAAAATACGATGTGACATATATCTTGCGAAGTCAAGTGAAAAACAATAAAATTCAAAAGGAAAACACAAAATTAAAACAAAACAAAAAATAAGAAGCTTCAGTGGAGTTTTTGCATAAATGTGCACACACACCTGAATAGTTCAGTGAAAAAAACTTTTTATGCAATTTCAACATTCATTCTTATTGAGTTCACACGTGCGATCGATTTTAAAGAATCTGAATACCTGTAGATAAGGTTTAGTTGTTGAAGTTAGTGGTTTATTTGCATCCTTTGTTTAAAGCCATACTGTGCAGCGAAGATGAAAATGATCAAATGTGTCCAAAGGTATTACTCAGAAAAAGATCACAAAAACAACAATATTCCGCATAGACCATGAAACTGTGAATCGCCGATAGTTAGAGAAGACATGGTACAATAGTTGTATTTCTTTGTTTGACAAAAAATAGTCTCTCCTCTGAAGTGTATCTAACTTTTTTTTTACATGTAAGTTCAGCATAGGAATTTATGTTTGATATAAAACTGTAAAGAAATAAAAACTTCCTCTTATAAATGAAAGTTGGCAAACATATCTACGTGATGATAATGGAGATATGTAGAAGAAAACATGTCAACCTCAAAGTTGGACAATATTTGTGGAGCAATGTATCTGTAAGCTGGCTTATTAAATCTGACAACCCCTGTTTTGTTGAAAAAGTGTGTGTGTGTGTGTGTGTGTGTGTGTGTGTGTGTGTTTACTTGTACATGCAGCCGAGTGAGAACATTTTTGCTCATTTTACAGGTGAAGTGAGAACTTTGATGTAAAGTGAGGACCTTTTCTTGATCCTCACTAACCTAAGGGTTAGGTCTATCACTAAGATGTCCCGTAGGTTTAGGTAAGGGCTAGGTACTGTATATACTGGTAAATGTAATGTTTAGGGTTAGGGTCAATGCATCTGTTTTTAAAACAAGGATGTGTCTGTGTGTGTGGAGGTGGACATTTTTGGGGGGAGTGCTGAAGGAGGTGTTTGCCTCGGGCGGCATTTATGCTGAGAGCCCCTCTTATTTGAGAGGACTCCCGATCCCTGCATCATGTCTGGTCAAATCTAATTTGTGTAGTTGTGCTCTTTCAATGCGACACAGAACTACATAATACTTCTGGATGGTGAGTTCCCTATCCCAGAGGACAAACATTCTTTACAACAAGGTATTTATAACCTATACCCTGACATTGGAATAGGATGAAGGATTTGTGAATGCCAATTGCTGTCCGTGAGTGGGCGAAATTGCTTTTTAACTGTTCCCTTTGAAGTCTTGAAATCCATCAACACAGAATAGATCAGCTTTCCTTGCAGTTAAATCTACAAGGTCATCACCTTGTGTGTGTGTGTGTGTGTGTGTGTGTGTGTGTGTGTGTGTGTGTGTGTGTGTGTGTCTGTAACAACACTACAGAACTGATGAAAAAAAGGCCCAGAAGAATCTGTATTTAAGCCTTTGGATGCTTTTGGACAGCAGACACAGGGAAGCTGGTCACAGTTGGTGTGACGATGGATACAGACGAACACTACGGAGTGAGAAGAGTCTCAATGTTCACAAATACACATATGTGATTCATACATGCACAGCATAAGATTATAGTTTGAAAAATACGGTACTCAAACCCTACAGCCAGAGCAACGACAGAAAGGGTTAAGATCAAAGCATATCCGTGTGTTAAATGGCCCAGCCAAAGTTCAAAGTTAAGTCATCTTCAAAATCTGAGCAGGGCGGTTTTGTTTTCTGTTAATTTTGCAAAGAGGAATGGCTAAAAATCTTAGCTACAGATATACAAATAAGGTACAGACATGTGCCCAAAATGGTTGCAGCTCTAAATGCAGAAAAAAGTAGGTCTACAAAGCACTGACTCAAACAGGCTAAACACACCACACCTTTCAGATATTAATATCTGGGGGGGAGGGGGGGGGAACAACACACAACCTTCTTCTGGTTTTCAATTATGCTCTGGTTTATGTTGGTGTATCCCTTGAAATCCCTTCAAAATACATTGGAGTTTTGGTTATCATGTTATCAAATGTGGAAAGGTTCAATTGTATATGAACGCCGGAGCAGCGCAGAGGTCTTTTCACTGTTCACGTTTAAACTACATTTGCATGTTGTGTAAAAGGAGGACAATGCCATTCTTTCTTTGTCCTGGGGTTGTGCAAGACAGAAAAATGACTTTGACTAAAATCAGTCAAACTGAACAATAGAACGTGTCATAGCTTTGGATGTCTGCCTGTCTGCAAAAAGCTTCTTTTCATGAAAAGTCCTAACATTTACAAAGGATATTGAGTGTACACAGCTGTAAGCACACAAAAGTCTTTTTGTGATGTTGAAGGTGAGACAATGGTAAATCACTTCAAATTCTTTGTCATCGACATCATCATTTAAGGTGATTTTGTACCCTGTAAAACTCAGCTGACATAAAACAAATATTTCTGTTAGTGTAAAGAATTACTTCCTCTGTTCTGCTTAAACAATATGAAACTATTGTTTAAGCATTTTTGCACATACAAATGGTTTTAAAAAAATACTCACCTGCACACTGTGACCGCACACTGTCTCTTTCTACTGCATTGTTTACATTTCAATTGTTTTACTGTTAAATCACTGCTGCACTTTATCCTGTAAATTCTATCCTGTAATTTACTTTATCCGGTAATCTACTGCAATTTACTGTAATTTTCAAGCTGTATGCAAACGAAATTCCGTTCTGTACGTACTCTGTGCATTCAAAATAACAAATAAAGTTGTCTAATGTCTAATTTCTACCTTCCTCTTGCAATTGTAGAAGACATTGCATCAGGAGTGTTCAAACCCTGAAACAGAGACTAAACATGCATCTCCTCAGCAATGGACAATATTTCCATAAGACTGAGTAAACTCCAACATTTAAAATAATTGAAGTATAATTTCCCTGGGCAGCTGTAGAGGCTTTTCTGAACAGACATGCTTATGCTGTATCTGCAAACAAATATCTACTTATGTTTGGATTAAGGAGTAGGGTTAAAGACAAAAACCTTCTCTTCCAAAGAAGAAAGCATGCTAAAACCTCCCATGTCTTAGGGTATGATGAATTCAAAGTTGCAAGAGTTTATGCCAGAGCAAAGTGGTGCAAACATACAGCTGATTGGCAAAGAACACCAGCAAGACACAAGGTGCCAACTTCATGTCCTGGGGTAACCTGTCTGGGACTTTGGGATGCATTTTCAGAGTAAGAGTGGCCAAATAGGCTAATAAATATGTTGCAAGCTGAAAAAACAGTTCTACGCAAAGGAGAATAAATGTTGTAACTAAATCAAAAGGTTTTCCAACATGTCTAAGTTCGACTGCCAGGTGAGTGAACCTCTTTAATGTTTTAAAAAATTCTAGCGAACAGTTTTTTTTGCATTTCAAGTTAGTTATGCAGGACACAGGCGCTGTTTTTAAAAGTTGGGCAACCAACTTATGTTTGTCTTGATCTTTAGGTGTCTTGATCACGTCTTCTTTAATGATTTGTTCTGTGTTTCTGATTCTTATTCCTTGTGTTTTCTCCCTGTCTGCCATCTCGATACCCCAGAAATTAGGCTTGTGTTCAGTTATTATTTATGTACCCTGGATTGTGTGCTCCTCTGTCTTGCCTCATGTTGTTGCTTAGTTAAATCTCCGTTTCTCCCCGACTCTGCTTGGTTATTCTGTATTTCTGTTAGTTCCTTCAGTATCCCATTTTCAGATGGATTTCTGTTTCTCCCTGTTGGCTTGTTCGTGTTTGCCTTTCACCTGTCGCTTAATTACTTTCACTTGCTCTCCTGCTTCCCTCTCTGCTTTCTGCCCCTCTACTTAAACCCCCTGTTCCTCTCCCTTGTTTTTGGATCCCCCGTTGTGTCACTGCTTGTTGATCCCTGCTTAAGCTTGGGAGTTTTGTTTCTGTCATTTATTAAATTCACAATTCATCTCATCACGCGGCTGCGGTTAATGCCTCATAAACCATGAAAATGTTTCTGTTTCCCACAGAAACCTGATTGGTTCACAAAAGTGCTTATTACTAACCTGAAAGTAAAAATAAATAAAATAATTGTCACCCCGCTCCCCCGCTACCACGCTATCTCCTCAGTACCCATTTACCCATCACTAAATGTGGTACAAAGGTAAAAAGTGTTTGTTATAATACACTTTTAATATGATAAACAGCTCATAGTTTTTCCAATGAAAAGTACTGCATTCATTATTAAGTGGTAGCATATGTTAACGAATGGAAGAAATGCCACATGGGGCTCACATCTGAGCACAAACATGAATCTTTAGAATGAAATGTAACTATTTTATACTTTTGTGCTCTAATATTCAGCTAGTAGTTCTGTTCCTGTATAAAAATGGCAAGAAGAGATCAGCTGATAAACAGGATTTTTGTTTTTTGCTGCAGAAGATGAAGCATTTGTACTGATGCCATGGCTGCTGTTTGACCGCAGCATGCAGATGAAAGGCAGCCCAGGGTGGAGATTTGTACCCTTGATGTGACATGGTTATTAAAAAATGGACAGTTCATACCAGCTTTTTAAAGCTTAATAGGACACAGGCTCAGGAGGGATTATCCAACAGCTGCTGGAGTCCGTAGGGGTGCGTAGAAATGAACTTCTTCACGTGAGAGAAGTGCACCAATCAGCGTCGCAAAAACGACACCATCATTCATTTTCACCTCGCCTGCTGTAACCAGGAATTAACGCTAATTCCATAAAGTGATTTGCTTAATTTAATTTCATCGTCTCACTCGTTCTTTTGCTGCCTGTTTGTGCCTGCCGGCCTCTCGGGAGCAACGCGGGAATGAAGCGCTCTGGCAAAAATGGATCGAGTTTGTTAGATTCTATAAAACCAGGACCCAGAAAAAGAAATGAAGGAATATAAATAAAAAAAAAAAACTCTTTCTGAATTAGGATTTTATTTCCATCACTGGGCTGGGAATCCAAACCATTGTTCACCAACAAAATATTATGATTTGTACTTCCAGTAAGTCATAATTTAGAGCTATCTGTTAGCGTGATTGCATGGTTACATTTAATGTCATGATTTTACTCCTGTAGAATGCCATGAAAAAAAGTGTTTGTTTTTTATACATACAAAAAACCTTTACCTTATTTTTACTGCCATTGATGTGTGATAGACTTACATATGACATTGAACATATAAATTAGGTTGAACTTTAAAATGACCTGGTTTTCTAAACTTGGACGCCCCAAAATAAAATCAAGTGCAACCAATGGCCTTCTAAAGTCACTAGTTTAGTAAATTGAGTCTACCTGTTGGTAATTTCACATCTGTGTAAATCATATATATATTCTTTGAAGGCTTCAGAGGCTTGTTAGAGAACACTTAGACACCAACAGCATCATGGAGACAAAGGATGATTCTGAATACATCAATCAGGTCAGGGGAAAGTGAAAAAGAAATATTTAAATCCATCATCCAAAAGTAAAAAGGGTATAACAGCAAATCTATTAAGACATGGCTGTCCACCTGAACTGACAGGCTATTCAAGATAATAGACATCAATACAAATGCAAACCATACATTATAGAAGTCATTTAAAAACAATTAAAACACTGTATCGTCCTCTTTTCATTTCAAATTTTGCACTACTTTGAGTTGATTTATCACATTGGCAGCAGTCTTCAAGAGTTGGAATCCTGCATGTATTGCTGGTCCAATACACTCGCACAACTTGCATGGCTCATCAGCAGGTTCATGCACGAGCTGACGACATGCTGATGAGGTAACGCAGGCTTATTGGAGCAGGGACTCAAGTAAAACATGGAGGACAGAGGTGGGCACCTCTGGTCTATCACATAAAACCCTGGTAAGACACATTGGAATTTGTGGATTTACCCAGTTTATCCTTACAAAACGTGGAAAAGCTCAAGCGGTGTAAATACTTTTGCCCTGCCCTTTTATTCTTCCAGAGATTGAAATCAGTTTAAATGAAATGAGAGAATATTTTACTGAAAACAGAAAAAAAAGCAACATGTCTAGAAAACCAACACAAGTGCTTTGGTGTGCACAGTATTATGAAGTTGAGCCCAAATTGATCCATAGATTAAAAGTATAATCATCCAGAATCAATGAAAAGAATGAATGAAATATTTGCTTTGTGAAAAGCCTTTATAACCCAAATCAATAATAATAATAATAAAAACCTTTAATCACATTACAGCGATGAAAACCTTCCTACGATTGTTGACCGGCCTTTTGTATGTTTCCACCGATATGTTGACGTTTTCTCTTCAGTGTTTAGCTCCAGTTCTTTGATGCTGGATGTTATCGCCCTAATCTTCAGCTCTCTCCACAGATTCTCTTTCAGCTTCTAATCGAGACTCTGGCTTGATCACTTTGAAACATTATTATTGCTTCCAGTCAGAAGAAATGGGATGTTAAAATCAAAAGATTGCTTAAAATCTGTCGGGCTGTGAATAACTTTGGGTTCCCTTGTAACTAGAGTCTTACACATAAACCTTACTGTTGTTATAAAATCACTAACTGGTAGAACAGAGGATCCATCTGGTTAAACTCCCAAGTGAGAAACCAGCAGCATTTCACAGACAAACAGTAAGTGTAACATCGATCAGGCACGACAGCAGGCTAATCAGAATAGATGACAAATTGCGTATTTCTTTTTTTCCCGATGTTCTTTTTTGTGGAGTTAAAATTTGTTGATAAATCCGTTGCAGCTTAATATTGTCATAAAATAACAATTTTATCAATTGCTTTTAAAATTGCTTAGGTCTGCCAACCAGCAGCACCTTATTGTCCCTAAATCCAAGCAGAAACTGAGAGGGGATCATGCCTTTGTTGTAGTAGTGATCTGCCTTTGCATGTCAGGCAGATCCCCTCTCCTTCAGAGTTTAAGACTCTTCTTAAAACTCGCCCATTTACGGAAGCCTTTTGCACATCCTGAGAGGTTGACTCTACTTTTACTTGTTTTGAAATATTTTAACAGTTTTTAATCTTGTCTATTTTATCTTGTCTGTGTTTTGTCTATTTATTTTGATGTTATTGTTATTTACATTTGTATATGTACAGCACTTTGTTGACCTTCGTCATTATAAAGTGCTTTATGAATAAAGGTGGTATGGTAAAATGTACATCTGCGAATTGATTTACAGCTGTATTTTATGATGATGTTTTGAAATTTTCATTTGAGCAAAATTTATTTTCATGCCATCTACCTCTAATACGTCTCTTAATAACATCTACTAATTAGATTTCTTATTCATAGATAAAATCTATGAAACAGGAGAAGAGTGAAGTGGTGGCTACATGCAGATAATGTCAGGTTTCAGTACCATTCATTGCTTTAGGATCGATATAAGGCTAAAATAAAATAAACAGCAAAAAACACATCCTTTTAAATATGGCTTTTTGCAGATTTGTGCTAATTAAGATTATTTATTACTAACTTAACTTTGCATTAATTATATCAGTACATTGTATTTGCCCGTTTAATTTGACTTTTCACAGATTTTCAATAATTTACTAATTTTTGTATATTTATAAATTTCAGTTTCTATTAAAATAAAGTATCAGTGTTGTACTCATTTGAATTATGCATTTATTTTGTTAGATTAGCAAGATTAATGAACTCCTCCAACTGTCACATATGGATGCTAATTTAATTTACTATTACTAATCTATTTTCTATTTTTTTTAATTTCTTGTCCTTGTTTGGTAATTTTTTTATTGCATGATTTTTTCCTCTTTTCATTACAATGGTGTGTGTATGAAAAGTTATCTGCAAATAATGACTTTTGGACACCTGTTAGAAGGAGATAACAGAGAAACAGCTACTGTGGGGACATCTGAATATGCCAGAACCATTTATAAGTCCGTATATGTAATTTGATAATCTCAAATGAGCTTCCCCAGATGTTATATTTGCTCATGGTCTTAAATTTCTTTGGATTTATTCAGTTTAATTTGAAATACCCAACCCCTTCCAAACAGTTAGCATCGAAGTTTTGCATGAGCCTCCATAAACACATCAACAGGTCCTAAAAGGGTGGGGAAACAGTTTCCAGATGTGAAGCATGAAGTACAAAAATATCACTGCTAATAAAAGCAATTCACACTTCAGCTACGCCAATGATCCTGTTTGCCAAGGAGAACGGCACTTGGCTATTTGTGAAAATTGGCATTGCTCGTGTAGCTCAGCTGCTAATGAGCCCACCCTGTTGTTGTTTTTGTTAGAATCTGTAAACCAGCAGGCATGTAGATAAGATGCACTAACAAGAAATGTTTGTCCTCAATATGACTAAATAAAAAAAGCGCTGCACCAGTGAGTCACGATGCACACTGTCTATTTGCCACTAGACAAGTTTTGATTGCGATTCACCCGATGCATCTGAGAAAATGAAATACAGGGCTTATTTTCAGTTAAAGTTTGTCTCCAATAAAAAAGCATTTTACTGTCTTCTGAATCCTCATGAAACCAGAAGTGTGGTTGTGGCTGTTGAAAGAAACCTACATGAATTATTGGCTTAGTGAATAAGCAACAACTTCAAACCAGTTAAAAAATAAAAGATAAAAAACAAACAATAAAAAATAAAAACCAAGAAGCTATAATTTAAGAGTTTTGTGCTATACTGTACATAAACTTTTACACTTGGACGTACATTTTTCCGCGTTAAATATAAAGTGCATCTTTTGAGCTCTGATTGAAACAGATGCAGATTTTTCGCTTATATTTAATATTATTGCATAACATTTATACAAATCTTTTAGTCACGCCGAGAAAAAAAAGAGCATCTTCTTTTTGTAGGTAGAATTTAAATAATTTTAGAACTTGAAAAACTATAAACGCATTTCAAGGCATTTTCAAGGCATTTTATAATAAAATTTACAATTCAAGTCCCATTTCACTTCAGTCAGATCCTAATCTTGTACAGTTATGTTTACTATTAAACTCATAATTATTGTAAATATCATGCAATTCAACAACATTTTAATTAATTAATGATTTTAAAAGTAGACAATTCATAGTACAGCCACTACATCAGCTTTTTCCATGACATAACCCATCTTTTAGGAAATCATTTTCTACTTTTATGGTTCTAAATGAATTAAATACATGCCCAGCTGACTTAAAAAGGAAAACTATCTCTAAATGATTTAACTCAATGTCCAATCAGAAGCTGGATAGTTGAAACATGGAAACAATATGGTGTTAAAATGGGATAATAGTCCCAAACATTTATTAAAATTGGTTTTGGAGTAGATAAAGTATGTTAACATAAAGCTCTGGGTCAGGAAACCAATGCTGTCAAACCAAAATAAAGGTGACCCAATCAACCAAATGGTCCAGCCACCCAGAATTAAAGCAGAAGCTTGTGGTGGCTACAAAAAAAATCTGTGGTTTCTCTACACATGTTTAAAGATTTATTAGTTAAGATCATAATTATTCATACCCATGCCAGATTTTGGTTTGATGTGATCTTTTAATTCTACCAACGTGTTTGTGATTGAAATGATCATACTTTGATGTATAAATATACATTTTTGTTAAACATCAGTGAACACTATGAATGTTAAAGTGATAGTTCTGTTTTAGGCAGTATGAGGTACCGTATTCAGTACGGCGAGGCAGAAACATTTGTAGATTTCCATAGTTTAGCTCAGTAGTTCCTGACAGTAACACAAAATCAAATAATGACGCAACCGAGGTCAATTGGACAATCTTCATTAATGTATGGGCAATCAGACAGATTGATATAGATTCAAACACCAGTGGATGAGCTGACAACATCTGGCAAAGTGATTAAACCCATCTCAGATGTATCAGACTAGGTTCAGCAAAACAGGCCAATATTTGCTTCTTTACCCTGACACATTTCACAAAATATGGCCAACAGTGTCATTTAATCTAACCAATTAACAGATTATATTTTACTCTATAGAAACTGAGGTTTAATCCCTCTCATAAATTCTCTTAAGGTTTAACTTTGACCTTTCAGACGGATTAAACAAATGAGATGTAGCAAGTTTAATAGATTAAACTGGAGTACGAGGAACATTTATTAATCTGTGACAGATTTTCCGTGTTTCTGTTTTTTGCATTAGGCAAAATTCATCCTCAGCCTATATATACAGAGGGAGCATGAGATGTGAAATATACTTTACATTATACCTTATATTAAATAAATCATATCGTACCCATAGTTTGGGGACGTTCCAGCCTCGATTGGAGGAGTTTAAGTATCTTGGGGTCTTGTTGAGAGCTGAGCTGAAAGGCAAAGCTCTTGAATTACTGATCGGTCTATGCTCCAACCCTCACCTATGGTCATGAAGTTTGGGTCATGACGGAAAGAACAAGATCCGAGGTACAAGTGGCTGAAATGAGCTTCCTCTGTAGGGTGGCCGGGCACTCCCTGAGAGAAAGAACGAGGAGCTCGACCACCCTGGAGGAGCTCAGAGTGGAGCCGCTACTCCTCCACATAGAGAGGAGTCAGCTAAGGTGGCTCAGTTATTTGCTCTGAATGCCCTCTGGACGCCTCCCTTGGGAGGTGTTCCAAGCATGTCCCAGCAGGAGGAGGCCCAGGACATGTTAAGGAGACTATGTGTCACAGCTGGCCTGGGAACTTCTCAGGCTTTCCCCAGATGAGGTGGAGGTGCTGTCTGGGAAGAAGGAAGCCTGGGCATCCCTCCTGTTTCCCAAAACCCCACCCTTTGTCTCTAGTCTCGTGCATCAGGTCTTACATTTTCTATAATGAATCTCCTCTTTATTTTTTATTTTGCAATTTCTGTCACACATAATTTCGCCCTATCCCTGTTTCTGCCCAGCACCCCCACTGCTAGGCAGTCTATGCCAAAGGTTTCGGAAAAGCACCAGGTAGTTCCATAAAGTAACACCAGGGAAAGCAACCTACAAGTCCTGGGAATGTATATGGGCTGTTTTATGCAGTGATGCACAGATCGCTACTTGGACTCAAAGTAATCAACTAAGCCCCCTGTCCAAATTTACCTGAAGCTTTAACTAATGAAAACAAATGTATTAATCAGCACCCGTTTTATTTAGAAGTTAGCACAGAAAGAATAATCTCCTAGGAAGTGCTAAAGCCAGGAGTTGCCTAAGAATAAGAGGGTTTCTATGAGATATTCACATCAGTGTGAAGCTCACAGCATGTTATACGCTTGTGAGGGACACACACACACAAATTTGAAGCCTAAGATTTGATAGATAAAAGGAGGATCTGTGATCAGATGAGATCAAGGTTAGCCTCAGATGGAGTCCTGCTATTCAGGCATCTGATCAGGACCACCACAGTAGTTAATTCTCACAGTAAATTATGGCAGTGCTGAGTCTGTGCAAAAGACTAACAAAATAAAAGATTTTAAAAATCATATATATAAGTTTATATAAGTTTCCTTACAGAGAAGACATTTTGGATGGGTTTGTTAGTCAAGGTTTCCTTTTATCAAGAGAATGAACCAGAAACATCCATCCGTCCATCGTCTGTACCCGCCTGTTCTTTCAGGGTTGCGTGGGGCCGGTGCCTATCTCCAACGGTCATTGGGTGAGAGGCGGGGTACACCGTGCACAGGTCGCCAGTCCACCAGGGCAGCATAGAGACCCTGCAGACACCCCTAAAGGTATTTTAGAGAGACCAATTAACCTAACAGTCATGTTTTTGGACCGTGGGAGGACGTTGGAGTATCTGGAGAAAACCCACACATGCACAGGGAGAACATGCAAACTTATGCTCATGCTTTTAATTCCCTTTGATTGGACAGTTTTAAAAAATTTGTCTTTTTTAATTTGGCAAAGGCTGCTAATGGGAGAGCTACTATTCTACCATTTGTTTGACCCTGAGTCCAGGCTTTTATTGTTGCTCTTTGCGTCATCTCTTTTTAATTAGATTTTGAGATTTTTTTCACATGTCAAGGGATTTGTGGATATACAGAACTGTCATTATTTGGATATTATGAACCAGAACCCGAAAAATTTAATTGAAAAATAAAATCATATTTGAAACTTCAAATCGGAGAAATATTTGTAAGAGAATTTTGTCACGGTCCACGTGTGTGACTAGTCTCACCTGGTTTAAACGTTACTAATCAGACCTGCACCGTATTTAAGCTCCCTGGTTTTCATTGTTCACTTCTGGATTCTTCCCTTACGCTGTCGCTGGTTTCATGTTCTGGTTTCCTTGTGCCATTTTCTGTGAGTTTCCTTTCTTCTAATTCTCAGAATCTCCTCAACACTGGGTTTCTTCTGATATGCTGTTTGCATTTGGGTCCAACTCAACCACGACATAGGACTCACCCAGATAGAGCCTGAAAAACCTTGTCATAAGATCAGATTAAAAACATTCACAATAAAACATGGTTTCGTAGAACCACAGCATAAATAAACTGTCCGAATATGAATGAAGGCAATAGTGAGAGGATTTTGCACCAAACAGTATTTTGAAAAGTACTTTCTGAGATACATTTGCATACAGACATAGTTACACTCAGACTGTGCATATGCAGGAAAAAATCTTTCTGCAACTTTTCATGGCCGTCATACCAGACTTCCAAAACTTTTTCTGTAACTTTCTGGACGTTCATAGTTGACCGTGTTTTATTACCATCTGTGACAAAAAGTATCAATATGGAGTTGAATAAAATGACAGCACAGGGTGATCAGATGGAGGTTGGCAGCGGGAGGAGGAGCAATGCCTTTAAAGCCACATAGGTGTACAATGTGTCTTCACTGAAGCAGCATCCGAATCAATGTTTGTCCCCACTGATCTACACTTTATACCAAAAAATGTTTGCTACTGTTCTTTCTATTTCTTTATGCATCTAACAGTAGTGGTGAAGTCCAGCGTTTTCTCTGCTTCGTAGAATTTAATCTTTTACAAAATATCCACAACTGACACACACCAGCAACTCTTTAAGCATAAAATGACATTCCCGGCTCACACAATGCTGCGCAGAGACACATGCTCCTCTTACATCAGTCTGAGACAGGTTTCGTCACTCACCCTGGCTGGTGGGTCCCCCTTCTCCCTCTTCACAGTCAGTCATGTTGTTCTCCATCCCCGCTCCTCAGCACGCTGAGAGAACCACTCGGCAGGTTGGAGCCAAATATGAGACTTCTGTGTCCCTCCAGGTATTTCTTCCTCGCTTTAATAATAACAAAAAAAAAAAAAAGCAGTGCAGCATAGAGCGTTATATTTCTGTGCTTCTTAACTTGCTTGATTTCCTCTGTCTCTCATCAATAGGAGTCCAGAGACACTGAGAGCCGCTGCAGGGGAGAGCGGATGCTGGCGCACGGCGTCACTCACATGCATGCGCTCAGCTTCTGCACGCCACTCACCTCCCAGTCAGTTTAAGCCTGGTGTCTACATTTGTGTATTCAGAAGGTTTTATCCCCCTCTCCTCCCCCCCCGTCGCTCTTTCTCTCCGTCTCATCATGAGAGATGGACGGAGAGGGATTGAGAGACAGAGGGGACACACGTCAGATGTCAGCGCACTGCCTCCTGAGATTAAGCATCTTCTTTGATTTGCTTTTCAAACAAGACCATATTATATTTTGTCACTGTGTGCTCGTCCCTCTCTCCTTTTCTTTTCTTGTTGTGGCATTTCTCTATTATACTCTTCTTCGTGGCCACGGCCCATTATCTGTAAACTACCTGGAGGCTACACTTTATAGCTCAGTGAACTTAACTCTCACTGTTACCCCCTGCACTGACTGAATTGTCTGGGAGTACAGGCTGACTTGGACTCCCGGAGTGCGTGGGAGCCACTTTTCCAATGTTTCTTATTTATTTAAATATACTTTAAGGCATTAGAAGAAAATCCAGAGAGCAGTAATGCAAAGTCGAATCATCTAATGATGCAGATGCATTCTATCCATTCTCATTCATCTCACTTACCTTGGTTTACAGAGCTCAACTAATCTACACCACCTGCCTCACAATAAAGATAAAAGGGCCAAATCACAACTGACATTCAATAGATAAATAGGGAAAATGTGTTTTTTTTTTCTTTCATAATCTGTGATTATTTGTTCGCTTGATGTTACGTCACCATAAACTGTGTGGGCATCACTGGTTAGATGATCTCAATTTGGCAGATGCTCAAACAGACTTTAATTTCACTGACCAAAACCAGCAATGGATTCATCCCCTCTCTGGCATTTTTCTGAATTAAACTTCAAGAAACATTTTTTTTCAGAGTGGCATGACATTGTAGAGGCAGTAAAAAATACAGCAGAGACTGTATTTTTTTTTTACGTAGACTCCGGGTCTTCAGGGTTGACCAGAAGCTTATGTTTTTATTCTATCAGGCTGTATTGGGAAGCATAGTCAAGTACGACGTCTCAGGGTGGTATGGTAACCTCTCTGTGCAACTAAATTCTAAACTTAATTGTCTGGTCCAGACTGCAGTGAGAGTAACTTCTTCAAACAGTCCATTTATGAGGAGTTGGTCCTCAGACCTTTTCAGAGAGGATGGTCTTATCCCACTTATATCCTCAATTAAAAATTCAAATTGCTACCATGTGGCTAACGGTATAGAGTCTCCATTTGCAAACGTACTACATTTAAATATTCATTTGACCCTATGTCCATCAGATTAACAAATAAGGTAGGCTTACAGTATGAAGCTGCACTACTGCCATGTTGTAGCAGTAAAAACTTGCTTATAATTGTTGACCATTTTATTCTACGCTTCCTCTGGTAAATTCATCTTTGGTGATGAACGTGAGGTCTCTGAGGTAGGAAGACCTAGTTGCCATCACCCTAATCTTTGGCACCATCTACAGATTCTCTTGTCTGAATAATTTTGGTCTTAATTGTGAACCATTTATTTAGGAAAATAAATCTGTGCTTTAATATGAGATACCAACAGAATCACTTTCTTTAGGTCTGTCTCTAATGATTGAGCTTTTTATTTTGAAGAACCAAGGTCAGCTTTATTGAAAAGGCTGCTGGTAAATTTTTCTTTACTAGCTTAATTCAGTTAGTGTTGTAGCAACTACTTTTCCACTACTTTAACCAACAAAACACTAATCTTTTAAAGAGTTTTGGTAAGCTTTTATTTGAACGTAAAAATTATTGGACGTTTCAAATAGGCTCATTTGGGATTCTTATTTTGGTTTAAGTCAAGTGCACAGAGGACTAAATCTTAATAATTATTAGGTTTATTGTGTCGATGAGCTTTACTGTCTATTTTTAACCTCCTCCTGTCAGGGGAATGCTCGGTCCATCCAGAGTCTCCTCCCTTTCTGTGCAGCAGGTGTGAAAGTGGGGATACAATACAGAAGTCCCTTTTCTTTGAGAGATACAAGCAAAATCACAACAAGATACAGTAGACCAGACAAGCAGGTGCTGTTCCCAAACCTCCAGTCATGTAGGGGAAAACCTGTGGACTGTGAATGGCATCAAGGTCTGAGTTTGTTCTTTCATTGTTCTATCCAAAACAAGTTAAAAGACAAAACAACTCGGCTTTTTTTCCGAAGTTTGAAGACGTTTCGCTTTCCCATCCAGAAAGATTTCTCAAATGTGATGATGCAAGAAAAAAAACCCTGTTCATTCCAGACTTAAGATCATTCCAAGTCAATTACATTTAGATACTATTACCTATTTGCACTTGGGGGAAAACTGACTTGAAAACAGTTTTTTTCTAGCAAAACTGGGTCCTTTTCCCTCATTCTTGTAATTGTCAACTCTACTGCAGCCCTTCTCGTCATTGGAAAAATGTGTCTGACACAAACAAGGAAGCAGGGAAAATTACAAGCGACTTTAAAAAGCTTTCATCCCCGTTGAAAAAATTATCCAAAAAAAGCTGAACTGTGACTTTTCTTGTTCTCCATAGGATTCCTGGGTGTGTGTTTTATGTTGCCACTGTAACTCCGAACCCCAGACTCATTTTGAAAGAGGAATGAAAAAAATCAATTTACAGAGATTAATGTGCATCTATGCAATGCATTGGCATAACCATGCTATTGCTATTGTAAAGCACCACAATGCAGGTCAGATTAAAGCTTTTTTGAAGGATAATGTTTTAGTTTGCCATAGAACCAATTATAATATTACTTGCACAGCTCAGCTATAAGATGAACAGTATAACTCAGCATGTGGCACTGTGGGTACCACCAACGTCAAGCGTTCGTGTAAGTCTAACTCATCGTTCTCCTGCCATGTCAGTGAGAGTGGGTTGTTGGCTTCACTTGGATTGGCAGAAAGCCTGAGAGCCATCTTCATCTGGGCCAAGCGGCTTTAGCTCTTAACCCACAGGCTCCTCCCTCCTCGCCTGCTGCTGCTACACATGTGGCCCTGGCTATCAAAGCCGTCAACCTCAGTCACGCTGCTTGTTGGTTTACAAAGCATGCAAGTGAGCATAGCTTTCACATTTTTTCTTTTGAAGGTAGTGAAAAAGAGAAAAGTCACACACCCGTATGCGCATGAGCACACCTACAGACACCCTGGAGTCAACGATCTGGTAGCCTAATCCAGCAGATTAAGGCCACAGAGTGCTGGGATGAAATCCCTTTCTTCTTTTTTCCTGATTGAGCTCAGCTCTCAGTGCTTTTAGTCTACTCCAATGGTTGCTTAGCATCAAAAAGACACCTGTTGTCACACCAAATGATTGTTAGATATTATAATTATGTTGCAAGAAAGATGGTTTTAATGAACTGACACTGAGACATGAAGCAATAATCATACAGCAAACACCGCAAATTAGTTTTGGGAGTATGATAGCTATATAAGGATAGGTGTAATGACTGCAAATAAACAATGAGTGTGGGGGTGGATAAAACTAAGAGCAACTAAAGGAAATCACTGACTAAGAATGACTAAGAAAGTATACAATAAAAAACAGAAACCAAAGTAAATAAAAGAATAGTCCACACAAAATATAAAATCTAGACAAAATCTATGCACAAACCTTAAGCCGGTGCTGCCGCAGTCAGGTTAGGAAGAAAAGATTTTACTCAAAATAAACACAGCGTATAAATTCTCTCCTCGATTAAGTTTCAGTAACTAAATACAACTTGATTTACTGCTGCCACAAACTCTTTAACTTTTCAAGATGCAACCACACATTTAAGTGTATTTATTTTACGACTTTACATTAAAGCCCATTAAAGCCAAGCAGGTCAATTTAAAGTTCTCCGCGAGCCGTCTGGGGCATTGAAAACAGATGAAAGGAAGTCAGATGAGACCAAAGTTTACATCGCAGTCTACATGCAACATCGTAATGTGGGACATTACCTTAAATCCAGCATCCCGACCACGAGACACAGTGAAGGCAGCATCATGCTGTGGGAATGCTGTCATGAGAAGAGTGATAGGGCTAAATACAGGGCAATACAGGAAGAAAGCCTTCAAAATTCACAACACACTTGAAATATAGGGAGGACGTTCACCTTTTATCAGGACAATGCCATTACATATACAGCCAGAGCTACAATGGAATAGTTTAGATTTAAACACATTTCAGAATCAGCGCTTTATTTGCCAGGTATGTCTACACATATGAGGAGTTTGACTCTAGATTGTACAATGCTCACAGTATGGTTACTTATATGATAATACAATGACAGAATAATGCAGCAATAAAAATCAAACACTGTCTGTAGTAAACACATGAATGCACCTTTATCGTTATCATTAAGTACATGTCGGACGTGGAACTGATGTACAGATGCACATACACAAACCAACATACATGTCCACAGTGGCATGAGTGGAGAGAATGCTGGAATATTATATACAGTGTTATGTAGGTGAGGTAAATGGATTTGGTAGACAGCAGGCAATTTACTATATGACAATATGAACAATATGAACACCACTGAAATGAAGAATAATAAATACATAAATGAAAGGTGGTAGCCAGTAAGCAGGTGGCTGAATAGAGGCAGAATTACTGGGTTGTTGCACAGGTGTTTTTTCTTGATACTGAGTCAGAGTCAGCTGTTCATTAGAGTGATGGCTTGTGGGTAGAAACTGTTCCTGAGTCTGTACATGTGGCCAGGGTGAGATGGGTCTGTAGTGATGTTTCTCACCCCTTTCCTGACTCTGCAAATGTACAGGTCCTGAATGGAGGGCAGGTTGGCACCAATGATCTTTTCTGCAGTCCTGACTGTCCGTTGCAGTCTGGCCCTGTCATTGGTGGCAGATCTAGACCAGAGAGTGATGGATGAGCAGAGGACAGACTGGATGACGGCTGTGTAGAAGTGGATCTGCAGCTCCTTAGGTGGGGTGATACTCCTGAGCTGGCGGAGGAAGAACATCATCCTCTGCTGGGCCTTCTTGATGATGACGACAGTGTTGGGTTCCCACTTTACGTCCTGGTAAGTCCAGGCTTAAATGCAATTGGGAATCTGTAGCAAAACTTGAAATTGTAATTCATAGACACCACCCATTCAATCTGGAATTACAATAGATAGCAAATAACAATAGATAGTGATGGTGTGACAACCACTTTGTATGGAGGCACTTACTGATGACAGCGTCTTTGTGGTTAAACACTGCTGGGGAACATTCCAAGAACAACGGTGTACAGACCCAAATGTGATTAATTACCCAGAAAAAGCTCTGTGGCATCATCTCCTAACCAGCAACATCTAAAGAGTCTGTGTCCAACAACCTTCTGAGGCCATTTCAATACAGGGCACCACAGGAGCTCACATACCCTGCTGTGATCAGCTTGGACAGGATCAGGAAGAGCGTTTTTTTATTTTGTGGCTGTTCTAGGATTTTCTCTGGCTGATCGTATGATTAATATTTTAATACAGAGCTGTTTTATTTACGTTTAAGTCATTGATTTCATTACTGTTTCGTGTGACTGCTGTTTCAATTATTCTATGTAGCATTTTGGTCCGGTGGGTGTGCTGTATAAACAAAGCTTGCATGGTCTTCCATCATAAAGTCCATGAGACATTTTCTTTTTTTTTTTTTATAAACCCGGATAACATGTCTTACCATTACCATATTCTTACTATATTTTCTGATTTTGTCTGATGTTTTATGCTTCATTCAACAAACCTGTCTCTCTATAATCATGTTGTATGTTAATGTGATTTTATGTGACGACAGGCTTTTTGTACTTTGTTGTAAATACGGATGTAAGGATGGATGAATATATTTATATATTTCTTTTCAGTTAAATGACGTCAGAATGAGCTCAGTGTAACCTGCACAGCTCTGTTATTGTAGCAGGGAAGCTTTGAGACAACTGTATATGTGATCAAGGGCACCTCCATCAGATGTTTAACAAGGTGACCAGATGAGGGCCATAATCTTGAGGTGAAAAACCAAATCCAAAATGTGAAATATATTTAATCAGTAGACCGTTGTCCCACATGAAGGGTTGGGACAAAAAGGGCACACTCATTGACACAGTATTTAGTCAACACATAAAAAGCTAATAACTCATTAATAAAAACAAAACACTTATATACTAATCATGAAAAACAGGACTATATAATTTGGCTACATGGGCCAGTAGGGCGGTCACCAAATGGATGATGCCGCCTTAAAGGGATCACTTGTTCAGACAGAGAACATCTAAGCTGAACACAGAGAGGCCTGGACCGTCACGATCCAAACCAAAAAGCTGAAAAAAGGACTGAGAGGCAACATGCCAGTTGAGTTGTTAATAATGTGATAGCAATACTCTCTGTAGCACATTGCTAATCGCATATGCCTCCGTCCTCAAACGAACCGCATCAACCCAAAGTCGTCTCCTCCAAAAATATTACAGATTGATCTGCTTTTGTCATGAAGCTTTTTTTTCTTTCCCAATCGAAATTGGCTAAGCAGTTTGGCAGGGAAAAAAAAGTGAAATGGTGTAATCCTTTTTAGCAGTGAAATCCTCTCAGAATGATGACATGTTGTAGCTGCTGTGAGGGATCTGTGACTGGCTGAAGCTGAAAACCCTGCTGACCGCGGAGGATAAGTTAACATGAAGAGAAGTATCCACAGCCATTTAAAGATCCTCACAAAGTTTATGGTTATTAATGAAAGGAACAATACAACTAATTCAACCCTGTTTATCAATTCATTTCTTCCTTTTGGATTTTAAAAACTGGTCTCTAGTCAGGTTTTAAATCACACCACGGCACCGACACAACTCTGGTAAAAGTTTTAAATGACATCTGAATCGGAATCAGTTTTAATTAGTGTTGCGCCGATGCCATTTTTTGGTCCCAATACCGATACCCAATACCTGGCTGTGCAGTATTGGCCGATACCGATACCATCTGTTTGAAATTGATGTGTGTGTGTATATATGAAGAACTGCATACTACTTAGGGTAGTAGAACTTTTTATTGCCTACCTGGAATGGGTGACAATAGTTGAATAAACTTTTGGCTCTCAAAGGCCAACATAGTGCAACATTGGTGAAATTATAACATGTATAATAGTAGTGCAACAGTAAGACAGTAAAATTACATTAATAATTGAATAATCTCTTAAACCCTGAGTTTTGGCTCTCAAATGCCAAAATATTGCAACTTTCATGAACTTTATAACATGTATAATACTAGTTAGGAGAGAGAAGGCTGCGTTCAAGTGACATACAAACATCAAAATGGTATCGGTGCCCTATTTGTTGGTACTTGCCGATACCGATACCACCATTTTAGCGCTGGATCGGAGCCCCGTCCGATACTGGTATCGGTATCGGTGCAACACTAGTTTTAATCACCAAGTGGCTTCTTATAAAAAGGAAGTTGACTTTGGTTCCACATTGCTTGCAGTGATGACATGTTAAGTGCGATATGCAAAAAGGTAAATAGAAAAGTTTCTCTTGTAAATATGAATACGTATGTACATTTTCAGTAAAAGAGGAGGCTAAGGTTGGACTGGTGCGAATAAGCACGGTATCGATCTGGGTGCTCTGAATTTTAAGCGTTCATCAGACTGAAAACTTGGGGGATGAAAACGATAGGGCGTGCTCTCCCCTGTAAGCCTCCTCCTTTTACCTCTAAATACTGTTGCACCGCAGGAAGGAATAACTATCCACAACATTTATCTACATTGTGAACGTTCAACAAGAACGTTGGGTGACAACGGCTCAACTCTTCTTTGTGACCAGCTGGGATTGAAAGCTACACAAGTTAGCTCTATTTTCAGCCACTGAAAGCGGTCAAACAATTATTAGCTCACACTCAAAATATGTAAAGAGTTTAATGGTATTGCCTTGGGACAAGATACCAAAGTTATTATGCCCCAAAAAACATTATTTATTTTTATCAGACCACAAGAGATGACTGAAAAAATAAAGCCTTTGACCCCCCTCTATTTGCAAACTGTAATCTTGTGTTGGTATGTAATAAGTAAAGCAAGTCTCAGTCACAGACACAAAGTCGCAAAGCACTGAACAAGTAAATGACATTAAAGATATGCATAACAAAACACAATAAAATTATGACATAAAGCTGTTTGAAAAAAAATAAAAACTCTACGGACTCAGCAATGCAAAGCTGTAGCATCAAACTGTTCCACACACAGTTTAGGAGCCACAGACTGAAAGGCCCCGTCGCCCTTATCTTTCAGCCTTGTGCGAGGAACATTCAGGAGATTACGGGTCTGGGATCGAAGGCTACGAGGGTTTAGTTAAAAGCTGACACACATAGTCAGGAGCCTGGCGATTTAGAGCCCTGTAGTGAGAACAGGAATTTTAAACTGACCTCTAAAATCCACTGGGAGCCAGTGCAAGCAGTATAAGACTGGGGTGATGTGAGATAATTTACTAGATTTGAAAAGAAGCCTGGCTGCTGCGTTCTGGATGACTTGGAGGCGTGAAATTGAAGATTTGTCCAGACCCGTAAAAAGGGCATTACAGTAGTCTAGAAGAGATGACACAAATGCATGAATAATCTGCTCAGGAGATCATGGCGCGTGTGTTGGAGAGGCTTCTTGAATAAAAGAAACATCCATCCATCCATTTTCCGACACACTTATCCCTGTTGGTGTCGTGAGGGGTGCTGGTGCCTACCTTAGCTGTCAATGGGCGAGACGCGGGTCACACCCTGGACAGGTGAGTAAAAGAAACAGGGCCGCGAAATTGATCAGATGTGCAAATCAAAGTCTAATATGTGTCAAATGTGAAGCTTTTGGCTGAATCGCTTCTTCGTCATATAGTGGTCCTTCAGCTCATGTTCGAGGTCTCATAGCACTGTTAATAATGACACTCTCCAGCTTCTGAAGCCATAAACAAAACGTGCCGACACCTTGAGCCTGGCTGAATGTGTATGTGTGGGAATCTGCATACATGCATGCTACTGCAGGGATATGTACACAGAAGTAGAGGCAGAACGAACGCGTTAGTCCAACGATGTAGTTTGGGCGTGGCAACAAACAGTAGGTGGGGTGGGGAGAGTTGGTGGTGGTGCTGAGAGTTTGATGGTGCTTTACGAGTTACCTCCACACCCCCGTCACCGCAGCCGAACAGAAGATCCCATCCCCGTCTCCAGCCAGTAGCCGCCACAACACAATTACCCCAAACCAAGGGACACAACCCCACTGAGTGAAATGTGTGGCCCCGCACAGCCCAGCCCACACCCAGCAGAGGAAGAAGAGTAGCCCAAGAACAATGGCCCCTAACACCAGACCACAGCCTCCCTTCCTGTCAGCCTACTTTCATTAAAAAAGGTCACTAGTGGCACCCAAAAAAAAAACAACAAAAAAAAAAACTTGACTGCAATGTAAACAATACATAAAGTTTGGTCTTCTCTGCCCTAAGTCAGACTTTAAAACAAAGGTTTTAGATGTTACAGTAATTCCTCTGACACAAACCCAGGTCTATATGATTTGAAGAGGTATTTTTACTGCAAGCCTCCTGCTTGGGATTCAGTTACACAGTGAAACATTCCTGCTGATTTGACTAATGGCCAACAGATGGCGACACAGACTGGTCTGGTTACCCTTACGCCGCTTAAACGTTTTTATTTGCGCCACTAGCGCTAATATATATATGTATTATAAAATATCATTAGATTGCTATGAGATCTTTCCAATCTTGCTCCCTGCAGTGTCTGTTTTGGGATTTTCACTGCTTTGTAATTGAGACAGCCTGCTGGATTTTAAATTTGGACATTCATCTGAGGGGGATGTGCTGGTGATGTGGGGGCGGGGTGGCTGAGGCTGCAGTTGTAATATGAGTTACCACCGAAACTGTGAGAAACCGAGAGAGAAATCTTCTCATCTCTGTGTCCCGCTGTGCCATGACAAGTCTCAAAGATATGGCCACTTTCTGTGTGCCGGCGGGGAACCATTTTATTACATTGTGGGAAAAATAAACTGTCACGAATAGAGATGTTACAGTATACAGTGGTGCTAGAAACGTCTTCTTTCTGTTCTTCATTTCCTTTTTGTCCAAAATTTTATTTACTTTCCTATTGTTTGGTTGGAAAGTTGACTGGCGTTGACATCTGTGCACACACAGACAAACAGACACTCCTCACATTGCTTACACAATATTGTATTATCTTAAGAGAAAGTACCATAAATGCAGTTACATTGCCTTAAAAAAAGTATTCACATCCTAAGTTACAACTACAAACTTTGATGTATTATAGTAGGATGATAGACCAACCCAAAGTAAAATCACGTGCAGTTTGCATATTCTTTACAAATCTGACAGGTGTGACCTGCATTTATGTTTCATAAGGTCAGGCAAAGAGAACATTAACTAAAGCAGCGTTCAAGAGACCCATGGTAACTCTGGAGGAGTTAAAAATGAGGCATTAATGAGTGAGCAGCAAGAAAGGAGCACATAGTAGGAAGGAAGTCAAGTCGATTTAACTTATTGTTCTCCATGCCAATGTATGTAGTGGAAAGATAATGTCATGTAACACTTAACATCCCCCTGAACACACCATCTCCATGGTGAAACAAGGTGGTGGTGCCATCGTGCATCATATCTTCAGTGAGGACGAGGAAACTGGTTAGAGTTTATGGGAAGAAGGTTGGAGCTGAATACATGACAGTCCCGTATGAAAACATGTTGGAGGATGCAAGAGGCAGAGGTTGAGTTTTAACTTTCAGCGGGACAATGACTCTAAACATCCAGCTATCCCTCTTTATATGTGCAGCGGGGGTGGGGGGATTCCATATGTTCATGAGTTTGAATGGCCCAGCCCAAATCTCAAGCTGATCTGTGCCAAGACTGGAAAAGTGATGTTCACAGATGCTTTTCATGTAAAAAAAAAAAATTTAAAATGAATAGTTAAAGTTGGTAGAGTCCTCACCTGCACTTTGAATCGTCTCATTACTGAAAAGTGCTTTATAAATAAACTTGCCTAGCCTTGACTTACCTGGAATACTTGTTTTTTTTTTTTGGTTAAGTTTTTTATTTATTTTTATTTTTTTACGTTTTATTTAAGGTTTATCTTTTTCTTTTAGGTATCTTCTTCTTTTAATATTGTTATGCCCTTCTTTGTGTTGGTCTGTCACATAAAATTCCAATCAAAGACATCAAAGACAAAATCAAACAATTCCTAGGATGCAATTACGTTCACAAGACACTGTATATTTATAATAACATTTTCATACATTTCATTGTAAATATATAAAAGCTATTTAGCTGTTAAAAGTTGTTTTTATTTAGCAGTTAAAAGTTCTCTTTTGGCAAATCTTGATCTAAATCATTGAAAAAAAGACTAGAAGTGCATTGGAGCTCAGGATGAAAAAGAGATGCTACCATCTAACACCACAAAGTGGCGCCATACCCAGTAAGATTAACCCAAGAGTCATCAAGAGCCAAATCTACCCTAATAAAAACAATCATCTTTCCTCATGGTGGCCTCCCTGATAGCATATGTAATCTTTGGACCACCCATTAATCCCAGTCCTATTTGTGCATGGGGCTGCTGGCAAAGCATCAGTACACAGGGACGTGTCTCCAGTGGGCTGCCACAGAAAGGAGCAGGAACTCTAGCTGCACTAAGTTGAACCAGACTGCTGCGAGGAGCCTTGGAAGATGACACAAGGTGTGAATTATTAGATGACCGTAATGATTCGGCCAGACATGAAATCCACTCCAGATGAGTCTTCCCTCTCAGCAGAGAGCAGATCATGTAGCCAAGTACGGACAGCAACAAAGCATCCTAGACCGGCATGCGTTTGAAGATGTTTTCCCACTCCCTACAGTCCACCATTTCTCTGTTTTACCATCTCAGGCAGATGCCTCTGCTGTGAAGCTCTGCATAATGGTGGAAGTGTTCAATAATATTCTTTTTCAAGTCTGTTAGCGGATTGCTTAAAAGCATAGAAATAAATGTCTGCTGTGATCTCTAAAGCCAACTGAAGGGGGAACATTATTTGGTTTGTATGGTTGTTAAACGTCTGGAACAAATGCTCTTGGGCGTTCACGTTAACAGCAAAACATGATGAACGACGCCGAGAGCGCTCTGGAAATTGAAAGTTTTCACACTCTGTCCTCTCCCTTGTAATAAAAATGTGAACAAACCATCTAAACTAGCTTTGAAGATGTCCATCTCCTCCATTAAGAACGCCTCTACATCGTGTTCCCAAGTGGACGTTTTTTATTTTACAATCAACATTAAATCCATCGCTTATAAATAAAGTAAGGAGGACACATCAGTTAATACATAAAAAAAAAAAAAAAAAAACGAGTTTTGGCCAATGGTCAAAACTAGCCTTCAGCAATAATTGGCCTGCTGTTGCAATAAAACACTAACTGGTTAATTAATTACACTAACCTGACTTTATGTTACACAACTTCACCATTTTTAATAGCATCAGTTCATTAAATGTCATTGGCAGAACATGCAACTTGCCTGAAGGGAGATAAAAGGGAGATAAAAAATTATTTGTTGGGATAGTGTGAACTCCGACATCATATTTCACTCTTTCAGGGGGTTACTGAATGCAGTTACATCATTTCAAAACACAAATCAACGGTGTCAACAAGTGAACTTCAGATGATAATTCACGCTTTTGTCTCTCACGACTGGACTATGGTAATGGTCTGTTCACTTGTTTCAATAAGAAAGGGATGGTTGGTCTTCAGGTTGTCCAAAACTGCTGCGAGACCACTGAGGAACTTGTTTAACCCACACTGCCAAGCAGGTCTAGGTTTAAGTTTAAAGTTTTAGTCGGAACCTTCAGGCTGCTTCGTATATCTATGATTTGATTTTTACTTACATGCGCACCTCTTCCCGTAATCTGAAGTCATCAAATCATAACCTTTTAGTGCCCCCCCCACTCCTAAGCTTCAGAGCTCGAGGAGACCGATCTTTCCAAGCTGCAGCATCCAGACTGTGCCCTTCATTTCCCATCTTCCTATGGAGTTGTGGACAATTTTATTCCAGGAAGAGTTTTAGCTGGATTTGAGCTTTTATGATATGCATTTATGATTGTATTGTGTCTTCTACATTGTGTAATGCTATGCATTTTGTTGAGTTTACCCACAATGTGAAGCATTTCGTGACACTGGTCTGTGACAAAAGTAATAAACACCTTTGCTTTTCTAAATGTATATGGAAATATTTATTTATTATTAAAAAGGCCTTGAAATATTTGTTTGTGAATTGGTGCGATATGTGGGTACATCTAAATTGTAATATGCGTACCTTTTGAAAATAATCTTTTAGCAGATTTTAAACAAACTTTTAGGGCCACATTTCTGTTTTAAAAGAGTGGAAGATCATCTTAATAAACATAGTAATAAATAAAGACTTGAAAAAAAATAGTCTGTGTGTAATTAATCTATATGATTTTCACTGATTAAATTTAGATAAATTAGCTTTTAAATAACATTAAATGTATTTAATATGACTATATAACTAAATAAAAAAAAAAAAACTGAATTAAGTCCAATACGCCCTGTGATGGACTGGCGAACTGTTCAGTGTGTACCCTGCGTCTCGCCCATTGACAGCTGGAGACCAGTTTAAACTTTCTACAGTTCATATTTGTACTTTGTTTTGCCTTTTAACTAATATAGATTTTACATTATGGGCTTCTGCTGCCAACTGTTCTTTGAGAGGAGGTAAATCCTCTAAAAAAATGAATATTTTGTCTTAAAGCACGTGTTAAAGACAAAACACATTCGTTTTAATTATCTGTATCATTCTATTAGCTTTCTGTTGTTATAATTTATGACTTCATGATATTTTGTCAGTGTGCAGGGCTAAATAAAATATACTTTACTTACTTAAAGACTTTTACATTTACGAACATAACAGATGAACTTAGGACCACAAAAGTTTCAAAGTAGGTTAAAAAAAACAACAATAATTTTGGACCCCGACATGGAGAGGTGTAGAATCCAAGCAGATTAAACTGCGGTATGACGTTTCCCCAGTCAGTGATTTGGGAGAACCAAGTCATCTGCAGGTGTTGGTCCACCAAAAGATTTCAATCAAATGTAATTTTTTATGCCATCAAAATCTAACAATCTTGTAATAATGCTAAAATCTGGTGTGGTTTAGCCGATCTCATGTAACTTGGGTTGTAAAGTCCGAGCTGTAGCTAAAACCTCACAGGAAAATAACATGAACACATTTAACCTAACGTCAGGATGTGGTAGTGGATGCAGTTTATTAAAGCATGGGCAACCAAACACTTCACATGATAATACAGCTTTGATCACAATAAAAAGCTGCCACAGAAAAATTGAATGCTACTTCTTTTTCCCACTTTTGGGAGCTTTGTCCAGTCCCTGGATGTACTTGCGGGGAATTTGATAATGATCTGAAATTTAATTACAGAAGGGAAATCATAACTAAATTTTTGAAAATAAATATTATATCATCTTATTATTAAAATTAGACCGTTTCTTACCAAGCAGCAAATTTCCGGCCTGATGAACCTGGTTACCCTGAACCTGGACCTGGACTCTGTCTTTAGCTCCAGGGAGGAGCTGTAAGACAGAGCTGGCTTGGACTCTGTGCTGCAGAGCAGACGCAACTGCTGCAGGATCCAAACCGTACACCTCCAAATTCTTTATCAGAGTCACCTACGAGAATAAAACAAGCAATAAATGAGAATGCAGAAACAATGCAGACCATTCTGAATTATATGAAAGCATTTGTGTCCTATACAGTCATACTCAATAAATCAGAATATGGATTCTAATGAGGCTCATTTGTCAGATTAAAAAGGACCTTTTGGAAATAACAACCTTTAAGCAAGTATTAAACATACTTTACATTAAGCATACTTTTCTGTATTAAAAAAAAATTCTGTATCGGTTTGCAAGGAAAATAAAATAATAATAAAAAATAAAAAAAATCAGCGTTATTAACAGAATGGCTTTAAAACTCTAGCCTGACAGTAATTAATCTAAAATTAATCTACATAATGTGTTTATCGTAGTTATTTGGATTACTGAATTATATTCAATATGACTGCATAACAGCTCTGGAAATTTTGACTTTTCAAACTGAAATGTTCTGCAAAGTGAAAACACCCCCTAGTTTCAGACTTTATTAAAAACACGCCATGATGTAGGCTCAGGACACCAGAATTCAAACGACAAGTCATTCTTTAAGTTGAGACAGCGTTTGTTACGGAAAATAAACCCACAAGAAATTCAAATTGATCAATTTAATTTCCCTTCTACTTTCATCAAAGTTTTGAATGTTTAGCTATTATTCTCACACCCTGATCAATGATCCAAACCCTCCATATACTTTGATCGGGATGAGAGATGGTCATTTTTTCCCCATATGCTACATTTTAAAACTCTCAAAATCTGAACCGGCAGAAAAAAAAAGAACACATATACACAGATGTACTGCTGTCATATATGAAAATGTTTTAGAAGCTTGTCACCTTCTTGTTAGAGCCTCGAGAAGCCACAGAGATGTCTATTGGCTCAATGTGACCCTTCTTTACAATCGCTGCTTGTCCCGGGAACATAACCTGATAGCACTCTTGCATTCTTTCCAATGTTCTGTGAAGAAGAAAATGATGATATTGAATAAAAACTGCAGACACAAAAATCTCCTTTTCCCGCTTCATTCTTGGCTTTTTTTTTTTAAATCTTTCATCCGTCCATTCACTGTCTTCCGCTTATCAGCACGTTAACATCCGACAGGGCGTGGAGATTAATAGCAGTTAGAAAAAAAATTAACAAAACAAGTAAATACACAGCCACAACTAGGGTATGATGACATTAAGCCATATATTGTAATAAAGGAATATTTTTCTCACCTGCTAAAAAGGTCGTCCCATTTGAGAGACTCTACCTCCTGGTATTCTGATTTCTCCAGTAAGCAGTCACACAGAGTCGGGTTTATATTCACGTAACTGGTGCAAAGAAAAAAGGGGCTTTGGTTAGACGGTGGGGCCTAAACAAGGAGCATGTGGCCTCGTTACACTCCGTAGGGTGCCTAATAGCTCTGATCCAATTTCCTTTCACTTCCAATTATAGACTTCTTTCAAGGCACCTTGAGAAACACTCACTTTACTGACATGAAAAGAATCATTAAAGGCTTCTTCGATGTGACATTTTAATGTTTTTACTGATTGTAACGTAATTACATGGCCATGGGTTCACATCTATATTTACTTAGCAGTGGAGGTGGACTTTTTAACTATGGCGTTCTAAGAAACCCAGAAAGATGTCTTATTTTAAAGATGCTTCTCTTAAATCTACAGACAGGCAAATAGAAACAGATATCAACTGATATTCATTCAAATTATGGGACTGCAACGAAAACAAAAATTTGATACAATAATTGCCGTCGTTTGCAAATCAGAGCAAACCTTAATCGTCCACTTACTTCTTATTATTTTCATTCACCAGCTCGTTTCTCTTCACATATTCAGTGATTATGCTTCTGACTTCAGCAGGATGCATCGTTGTTCCTTTCCTAAAAAGAGGCACCAAAGCACAAGTCAGTCCCTCAGTCTTGGTGAAAATGTCACACATCTTCCAACACACCAATTTATGTTCTTAAAAAGCTGTAAAAACACCTTTTCTGTTAGCTCATATTCAGACTTTCACCTTCCAACTTCAAGAAGATCATGATTTATGGTTTTGAAGTTGTTGTGGGAAGTTTACTTAAACGCACTAAACGTCACTATGCCATTAAATTTGGGCCTTTAGCGATTATGTCTGAACTGGTCTTTATTTAGAGTCGAATGACAACACAACATACACCTTTATTTGCCAAAAAAATGATTTGTGCTTATTCAGGTTTGAAATGATTGTACATTTTACCCAGCCCACATTAAGAGGTAAAAAAAAAATAAAAAAAATAAATAAATAAAAAAAAATCACACTTTTTCTAGCTGTCAACACCCTTCTAGTACAACCCAGACAGGATTTGACAAACTTATAAAACAGAGCTCATAAAAATCGTCTGATCTCGTAGCAAAGGCCCAGTTTTTAAGCATAGTTCAAACATTTTTCAATAGGGTTGAGGGCTCTTCAAAAGCTAATATGACATGTGTTTGGGATCATCATCCTGTTGGATCACACCACTGTGTCCAAAGGTCAACCATCCAGCAGTTGATTTGGGTGGAAGGTAAAGAATTTGGAGGTTGTCCCCAGCCTGGTTTCTCTATCCATCTCAGCCCCAAAGCATGATGCTGCCACCACCATGTGTAGAAGTCGGTGTGGTGTTCTTAGATTTAAAAGTCTAATCTTAAATACACCAAATATAGTTTTCCATCTTTATGGCCAAGTAGCTAAATCTTTGTCCCTTCTGACCATAAAACATTTCTCCAGACGGCTTTTAGTTAGTCCATGTGGACAGCTGCACAGTTCGGCTGCGTTCAGGTGTCAGTTTCGTTGCATCGTCTTCTCTCTTGGTCCACAATCTCTAAGCCCATGTTGGTGTTACTTCACTGTAGACAACTGGCTTTTCAGCAGTAAGTCTTGGTGGTTCCCAGGTTGTTTGTTAACATCCCAACAGGCTCCCTTTTATCTGAGGGTGACAGCTTGCATCAGATGGTTGAAACTTGGACACAGTGGGGTGGTCCAAAAAGGTTGGGAATCATAAAGTAGGCCAACCTGAAGCTTGTGGAATGGTCCCTACCGCAACCCTCCTGACGATTGTGTATCCAATTCATGATTTGGTTAGGTTTTGCATAAAAAGTATGTTAAATATATCTTAAAAGAGGAAAAATTACTTATCTTTTAAGTTCAAGTCCATAGCGACAGCATGCAAACATCTGACCAGAACAATGATACACTGAGCTAATTTCTGTTTCCTTTTATTTGGTTATTCTTAAAACATAAAAGACTTTTTCAGAAAGTTCATATTCAACAAGTTAAACCATTAACAAACTATTTTAAAGGCCCTGATAAACTCAGTGTTTCATCTGCTTTGCTATGCATTAACCCTATATAACAGTACATGTTCCAAGAACAACAACAAAGTTCATTTGTCGGGTTTTTTGTGGATTTACAGCTTTATGGGTACTTGAAAATTATAGTAAAAAAGTATATGGTGTCACACTAAAGGAGAAGCAAAACAAACGGTGATCTCGGGGGCTGCATAAGACTAATATTTACTTGACTTGTACCTAGGGAATATTAACTTATCCCTTCACAAGAGAGACGAGAGGTTGATGTCAGTTTAAGCAAACCCCGGACCCCATCCCTGCTGCGTTGCTGGAGTATCTCCTCAAAGCAAACACCAGCTCCAGCTCTCGCTGTGATGGCCACCTGCTGCCTCGACCATAAAAACAAAAAGCCCGCATGAGGAGCTGGGGCGGGAGAAAACTTCAAAGTGGACACACACACACACGCACACCTCTTATTTGCGTCCAGAAACAGTGGCTCCAAACGAGCAGAGACCGAGTACAGAGTCGTGATCTCTGGCGGCTGGTACTGGGCTTCTCCTTCTCCGCCACTCTGCACCACCGCTTCTTCAACACCTGCCTCCTCTGGAACGCTGAAGGACCTCAGTCTGTCAAATGTTTAGCAATCCAGTCAGATCAATTTAAAAAGTGTGAAGGTTGCAGAAATGAACGTCAACCCAGAATGAGCTTAAGCTGATGCGGCGTTTAACTCACTGTGGATTTTTCCAGTCCACCTCCACGATGCTCTCCACGCCCTTGGAGAGCTCTTTCACTTGAACAAGATTATGCTGCTGCTGCATGACTTGTAGAAATTTGGACAGCTGTTGGAAAGGTGAAAACATTCGCAGTGACAAGAGAGTCCCGTATCTATGACTTAGTCCTATCCATCCATCCGTGTACCTTTTTATAACTGGATTTCTTGATATCAAGTTGCTTTCCGCTCGGGCTGGAAAACACAGTCTCGGGATTACCAATTTCAGTTTGTTCTCAGCCGATTTGAATAGATCGGGAATACCTTACCAGCAGGTGAACATGTGGTTGCGGAGAAATGTACTGGTCAGCAGAGGAAGATCCGCCTTCTTGACCTTGCGCTTCAGAGCATGCAGGAAGCACTGCAGCAGCAGGGCATCCATTTCCTCTGCAAAAAAATCAGGGATTAAAAACCTTTTTTTCCTCTCTCTGATGTTCATTTCTAATAACAAAAACTAAATCTTTCTCCACGGGGAAAGCTTTAATCATATTGTATTGTCATAAATGTGGAATTTAATCCAAGACACTGTTCTTACTGGGATCACGTTTGCTACCTTGTGGGGTTTTCGGCTCGTCGTGGTTCTCCTCTCCGTTTCCGTTGCTGCTGTCCACTTTGTCTTCCTCCTTCTCAGTGAGACTCAGCTCCTCAAAGCCGCGACAAGCCACGACTTGACCTGTGATGGTTTCCCCAGAGCTCTGCTGCTCCTCCACACGCTTCCCAACATCATCCTCTCTATATTCCTCTTCCTGACTGACTTCACATTCCTCTCCGTTTGCATCCTCTGCTTCGTCAACGTCATCCGGTAAAGAGGGAGGAGTTGATTTATCTCCAAATGCCCTGTAAAATATAAGGAATGTTGAAATTTATTATCTGAATGGGTGCTTTAACATGTAGTGACGCCGTATATGGTCAGAAAAAAAAATAAATAAAAAAAATGGGGATGTAAATAAACCAAAACCAGCAGCAATTTCCCTGTGACTTGCAAAGGAGTTCGCCTCCTATGCTACACCAATCCTGTCTTCCTATGTGCAGAGCTGTTCTCAGAAGTTTACATATAAATGCCATGGTCATTTTGGAGTTTTAAATATTTTGCTGAATACTACTGAAAAGTATCCAAGCATAGCAGAACATGAGCCTATATATGATTATTGGCTGCGTCTGGAGAAGGTGCTTGAAGAGCCACTACACCCAGATGTAACCAGGACATGTGCTCATCACTTTCCTTAGGTGAAAGTGCTGCTGAACCAGAAAGACAGAAGCACCTTACCTGGGCTAAGGGGAAGAAAGAACTGGACTGTTTGCTCAGTGGTTCGGGCTGTTATGTAATCTATTGGTGTTGGTTTCTAGCATACATTCTGGTTGGATATGTGGACCTTTTCGCTCATCCATGGGGGAAAATGCAAATTTAAGTCAAACTTCCAAAAAAATAAGGGGATATAAAACTGCAATTTTTGCAGGAAGAATATCCTGACAAGTTTCCCTTTATCTGACAGTGAAGGTCAACAGCCATCTTTTGCACCTCAGCCAAGTGATGAAAAATCCAGATAACCTGTACAGTCTTGTACGTTTATGTCTCCAAATACAGATTTTTACTGAGTTCGTTGGACTCGCTCACTGTTCCCGGTACCGGGGGGTTCCAATGACTGCTGTCCAACACATCTGGTACTTTGGCAGAGAGAAACTCATAAATGCAGTCCATCTTGATCCCAAAAGAGACATTTACAGGCCTGGCCAAGTTAGGACATTCTAAAACCTTAGGCATAACTTCTTAAAATACTTTGTTCAATGCATGTACACCTTTGAGGCTGTATTTATAGATAAAACTTGTAACTTGTATGATCATTAAAGCATACAAAAAGAGAAGCTTAACTAAATCACTACAGCCCAAAATGTATGACATTGATGACCATGATGAGTGTATGTAAGCTTGAGACAAGAACAGAAATATGATATGGATGTCAGTGTTATTCAGAGGATTTCCACTGGTTACCTTCCAACCAAAGTCAAGATGAGCAGAAATTCTGGTTTAATAAAAAAAAAAAAAAAAAGAAACCCACACCTGTGTCAGCATCAATAAAGTCATATTCAATGAAGTAGAATATTATTTAAAAGTTAATTGATTTCAATAACTCAATTCACTAAGTGAAACACATGGATTAATTACCCACAGCCTGATGTTTTCAAACCTTTATTTCTGTTAATCATGGTGATTTTCCGCTTACAGTTAATGAAAACACAACGTTTAAGATTAGAATATTACATCAGACCAATAAAAAACATTTTAATACAGAAATGTGGGCTTAATGAAGCGTATGTTTAATACCTGCTTAAAGGTTATTTCCAAAAGGTACTTTTAATCTGACAAATGAACCTCGTTTGAATGCATATTCTAACCTATCGAATATGACTATATTATCTGAACATGTAAAGGCAGTGATAACACAACTAAGTTAAAGAAAAATCTCACTGAGCTCCACAACAGATTCTTTGTTGATTGGACCGCTGAAAGTCATATGAAAGCCCCATTTTACTGAATAAAGACCAGAATGATTTATGATAAAAGGGCTTCTGCTAAATAAACCTACAATGGAATGGAAGGCAGTGTACTGCCAATCCTTTAGTTTGGATAACCTGAAACATCCGTCCCATTTCTTCCCCTTTTTTTATTTATTATTATTTGCAAAGTTGAAGATGATGATTAAAATGTTATGAAGTTAGACATATGATTTACATTCCAATCATATACCTGATGATTATTAGTCCTTGGCATTTGCAGTGGACGGTGAACACAATTTCTAACCTTGGATTATTCCTTCATAAAATGTATAAAAAAAAGAAAACGTCAGTCAGGTCTGATCGCTGATTGGCAGGTAAAAGCTGAAAATTTTTACTTTTTCCCCTTAAAAGCATCAAAAACGACAACTGTGACCGATTTAAACCTATAAATATTTCACCGAGCAGAAGTAGTTTGACACACTCCTCTGAGTTGAATAGAAATTAAATGGAAGTTATGACCATATTTTTAGATGGAAAGATGTGGATAATCTGCTGGATACAAAACTCTTATCCCAATCAAACAACCTGCAACACATGCTTCCTCTTTAATGTGTTAAATAGCTTTAAATAAAAAATCTGAATCGGTCAAAACGTGAACTAGGAAGTCCAGAACTCAAATGAAAACCAGAAATTGGTATTGGCCAGTGGAAGCCTGTTTGGTACATCTCTTATGCAACAGTTAGAAAGCCACTCACCAGAGGTAATCCATGTACGTGTGGAGAACACACACTCCTCTCCCTTTCATACCCGAGCTCAGCATCTCTGCGCTTGACGAAGCTGCTTTGCCAACGGCAACAGGAGCCCTGCCAACAACCCGGAGAGCACGGTTATCCTCATATCTTTGAGGAAGGTGAAGGAAAAGCATCTGCAAATTTTTTAGCCCGTGTCACACCTATTATTCACAATTGCAACAGCACAGCAGGACCCTTGTTTCACATCTGGGAGCCCGCATGAAGGCATCACCACACCTGGCAGCATGAGATCTTTGAAGAAGCACATCGTTTTCGTCATAATTGAGACATGCATACGCACGACACACGCAATGCTGGGAAGGGGAAACTCACCGGCCCCGCCGATCAACTTCTGAAGCACAGGGGCCCATGTTCTAAACACTGGCAGGAGAGCGGGGTATCGCCAAAGCACGTACACTGAGAGACGAAGGGAGGAAACAGCATTCTGAGCACATGTATCACCCCATCAATCTCCAGTGATTCACATAAAGCCGTCTCGGGTTTATTTATTTCTCACCTGTAGGGTAAAGTCGTTTCTCCAGCTCAAAGAAGAGAGGGTTTTTGTGAAGAACATAAAGGGTCACAGATTCTCCTTTGTGTGCATAAATCCTCACAACGTTGATCTCTTCTTTATTGGGGGCGAGCTCAGACAGGTCGGCAGCAGAGAGTGACGGAAACGCCGCTGACAGGTCAGCTTTCAGCTTCCTCCTACACGCAGTTAAACAGATTCAGTCACAACTCTGCTGGTGACTAGGATCCTCTTAAATGTTGACTACTAAACCAGCCTGGTACGACAAGACATAAGGACAGAAGAGACACTAAAGAAACTGAATGCTAACAACAACCTGCATCACAATATCGTTTTATTGGTAGATATGCCAATTAATCCCATCAATCCAAAGCAGATTCTGGGATTTATATCCAACAATCGGTTCAGGGTATTGACTGACTGCTGTGTATTTAGCACGAAGCTTCAGCTCAGACAGACGGAGTTTTAATATTAGACACATCGTGCCTGTGGTGTGAGCAGCACCGACTCACCTCTCTGATCCTTTGAGTACAGTGTTGGATTTGACACGAAACGGTTTGGCAAACATCTTTGCACAAATTGTCCCCCTTTTTTTTTTACAGCGACTACTTCACCGCGTCCACCACAAAGCCTCCGTGGTTTGAACGCGTCAAAAAAAAAAAAAAAAAACTCACAACATTTCCCCCCGCAGCAACATGTTTCCACTGTTTCTGAATAGCTTTGCAACGATCCGGTGTCGCTCGGTTCGACGCATATTTATGTCCGCCTGCAACGTGTGCCGTAACATGAGTTCCGCGCACTGGAATAGAGCGGGAGGGGGAAATCAGTCTCGGTGATTCTCAGTTTTTTTGTCTGTAGCAGTTCGGACCCAATCCTGTTTGGTGGATATTTTGCGTTTTCAGTCATAGGTGGTCGTTGTCCTTTTGCAGAGCTCGAATAAAATTCACGTCTCTGACATTTTATATGTTTACCAAGTACACTGCAGACAGAGCTGAATCAATTTTTTTGTTTTTTAAACTGAAACTTAGTATCACACATTACTTTTACCCACTTTAACTTTTAAGTTCATTTTAGTAAACAGAGGAAAATATGTTTGATCACATTTCGCAATATGTTTCTTAATGAAAATGTTCATCAGACACAACCCAAAAGTGTGAAAAGGATATTTTGCTCATTAGGGTATAATTTCTTGTGGCACATTAACCACATTGTTTGGATTGATGGCCAAAAGTGAAATGTCTTAATCAAATAAATAAATAAATAAATAAATAAACAAATATAAAAAATGTCATTATTTTTCTTAAAGAATTTCCAGGGCTCTGTTTTACCATACCTGCCACAATACAATAAATAGGGCCTATAACTCATTGAATAAATATTTGCATATGCTAGAAACAAAATACATAATAAATGAGTAATACAGTAGTTTATTAATATTTAGCTACATTTTGAAATCCTTTAATATTTGAATCCATTATGGATAAAAACAATGTGTTCTGTTTATTAATTGTGTAACAATTTCAGGTTCCTGTTTTGGCATGGCCAGTGAAAGTACATACATTCCCCATATGATTGGTCAAAAAGGTTATTTTACAATGTATTCAGATACTCAAAACTCAAATACTGTTTTACAAAATAAAACCTACCAATTATGAAACATGGGGTGATTCATTACACCAGTTATCATTACTAGTTTAACTATGCTGGTAACTAGTACAAAATAACTGCCTTCAGTTACATTTTGATCCATAATTGCAGCATTTTTTATGTCATGTAACCAACAATAAAAACTAGCTCAAATTGCAAATATATTAATAAATTTAGTTTTTCGACCTTAATGCAAAACACTGTGTGTAGAAAATCTGACAATACATTTCTCCCTGAAGGCAAGGCAAGGCAAATTTATTTGTATAGCACATTTCAGTACAAGGACAACACAAAGTGCTTTATATGATTAAAACATAGGAAAATAAAAACAGAATAAAAGCAAGTTTGAATAAAATGGGGAAATGGAAACTAAAAGCAAATATTAATATTGATTTTATAAACAGCTGGACTAATAAACTAATGATGTTTCAGTAAAAAAATGTAACTAGAACAGTCAAAGGCAATCCTAAACAAATGGGTTTTTAGTTTCGATTTAAAAGAACTCAGGCTTTCAGCACTTTACAGTTTTCTGGAAGTTTTTTTCCTGAGCAAACCATTCTCACAATGAAACATTGTGCTGACAGCATAATGCATTGAGGATCCCACAGTCCAAAAACATGACGGTTAACTGGTTTCTTTTTTTTTTTTTCTTAATTGCCCTTTGCAGTGTGTGTCTGTGTGCATGGTTGTTTGTCGTGTGCCGCTGTGTTGACCTGTGATAGATGTGTGCTCCACCTCTCGCCCAATGATTGGAGTAGATAGGCACCTGCACCCCACAACCCCACAAGGACAAGTGTGCATAGACAATAGATGGATGGATGGGGCATGAGATGACGGACACAGGTAAATGCAGGGCTATACTAAAAAAAAAAAACTATCAGAGGCTGCAAGAGTTGATACTGAAGCAGAGATAGACCTTCGACCACGACAAAAACCATAAACATTCAGCCAGAGTAACTAAGAAATGGGTTAGGTCAAAGTATATTAATGTATTGAGATAGTCCAGTAAAATCCAATTTAGAATCTGAGGCAGTTCTTGAAACTGCTTCTCACCTTCAGACTATATCCAGCCTGAGCGAGCTTAAATAATTTTGCAAAGAAGAATGAGCACCAATTTGCTGTGTAGACATATAGTTCCACAGACATGCATGTGTAGGTGCAGTGAACGGTGGTTCTAAAGTATATTTACTTAGAGGAGCTGAATACAAATGTACTCAACATGTTTTTCTTTTTTGTGAAAGATTTGGGGAACCATTTATCATGCTCTTCACACTTCACCATTGTGCACTTCATATGTTACATAAAATCCCCTATAAAATGCACAGAATTTTCTGGTTGTAAAAATGTGGAAAAAGTTGAAGGGCTATGAATTATTTTGCAAGGCACTGTACCTATTTGAAAGTACTTCGTAGAGACATGTGTCAAATGTTTTACCAGACATTCAGTTTAATTCCTAATATATTTAGCTTATAAATTACACAAAGCAGAGGCTTTGTTAAAATTTCTCTATCTGCCTTTACAAAAATCTAAAATACCACATATTTCATATATATATATATATATATATATATATATATATATATATATATATATATATACATACAGTTCTGTCTAGTTATGCCTTTATCCAGATTTCATTGTTAATCTAATCAAAACATACATGCATAAGAAATCTTCTATATTTCTTCTGAATAATATGATCAGGGAATTGATGTTTTTTGATAAATTGTGTGCTTAATTTTATTCTAATTGTATTTAAAAAGCGACATTTAGCGCTCTCAAACAGACTTTCCAGTTTAAATAAAAAACTGGGATTAAAGAGTTTTAAAAAAGAGATCATCTCTGGTCATGAGATGAATTTCATTTTCTTACACAAAGCGTTCCTTTATTTTCATCTTACTCTCTCCAGTAAGTTGCGCACTCAGAAAACATAATTAGGAACAAAGTCCCCTGGAACCTGATATTCTTGCAGTAAACAGGATGAAGGCTTGCCTAACGACCATCATGCTTTTAGCTTGTCTGCCTTTTGTCACATGCTCATAACAATTCGCAGAAAGTATCAAGCTGAGCACTTCAATGAAAGTGAGCAGATGTGTGATATGTATCCAACTACTGAATATGTCTCACAGTTGGTGGAAAGACAGGAAATATTTTGACTTAGATCTAATGCTAACGTTTCTTTAGCATTAGATCTAATCCCCAGCATCCCCATCACTGATATTAGACATGAATGATTGATGTAGTCGATTTTTTCATGGAAATGTTTTATTTTCTGGCATTTACGAGTCAACAGACAGATGTGTCAGTTCCTTATTTCTCTCCAAATAAATTTCATTATTTACAGCCAGAACACTGGCCACCCATGTTCAGCTGTTAGGGGAGGCAGCTCCTTTTATGTAAATTCTCCAAGCTACAGACAGAAGGAAACATGCCAATTTCTAAGCATGGCGTCATGTACAAAGCCATTGGTGACTGAAAACAAACATCAAATTTAAAGAGGTATAGGTATTTTTGTTGAAGTTTGCGGTGTTACTTTATATAGAGAAAACAGAAATAAATTATAATTAGTGCATTTCACTGGAATGATGGCTGACTAGAACCACAGATTTAGGAGGCATTAAAGCAACACATGGTTTGGATTTGCATGTTTGTCAGGTGCAGCACATGTTTCAACCCCAGTGGTCTTCACAGCCTGAGTTTGACTTAAACAGGACAGAAATGTGAGCTGCGAAGCAGCCTTGACAGAAACAGGCTAAGATCTCATTGAATGTTATGAGTTTCAGCACAGGCATCCTATTTGGTCTCCCGTAGCATCAGAAAACTACACATGCTTTGTTTCAATTACGCCCTCTTTTTGTGGTGTCTGTAAAAGTGACATGGTACGAACATTTTTAGATTTGACAAATAGCCTGTGAGACATACAAACTAAATTTGAAAGCGAAGATAGAAAATACTTCTGAATGTAGGGCAGTGAATGATTTACCAACAGCTGAGCCGGGAGAAAGTTGTCCAGCTGTCCTTTTCTTTTTTATCAGGGCAGCAGATTTATGCCTTTAAATTCATTGCAGTTTAGGACATCAGCATATATTTGTCTTGCAATCAAAACAAACTGAAATAAGTGATTGTATCTGATCATTATTTATCATTTAGCATTAGTAAATAATAGTTGTTACAAAAAGCATCAATATATTTCTTCAAAAGTGGAGAGATGTCCTAAAAATAGTTCAAAGGCGAAAGTCATGTGTAAACTTTAAAAAACGACTCACTCATACAGTGCTTATAGAAACTTGAAACCAAAGGTAAATCTTTAAAAGATTGCGTTGAGAAACTGAATGCTCTGGAAATTGTCGGGCTGTTATGGTTCACGCAATTCTTTAGCATTGCATGAAGGACTGGACCTTGGCTCCTACATTTAAGAACAGGAACTAGAGAGTGAGAGTTTGTTCTAGGGTGTTGGAAATAGGCCCCAACCTATTGTAAAACTTCAGATTCATAAGGAAAGTGTGCCTTTTGTCCGTCTTTTGAGCAGTGGACCAGATCTTCACCCTTGTGGGGTGTGGTGCATCTCCCCTGACCCGTTTTGTGGAGGGTGCTGCAGGGGTATGGAATGACAGGTTTCTCCTTGTATAACCAAGGCAAGACCAGTGTCCACATTTTTAGCACAAAATTAACCTTGTTTCCAGTGACGGCTGGGTTGTTACTGACGCTTGTCACTGGTCACATTTGTAATATTCATAATCAGGATATCAATAAGTGGTTGAGTTTAGGGAACATAAGAGTGTCCTATTTGCTTGTTAGAAAATGTGATAGCAGGGAATTTAAAGTCATCCAGGTTTTGATGTCATCAAGACATGCCTGTATTTATTTATGGATAATCCCATAAAGTCATTACTGCTGAGAGCTAAGGGAATGGATGGATCAACAGAGTTATGACAGGGTAATTTTGGCAACTGTACTAAAGAGATTTCTAGGATTATTTTTATTCTCCTCTATTAATGATGAAGAATGTGCTGCTCTAACTCTGTGAAGGGTCTTTTCAGTGTCAACATGAATGTTAAAATCCCCCATTATAATAACCTTGTCAGTGTTTAACACTAAATCAGATAAGAACTCTGAGAACTGAGAGCCTAGTGGATGATACAAAACAACAAACAGAAGAGGTTTTATTGCTTTGCAGTTTGGATGAGGGGAACTAAGGGTTAAGTATTCAAAAGAATTGTAGTTATTAATTCGCCTGGGACTAATTAATAAATCAGACTGAAAGATGGTTGCTACTCCTCCTCCTCTTCGTCCTGTAGTTCTGGGAATGTGAAATAATTAGAAATAATGAGAGTTGGCTCATTTATACTAACGTAGTGCTCTTGCAGCCAGATTTCTGTGAGACTAAATAAATCAATCAGAAATCACACATTGTGCAACACGAGGTGTTCCCAAACGTGAAGTGCAGCAACAGAGAATGTGTTTTAAATGTGCTTTTGTGTTAGAAACAGAGAGATCTCACAGCAGAAATTTAAGATTTAAATCAAAATATGTGATCAAAATAAAGTTCCTTCAATGTATATATAGATACAAATACTAGAAAAGATTAATCCTCTAATTGCTCTATAAGTCAATTTACAATGTGCCTATTATGTTAAACATTTACTTAATCTATTCAAATTCTAGACTAAATCCTCTTTCATGCTTATATTTCAGACTTACCAATATAGTATGTTCTACTGTTTCATCCTCCCCACAGGGGTCACGACTCCCTGTATCATAGTTTTGTATTTTAAAAAGTATAATGAAATATAGTTATAATGAGGCGCAAATCTTTCCTCTGTTTCCCGCCTTTTTAATGCTATAAAACCATTTTGCTGTTCTTCCAGATCTCATCTTTTCTGCAATTGTTTCTTCAGCTTTTGATTGATGCTTTGTTTATTCTCTAATTTACTTTTATGTACTGTAAAGTTCTTCCTGTTGTTGGTTGGATTGCAACTACTTGTGTTACATAGCACCAACTACTGTACAGGAGTGACCTCGGATTGTGACATGTCAGTCATCTGGGGGGACACCTAGGGGAGGGGCAATCAGATTTCAGGGGGGTCCACACATAGACATAATATAAGAGTAGACCCCACATTGACTGTCGCTGCGCAGGAATTACGGCCGCCATCTTGGGGCTGTCGACTTGCTACCCAATCCTGCCGCCCCTGGGCACGACACAAAAGGCCATTGCTAAAGAGGCTGGGTGTTTACAGGGCACTGTGTCCAAGCACATTGATGATCAATGTTGCACACATAAATATGCAAAGCTCCATTCTACAAAACATTTAAAAAATTTTTTTTGACTATGGTCGTTATGATTTCTTACCTTTATTGCAATATCCACTATTGGCTGAAGGCCTGAACATCCGAGTGCTGAATTTACTCCTCTGAACTATAATACAATCCATTGTGATTCCTGATCAGTACATGATTGAATAAAATTTCCCCAATAACTGCTGTGAACCAATGACTAATGATGAAGGTTTTTGTATATTGATCCATAATGATGAAATTATGACATTATTAAGTTAACTCAAGCCGAGCTGAATCCAAATTTACTGAAATTATGTCTACCTGTCCAAAGTAAATTATACCTGCAAAATAAAATGAAACCCGCCCAATTGGGCGGAAAACCGCCTAATCTGGCAATATTGTTTATGTGTCCTGTCTGGCTCTGTAGCATTAATAATTGCTTTCTTAATGCCAAAGAGAGCCCAACAGACTTACTTTCACAAGTCGAGCATTACTGCTTTTGGCATTGTGCCACACTTGATATACATATGCAAGAAATGTATTGGATATTATTTTGGCATTATTTCAACTTCAATGGACACAGAAACAGAAAGGTAAATAAGAAAAAAAGGAAGGTGAAAAGATCAAGTAAAACATTAAAAAGGGAGAAATGGTAACAAAAATAGAGCAGAGGAAAAAGAGAGTACAAGATAACATCCTTGGAGTCTGCTTCTACACATGCAGAAAGAGATATAAAAAGAACAGCAAAACCAACCAAAAGAGTATAAATGGTACAAACAACCAACACATTTGATAATGTCATTGTAAAATACACATTATTTAGTACAAATATACTTAGTGAGAGCCAAAACCAAGAATAGGATTTATCTGTGTAGATGTGAATCTGTAAGCACCTGGATCCAAGCACCTGTAGGTGTTTGTGAGGATGCACTTGTATATGTAAGGGTTTATCCATAGCACAAATGCTCAACAGTGGTTGTGAGGAGTCAAAGACCCACCCCCCGGAGTGCTGAGACAGACATCAGGGAGACCAGAACCCCAGACATCTTAAAGTGCCGAATGCCTCCCCACCAAGGCCACATGCTGCCCAACCCTCCATGCCAAAACCCCACACCCTATTTCCTGGGAGTACAGAAGTGCCAGTCCCAGCCGACCCCGAGAACCGAATGCCCAACCCCAGCCCAGACCCTGGCTAGGTGTCCCGCTTCTCCTCCAGGCCTCAAACTCCAGATGGCAATCGGAGAACGAGGGTGTGAAAAAAAAAACCAAGCCTGCAGCCGCCTGCTCAAATGTCGTGTTGTTGCATGCAGTTTTCAAGTGCATTTAAAAGTGAGAGGGCTGGAAGGGGAATGCAGCCCACCGCCCTCCAGAATGCAGTCTGCGCCAGCACGCCTCCCACCCAACCCACCCACAACATGTAAGGTTTCCTAGCTATAATTTCACTTAATAAAACCTCAACAAAATGGGCCAAATCTTATTTTTCCAAGTGAGGAAGAGATTGAATTAGTGACAGCTTGTTTCTATTTGTTTGTCACAACAGCTTCACAGGTGATATTTTTTCTCTCACATTTTTATGATTTTTTAAAAGAATTATGCAAAGGCTTCATAACGTTTCATAGAGATTTGTCAGTGAATACATAAAACATATGAAAAGAGATGGACTTGATAACAGCTGCTATGGCTGAATGTCACCTTGAGAGCAGCAGTCGGGCCGTAGGCCACCCCTTTTTTTATTTAATTTAAAAGGTTTTATCAATGTCTGGAGATCAATTGGCTGGATTCTGCTTTCCCACCTGCTATTGGAGATATGACCCAGGTTCTCTATGGGGTTTTTGGATATTGATTCAAAACGTCTGTGTTCTTAACTTAAAGCCTTGATAACACTCATTCATTGTGTCACGGGGTTCTGTCATGCTACAGATTAACACCAAACTGTTCCCAAATTGTTGGAAGAAGTTCCTGAAAGAGAACATGTTGTTCCCATATTTTTTTAATTTCATTTAGCAGTGTTCTTGGGCAGATGTGAACTCCCTTTGATGAAAAACAACCCAGGTCAGGTTGCTTCAAGATGTCTCAGGAATCATGATTTCTTATAAGTCACAATTGATCAGAAGGATGATCAATCAGGGAAGATGACTCTGTCCCTGTCCATCTATAAAATTCTTGAAGAATTTCAGTCTGGTTTCAATGTTTCTCTTACCCAGAAAGGAGTTCTTTGCTCCTCTTTTTGTCACAAGGCCACTGTGCAAAACTCATCAACTCACTTTGCACTAGCGCAACACAATTCTGTTGCAACAATATGAACCCCTCAGAAACCTGATTTTGTTTCGGTCCATGTAGGCACTGTCAGGTCGAGATTCTTGGAGATAGACCCAAATGCAAACTTAAACAGCACAGTGAGTGAAAAATAGTTTAATAAATACAAAGACAAACGTACTGCTTGACTAGAGAGCAAGACAAAAACAGCGTGGCAGACATGGGTTGGGTTGGCATAAACAGAACAGTGAAGAGAGCTAGTTTACTCACTGGAGGGGTGATAGGCAGCATCACTGAGGATTGATCAAAATCCAGGGAACAAATGTGGGGCATGTAAATGAAGGCAAAACAAGGTAGACAAAGAGGCAAGACTTGTTAATTGTGAGATTAATTCAGGTCCTGGTACAGATATTAGAAGCTTCATAGATGTCCAACAAGGGCAAAGCAGGAATATCTAATTCAGGCCGTGACTAGGCAGGAAGTAACGCCGGACATCTGCTCACTATGAGGCAGAATGCAGACAGGCCATAGTCTTAACATGCACACCTTTGACTTTTTCACATTTTTGCTGTCATCATGCCAATAACTTAAGTTGAAACAATCTTTTATCCTGCAGAAAACGGTTCTGACATCGTCAATATATGCATTGTTTATGACTTGATCGTCATGAACAAAATGTGTAATTCATGTTGTACTCTTCTTCTAAATTAATCCAAATGCTCCATAATTAATTCAAGTGTAATTATTCCCTTTAATAGAGGTTATACACTTGACACACACTATTAGAGTAAGAGGCTCCAGCTAATAATATATGTTTTCTAGCGGTTTGGAGCTCTCTCTTCTCTGGTACTAAAATAAAAGTAAAAAAAAAAAAAAAAAAAAAAAAAAAAGCAAACAGGCCTAAATTGGAGGAAGCTGGACTTTTGTTCAGTTCTTTCTGAAAACATTTCGACACCTATCCAGGAGTCTTTGTCAATTCTAGTGGCTCGTATTGAGCGGTCTCTTTGGTAAAGCAGCTATTTCGGTCACTAATCATGCGTATTAAGCTTTATTTTAGAAGTCACTGCTTTGCGATTTAGCAAAATTTTTATGTTGTTGTCCTTTAGAAGCTCAGACATGTCCAGAAATGACTACTTGTGCTGCAGACACTTTCACCAAGTCAACTGTTATTTAAAAAAAATATAATTTAACTAAAAAGTAGTTTTGCTTTGCTTCAGAAACTGAAATCGTAAACGTCTGCTTTATGGGTTTTTTTTGTATGGCATATCAGACTTGAAATTGGTGTCTGCCAGCTGCTGTCAACATCTGCTTTCTTTATAGATTAGCATTTGACCAATATGCAGTGCCATCTCTGAACATTGTGTGGTTTGCTTTGTAGAAGTACAGAAGTCTGTTTACTTTGGCTGAAACTCGACAATCCTTCGGTCTCCAGAGAGAGACATAGACGCAGGATACAAGTAACCACACTCTAAAAGTCACGTTTGTCCCATAATTTCTCAGTAACATATTTATGAGGTTACATCTGTGCCAAAAATCATCTGTTAGTACTGTTAACAGATGCAGAGAGAAATGTTCAGTGAAAATTAACCGTGGGAGGTCCGCTTATGCAAACCACTGAAGGCCTCAATGACCTTAATATGGATAAATTTTTTGTGCTGCTTTGAGAAGGGAATATTGCAATTAAGACAAATTAATTGTCTTCTTTAACACAACATGCTCAATACAAGGGATTGAAGGCCTATACTACCTACAAAAATGCATATTTTATAATGACAGCACTAGATTTGAATATATTGAATTGAATTTAAATTGCAATTGGACTGATTTTGACCATCTGGATTATATTGTAATCAGTTTTGATCTTCGGCTTGTATTGTGGTGCATTCATTGCCAAACACAAAATTGGATTATCCATCCTCTGAAGCAAGGTGAAAACAACAACAAAACCTTTTTAGCACATCAGCATCAAATTATTATTAGTATCAGGACTCGGAAACAATAATGCAAACAACTGTGTGAGTTTATTCTCGTAATATTACGACTCTGTTGTGGTAATATTACTTTATTTTAGTAATTTAAAATAACCTATTTGGGCCATCATACATACATTAAAGAATATAAATTATTGGCCGATGAGAAATTTTGGGATCAATTTCACATTTTTGCAAGAAAAAACGTGGATGCTCTCTGATGTTACATAAATATTTGAGGAAAAATCTCACACTGTAAAATGCAACATTTAGTTAAATTAAGGACTTCAAGTGAGCAGACGTCATTTCTTATCAACTTGTTGTTTATACTCATTTTAAATAAGTGCTGTAAACTGTTAGATAAAAATTTCTTGATAGCTAAAAATATTTGGGTCCACACATAAAAATTAAGCATATGAAAGAGATGGAGACTTGTGCCGATCAATTTAACCTCATTGGCTGATTTCTTTTGGCCATCGGTATAGCCAGTCAAAATCATGAGCGAAGTTGCTTTTACGATTAATGGGATGTATTCAATATGAGAGAATATAGAGTTCCTGAGAATTTCAAAGCTGGTTGTTTGGTTAATCGAGCATAATTGCTTCACCCAGATAAAGTGTCTGTGTCCTGAGTAATAAGTCTTGTCAAATTATGAATGCAGAAGTGCGTGATTAACAACATGGCAGCAGAATAAGGAAATATGAAAAGTAGCTTTGGAACCAGACAGGATGCTCCCTGCAAGCAGATGAGCTCTAAAGGTGGATTCCCCAGAAAGAGCTTACTGTCACTATAAAGTTAAGTCTACTCAAAATTATTGAATTCATAGAGCTGTGCAAAGAGAAAACTTTTATTTCTTAATGCATCTTGCAGAGCATAATTTTCCACGATTGAAGGCATTCATTTGTTATATTAAAACTAGGACTTTCTCTGACAATGCAAAGTCAGAAATCTGCAAGAAAATAAGCTCAGAAATGTAATGTGATCAAAGTTTGATATGTTATATTTCCTGTTGCACAAAATGAAGTATTGCATTGCAGGCAATAACGTAGCTGTATAAACCTAAATATCTGCTCATTTTATCAAGATACTACCTAATTGCAAAAGTGCTCCAGCATTTTCAAAGATGTCATCTTGCGACACCAACCCCCCCCAAACCCCTCACACCCACACTTTGGGAACCCCTGATCACTGAGAGTAATAACATTGTGCCATTTGGTGAGCCGTCTTTTAAAATTCATGCTCTCCATTTCAAAATACTTCTCAGGTTACAGTAAATAACTTATGGCCTGTTTTAGTTTAGGCAGAACTTGTGTATGGTTTTACAGCACAACCATTAATTACTTGTTTTGACGTGGAAGACAGGCAGTAATTGGGCTTTAGTATTCTGCCAGGGCTGCAGTGAGACTTTCTTCCCTTTCAGCACAAGGGGACAATAAAGCTGGTATGGTTAATGGAGATTTATACGAGTGTGGACTTTTACCTTCTGCTTCTCATCTAACAACAAGCCGAGGCCTCTGCTAAAGTCACTACTATGATCAAAACTCACAGAAAAACTCTCATTTTCAGTAGAAATAACGAGGGGAGTAATGTTCTGATGTGCTTCGATTCTTCCGTTTTTCCTGACAATTTACGATCAGATACATTTCAAAACAACAGGGTCTCAAATCATGCAGCATGGCCAGGCAACCAATAAAAAAGTAGAATTGGAGTAAAATCCTCTAGGCATTTAAAGCGTATTCAATTATACAGACCCTATATTTTTGGGATTTGGTGAACAATGAAATATTGCTGAACAAGAGAGTTTCTTCAGCTCTAAAATAAAGAAGAATTAACAGTGCAAATCATTATCAAGTTTTTTTTTAATGAAAACTTTTAAAGTGTTATATTAATGGATCTAGTATTAGTGTGTTATTGCATATGTGATTTATAATATGTTGGAGGTCTGAGTATTGCCTATAAGATTTTAAATTTACAATCTAATACTAAATGTCAGCACGTTGGTTTGACCACAGTTTATTCTATAACTTTCTAAATGTGTTTACGTGTCTTTTTGTGTTTGTGTATGTACATCTAATATCTGGGGCTAACAAATCAATTGTGTTTAATTTTGTAAATAGCTGGTGTTATTTCTGGCTTTAATCCATTGTATCCCATTCAAATGTTATGTAAAATAAACAAAGACTTGTTGGCAAAAAGCTTAAGATAGAATGGTTCACATTTAAAGTGTACGGCACTGAGTGGCTTAGATAGCTAAAAATGCTTAAAATGAGATGCCGGATGACTTGGTGTGTCAAGAACGGGCAATTTAATTTAGCCTTTAAACCCAGTAAATAAGTAATAGTCCTGTTCAAAAGTTGTGGAGTAAATACTGTGCAGATTATTGTGTGGTTTATCATTCAAGTGCCTTTCCTAGCTAAGATGTCAGCTGGCATGTCCTGAATGCAAATATTGTTTATGGAGAAATATGCTTTACATTCCCATGTCGAATTTTAGGGAATGCAACCTTGGTCAGTTTTAAGATAGAACTTGACAAGCTCATGTTCTGCTTGTCCACCTTGATAAGTACTTTAAGCTCTATGGGTAAATCTTCCTGAAATATTAAAAATATGCCTAGATCAAGAATCTGCTACCTTTACAATCCAAAGAGTAATTTTTCCCGATTCCTGCTTAATAAAACCTCTTACAATGTTACAAGACCTTTTGAAAAATGACATATGATAAATTTAGTAAATTATCTACTATAGTAAATGAGTTGTCATTTTCAATGAACCAACATTTATTTATGGTTTCATGTTTTAGAATAAAGAAAAATATATATTTTTTTGCAAAAAGAAGGATAGATACATTTTCTTGTGTTTTATATTGATATCTGTGAAAAAGTATGTAAGGAAAAGCTGATAAAGTATAAAATAAATCTGAAATTATTACAGGTAATTTCTGTCATTCCTTTGTGTAAATTCATTATAATTCCTCCATGAAAAAGCTGAAAACTGCAAAAACCTACATTTCCTATATATGTTAAAAACATGAATTGGTTCTTTATCATTTTAGCCAAAATTTGCAGATCCCTGGTCCAGATAGAAAGTCTTTATGTGAAAAATAAAAATGCATCTATCCAGAGGACATACAGCACTTCCACAACTGCCTAATTCAGTGTCAGCTTTGCAAACCTAAAATTGTATTTAGATAGTAAAGATTTCATCCTGACAGTTCTTTCAAACAAGCCACACTGTTCAGCTGTTCTCTAAAATGTGCTGTAATTAACTTCTCTCGGTTTAAAATGTAATTATCTTGATGGGAAGGCTTGAATGTTCTCCACTTGTGAGTCATTTTTTCTGTAAGGAGAATTTGGATGCCTTAACTTTTATATTTGAATTAATGCGGACCGGTATGCTATAGATCAGCAAACTGCCAAAACAGCACTTTATAGAGTAATAATTTAGTGGATCAGTGCTTTATTTTGCAACATCCTGCTGCTACTTTCCCTCTAATGTTCAATTGGAGGAACAAGGGTGTAATTTGTTTTTTCCCCTTATCACTGTATTGGCAATCATTGAAACTTTATAACATCATAACATATTCATCCCAATCATAATCATAACACAATCATAACATATTCACGTATGTTGTAGCATCCCCCATAATGACCCCACACTGTCTCTCAAATTAAACTTCGAGTTCAGGTGATATTTGAACAACAAAAATTGCTTACCTCCAAAATCTTTTTTCAGTGTTTAGCTAGTGTTGATACAGGCTTTTGTGGTTTTCCAAAATAATTCAGGTTTAATCCACTACTAGGTTTAACTGTATTAAGCTTCAAAACAAGTCAAAGTTGGCTACTAAAATTCAATTTGTTGAAATAAAAGCTGTGGAAAAGCTAAAGATGTGAAATGTTCCCAGCCTAAATGAGCCTCAATTGATACAATTTGAATTCATAACTTGGAAAATTTAATTTTTTAGGCAGACAGATGACACATATTGAATGTGAGAATTTTATTTTTGGTATTTAGAGACTTTGCTTGAACGTTCCTCTCCAAGCTTTGACTTGGACTTGTCCCTTAAAGACTTGAGACCTCTATTGGAAAAACTGACTTCGAAAAATCTGTTGGATTCTTGTTTTTCTTTACTTGGGATTGTTCTTGTGGGCTGAGGAAAACAGTTACAAAAAACAGAGGCTGTGGAGAGCTACCTCATTTTGTTGCCCGTCTTGCATTAAGTGTGAAAGTAACAGGAGAACAGGGGATTGTATATGATTAAAACATTTACCTCTGAAATGTCAGAGGAAGTGGTAACAGAAGCGAAGTGCTGTAGATGTTTGAAGTGGATGCATATAACACTGTGAGTTAGAAACTTACAATGCTGAGTCACTCTGCAAATTCTCCAAGGCCAGGTTGGTCACTTATGACTAACCTTCTATTGGGAGCGGGTTTTGAGTTAATTACCAGGAGAAAACAGGACAACAACTCAAACTTCATAAACTTACAGCGCATGTGGATTTTAGTGTTCATGGAGTGATCATGTGCACTAAAAGGGCAAAAAGTGATTTGAGACTTTATGTGGACCATGGCATCCTGGAGCAAAGGCATTAATTAACTCTCAAACTACTTCATGAAGGCATAGATGCTTTAGAACAATGCCAATGCAGTAAAGTGCAGAAGGAAGGAATACCTTTAAAAGTTAGCAATGGCCAAAAAGGAGAATTAACCCAAGACATTTGTAACAATATTTCCTACCTGCCTTTTATTTCAATGGCATAGGAGGACACAATACTGGTAGAAAACAATTTTTAACAAAGTAAATAAAATGTTATTGATAAAGTCTGATCTAGAGAAAAATTTGACTTCTTCTAAGAGCATCAAAGGGGGGCATATTACACTTTTCTGTTCTTCCTTTACACATTAATATCATTCACTTGTGGTCTATATGAAGTGGAACTGCAATGCTCAAATTTCAACTTGAGGAATTTAAACACAAAATCCTGCTTCATTACTTTGTAGACAATCAGAATAAATGCTTGAGAAAAATCCTAGCAAGGTTTGTTTTGCAAGTTCTTGGTTCTTTTTTTTTCTTTGTATTCTTCTTGTTTATAGGTGACAACCAATGTAATGCCACATTGCCACCATCCAGTGATAAAGTCTGTGGCAGAATTCTCTATCAATTTGTAAAAAGGACAGAAAAAATACATTCATCAATGCTCTATCCGAAATATTGTATTCAATGCAATAATCCCTTTGTAAACGATAATAAAACTAATACATTTCACCAAGCTTAAGTTTCTCTTTTTAACAGTCTGTTTCATCACTGTATGTTGGACCACATACAACGTTTTCTACAGATTCTTACTTCGGGCAAAACTAGTCTAGATCTGTAGGGTGCTTTAATAAGTGTGGAATGTATTGGTTATTCCCCATTTATTCAATGACAGGTTTTTCAGGAAGACGTACTGTAAAAAGCTGCCTTCAAAATAAAAGCTGACAGATTAGCGATATTTCTTCAGACAAAGCCATAACAATGTAAAAGGTAATGACAGCCTGCAGTGTGACACATGCTTGTTTTTTATTTGTGAATAAAATTTTAATTACTGTAGAATGATGGGATTTGAATGGTTTGAAAATTGCTTTATAATCTCTCCTAGACTCATGAGCAAAACAACTGCTTTTCTTCAATTGCTTTCCACCTCCATGGGAGGCTGTATACCTATAAATTCTCCCTTGATGCACAGCACTTGATGATTTCTTTTTTTTTGTAGTTAAAGTATGTACAAACTGATGCCAAACATGATAGGTGAAGTGAAGAGGAATAACAAGGACAGAGGAAGAGAGAAAGGACAGAGACAGAAAGAAAACATTACAGACAAAAATTACAGAACCAGACAACCAGCTGCTGCAGAAAAAAAAGTCCTCCAGGGAAAGGCAACCGCAAACACCTGCAAAGAGATAAAACTAACAAAGAGAAAGACAAAAATACAGACAGTTACAACATCAACAGCCGGGACATGTAACAACACTGTTGATACTGATGGAGAGAGCTACAGGGCAACATAGCTACTGCACAATGACTGCATAAATGTGTGTGTGAACATGTAAAATATATGGTGTAGGCATGAATTGTGCTTAGTGATGGGTGCAGAGGGCCACCACTATACCACCCTCTAGGCTTCAGAAGCAAATGAGAGGACCCTGAGGCCCAGGATACCAACAGCCCCACGGCGCACAGAGGCCATGCTGGGAGGATGCGTTGAGACACCAGGACAGCAGAGGACAGCCCAGGACGGAGCCCCCTGGGTTCATGGAGCAGAGGCCCCCCAGGAACCAAGAACTACAGCCTATAAACCCCGCCAGGCCCTGGTTTCCCAAGCATGAGTCAGGTGCAAAGTTGACAAGTTTTCATTAAAGAAATACTGACACAAAGTGGTAATTAATGTTTTTTTCACTGTAATTGTGAGCTCATTAGGATCCATTACCTTCTGAAAAAAGCCTATCTTTAAATCATTGTGCTGTCTTTTGCTTCCTCAATTGGACCTGGAAAGGAACTACGCTGTGAGTTAACCTAATAACTTAAACTCTGTGTCCATTTTCCTTGCCCTAAGGAGGGTATAAGTAGGGAGCCCTTCTCTCAAGAGCATTTTCAGGACAATAATGGTTCACTGATGTATCCAGGCGCCAGCAGAACCATATGTTAAACTTTTCTGTGGTTTCAACACTGTAATTGGCAATAGCAGCCCTTGAAGGGTTCAGAGGAAAAATGTAAGGAGGATGTTCTTGGACAAATAGCAAGGTTTAGCATCCTTTGTTGACACATGGCATTTATATTGTACCAAGGCATGCAAAGACTCGAGGATCGTATTTAAAATTATAACCTAACTTCACCCGTGATTACGGCATCTTTTGTGGTTCAATAATCTTTCAGTGCCTTAGGCCACGATCCTCTCCATAACCATATGACGCAACAGAAAATGGAGAGGCAGACTTTGAGAGATTGTGCTAATGATAAGGCATGACACTGTAAAGCAAAACAAGCCTATTAAAAAGCAGATGTCAAGACCAGTTCACAGATGGTATTGATATTTACATTGCTGCAGGTTATAGGTTGTTGTGCATGTTACATGAAAGTGGAAAAAAAAAAAAAAGGCATGTGCACTAATGAGACACGATGGTTGGGGCCACAGCTCCAGAGAGGGTTGGAGGGGCTATTTATTCTGGACAGGCACCATATCCAACACAGTCAGACTGGAATACAACAGAGGTGAGATAGGCAGGAGACGTCAAGAAACTGGTAGGTACTCTGCAACAACAGACACGTGTGATCATTGCAGTAGTATTGGAAATCTGAATTAAGGACATGAACTAACTGTATTCATCTTTAAAGCAATCATTCTTTATCTTTCCTCAAGTGATAATGCGGATATTGGTGCTCATCCTCTTGATGACAATGGTGGATGTGAACATCAGCCAGCAATACAGCCCCTTCCAGTGGCTGTCCCACCTACGAGGCCGGAGGCGGAATGCAGGCTGGCAGTCTGAGGCTGTAGATTGCCCCCTGGAGTGTGACTGCCCCACAGCCTACCCCACAGCTATGTACTGTCACAGCCGCAACCTGCAGCACGTTCCCTATGTTCCATCACACATAGAGTATGTCTACCTGCAGCGTAACCAGATCACGGGCATTCAGGATGGGGTGTTTGACAATGCTACCAATCTGATGTGGGTGATTTTGTCCCACAATCAGCTCAGCTCAGACAAACTCAGCGACAGCATCTTTGTCAAGTTGAAAAGCCTGGATCGACTCTACCTGGATCACAATGAGCTGACCCGTGTGCCTCGTAATTTACCGAGGTCCCTCTCTGATCTGCGACTTTCCTACAACAAAATCCCGAAGATCTCCTCCAAATCATTTGAGCGGATGTCCAGCCTCATCACCCTTCAACTGCAGGCCAATGTCATAGAAGAGGTAGAAGGGGATTTCAAGGAGCTGAAATCTCTTACTATGCTGGATATGAGGAAAAACAAGCTGAGGAGAATCCCCGAGAGCCTTCCTGAGAGGCTGCAGCAGCTCTACCTGGATCATAATATCATAGAGAGTGTGCCAAATGCGTTTCTTACTATGTATCCCAAACTGCAGTTTGTCCGCTTGGCTCACAACGCTCTTACAGATAAAGGACTTCCCTCGAGTGTCTTCAATACTAGCACACTCGTTGAGCTTGACTTGTCCTTCAACAAACTGGAAAAGATTCCTCTTGTCAACAGGAACCTGGAAAACCTGTACCTTCACACCAATAAGATCAAAGGTACGCACACTTCAATAAACCTTAAAGTAACGAATTACAACTAAAGTTTTAAGGAGCATTTTAAATAGGTTAATGTTATTAGAATTTATTGCTATTATTCTAGGAAACATATTTATTCATAATCACTGAAAACAGGCACAATGACCCAAAGTTGATTTGATCATTACAGTAAAATGTCAGTTGCTAACAGGAGACCTTCCCTTGCAGCCTTCACAAGGGTTGAGAAATTAAGTCAATTCACTAATTATTATTATTGCTGCATTACTTGAATATGGAGGACCAAACCTGCCCTAATCAAGAACAAATAGTAATACCCATAATTAGTCATTTTTGTACCCTGTGTTATGCCGACATATGGTACAAAATACTAAAAACAAATTGAAACTATCTTAGATATAATGAGAATTTAAATGAAGCGGGCGTAAATCTATATCAATGTTTAATTTACTGTAAAAAATGTGTGTTATTAGCTTTTTAATTTTCAGTAATTTGTCTTTAATGTGTGTTTGCATTTGTATGTATTTGTTGATTCATATTTATGCAGCTTTTTTTTTTTTAAGAAGAAAGGCATTGGCATGCATTAAACTACACATTATTTTAGGTGTAGGCATGGTAAAACATTTTTAATAAAATATTTAAAACTACTATTTGATCCTTGTTATTGTTGAATGATTAACAATAATTAACAGTGATATCAAACCTAGTACATCAGAATCAGACTTTATTTGCCAAGTTTTGTCTGTCATGATTTGGGTTTTGTTGTGGTTTGATTTTGTACTTTGTCTTATGTTATCAGTTCTAGCCTGCTCCGATCACTTCTGTCACCAGCCTTTATTCAGTTCACCTGCCAGCATTCTTTCCCCTCTTTGTCACCACCCTATTTGTCTTTCTGTCAATCCCCTTCACCAGTCTCCATCCAATCAGCTATCGTTTTACTTCCAGCCACTTTCCCCCCCTGATCAGCTCCACCCATTCTGGTACTTAGTTTCACTCTGTTCACCTGCTCACTCCTCTATTTATACCTGCCTCATTGTCTTTCAAGCCTATTGGTGAGTCTAGTCCAGCATTCCCTGAGCTCTGTATTGAAGACAAAAGGTGCAGAGTGAAGTGGGAGTGAGCAGTAGAGCAGCAGATCTGCAGCTAAAATTGATGTATCTCTGTAACAAGGCATATTAGTGCATTATCTTGTAAATGATAGTCACCCAGGACTGTGGTTGCTTTTCCACCAAACCGGCTCCAGAGCTAAAGCGTTATCAGTGGTTGCTTTTAATGGTAGACATAGCAAATTAGATGCAAAAGTATGAGTTTATAACAAAGTCTAAGCCAATTATAAAGGTACATTTAATTGAAGGGTTTCAAGCTAAACAGGAAGTGTGGACAACAGAGAGAAATTGTAAAGAGAGAAAAACTGTGGGGAGATTATTGCTGCAGAGAGTGATTGCTGGAATCAGAAACAGGTCAGACTAATTTAAGTGAAAAAATCTGGAAGAGAGGCCATACCACCAAAACAAATGGGATCAAAAGAGAGAGGAATGGCTGGACAGAAACCTGAACCAAAACAAACACAAAATATGACATAAATCAACATGAAAATCACAGGAAAGATGAAGACAATATACCACAAACAGGGCAGACAGAAACAATAGGAAATAAGCAGAAAATAGAGCAAAAACAAAGACAAAGAAGAAAAATAAAACAGGAACTAAGATCCACAATGAGAAACAGCAGCTAAATATTACAAAACTCAAATCATAAATGCATTAAAATACTAAAAGTAAATAACAGAATAAGCACAAAGTCTAACATTTAATTGTAGGTGCTGGTTCTTCCTTAACATTTTTTGTGTTTCCACTGTTGAAAATCCTGTTTCGATACAATGAGTCATTCTTAGCATTAAAACTGAAGCAGGAATCTGGTGACCAACATTCAATCAAAATGTGCTGAGCGACATGTCTAAAACTCATGAGTTTGTTTTGCTTTTGATCGACTTAATTTAGAGGGAAAAAACAATAAAACCCCTCGATAGTACAAAATTTAGATAAACAGTGAGTTAACAACTGCTTGGCACCATTTTGTTTACTTTTATTAATCAGCAGAGTTTTGGTATACCAACTTGGTGCAGAGCTGCTCTAACAGCGGATATTTTCCACCAAATTCATAAACATAATTTCCAACCCAGTTTTATTAATATCGTCAAGTGCTAATGTATTTTGTTTTAAAGGTTGTGTTTAGCTACCATTTTTATACACTGCTGGTTCTGATCAGATCAAAGCTTGGTTGAAGGGATTGTAAAACGTGCTCAAAACCGTTGACAATTTTACAGTATGTGTTTGCGGTTATAGTGATATAAATATATATGATTGGTGTACTGTAGCCCTTCATTTCAATCCCCTGCAATAAACGCAAAGTAAAACCGAAGATCTGAATTTGCAGTAATATTTGGCTTTATTAACAGAGACGCGACTCCTTAGCTGCACAGATAGAGGCTAACATGGTGGTTTGACTTCCAGTCAGCTTCCAGCTGGACTACACCACTTATGCTTCAAAGTTGTATATTTTGCACACAGCTTCTTACCGCTATCCTTGGATACAGGTGATGTAAAATTAATGGTGTGTTGAAGTACATTTTTAGAAACCAAATAATTCACTTTAAAGGAACTACAAGACAATTCCATCACAATCATTCATGAAAGGAGAATTTATTCTCGTATTAATTATTAATTATGGCAGCTTTGGTCCTCCATACTCGAGGTTCTGAATGTGATTCAAAAACCCCAGTGTTAAAACTCCCTTACTATACAGCAGAAATAAACATGCTGACAGCTTGCAAGGGAACAGTTTTAGATGAAGCCATAACTGCCCATATAGAGTTCAAAAATCAGTCGTAAAACCTAAGTAGCAACTGTTTAAAACGTATTTTGTTCATGGCAGACGTCCCACTGGTATAGTCGGAACAGCTAGACAAGAAATGGCACTTACAGGTTTTTATTGTTGCAAGCCTTACACACTGCCAAATCTCTTTACAATGACTGGCATTGCTGCATAAAAGTAGGCCAGAAGCCGCAGCACCTTCCCATATGAAATTAATCACATTTAATTCCTGGTAATAGCCTACATGTGTTTTCTCTCAGGTTTCTTTATTTTTATTTTATTTTTTTTTACTTTTGAATATAGCTGATTATGTTGCTTAGTTTATTTTATTATGGAACAGTGGAGCCACACATTAATTGTATATTTAACAGAATGAGAAAATGAGAAGGCCCAAGGGTCCACCAGGAGTGTGAAGGGTCAACCAAGATGTAACAAATTTTTCCAAACAAGGTCATTGGTTTTCAAGCTGTGGAACAAATGGCAATGCCTTTACACACACAAAAATGTCTCTATCTAATTGAATTATCTCTAATATAGAGCTAAAAAGCAAGTCAGTAAGATTATTTTATTGTATCTCATTAGTCTTTGCTTTTTATAGAGAGAAACAGTAGCTATTAATAAGAAATAACTATTTACCTATTGAATTTACCTCTGAATGCAAGGTAAGAAAAGTTAGTCATAATATACCAACCTGTTATATAACCTTTGTTATGTCAGGGCTACATTGCATGTAGACAGTATTGCTTTTTTTAATCACACTGTGATAAAGTAACTGTTGGACATTGCCAGATCCACATTCAATCTATAAGTGTTCTGAATATTTTTTAGGAAATTCATTAGGAGTTTGCATCCAGACATTTCATTACTTTATCCTTGATGTGGGACTTTCCACACTGAAGACTTTGAAAGGAGACATGTCATCTGACATTATAATTGGGGTTTTTCTAGGGGCATGCAGGGTTCTCGCCACCGCATGTGCTGAAATTGCGTAATGGTGCTACATGCTAAGCTAACAGTATTACATGGATGTTTGAGAGCAACATAGAAGGGTCACTAAAGATCTTGAATGTGCATCAGTGAAGCTGTAAATCTCCCAGACAACATAATAATAATGCTAGTTTTTTTTTTTTAGCTTGACGCACAGCCCAGTGACGCGGTTCTGCCTGGGCTCTTCCTTCGAGCTGCACTACGCAAGTCTGCTACGTGAATGCATACTGAAGTAGTGAGACAACAGTTTCTAGGATGCAGCAGTCTGTCACTGAAGGACTAGATACTCAAAGGAGCGATATTTCGGATCCTGCCAGTTGGTGTTAGACTTTGTAGCCATTACTGCTCACTTCTTAAATTTTTTGAGGTTGCTATTTTTACTAACCTTGCTGTGTTTTCGCTTATGTTGTAAATTTGCCATTCGCTTCTGGTTCACCTGATTTTGGATGTATATAATATAAATGGGTTATGAACATAACAGAAAACAGGCCTGTACTAAAAGCAGTCAACAATCTGTTGTGATCTATAAACTGTAAAAACTCTCTGCACAGATTGACCCTCTACTAGTGTAGTTTTGCATGGTTTCTTTAGGAAATAAACAAAAATGACAACTTAACGGTTGCATGTTGGTGCAGCTAGTAGTTCTGTTGCATAGCAGCAACAAGAGTTAAAGTTAAAATTGCGCCTAGGGTTTATCTGCATGGCGTTTTTATGTTCTCCCAATCGCTCACTGTCTTAATATGTTGAGACAGGAGTTGTGCTTTTAAAAAAAACAAAAAAAAAAAAACATAACTAAACAAAATCAGATGTGGACAGGAAAATGTCCATAGTGGAACAGGCTGCTCACAGCACCAGACACACTGGAGGAGGCAGACATGAACAAAGGGCTGGGTTGGAATCGTGGTCGAAACAGTCCAATATCATGTCCAAAATAAGAGAGCTGATGAAGTGTCCAGCAAGGGAGAGGAAAACAGGGAAAATCCAAAAACTTAAGGCAACGTCAAAAACAAGCAGGCAGACAAGTAATGTTGGAAAGTTTACTCTTCTTCTTCTTCTTCTTGTTTTTTTTATGGCGGTTGGCAAACAACTTTCAGGTGCATTACCGCCACCTTCTAGACTGGAGTATGGATCAGATGTAAAACCACTATAATCTTCCCATAATACCTGTTCTCCTTAGAAAATTAAAAATACTATTAAAAACTACATCCCCCGATGATCTTTGAAGCAAACTTCTAATATCTAACTTATTTTTATTCCTATTTAAATTTCTAATTAACTCCTCCCTTTCTCGAACATACTTACTACATTCTAAAAAAAAATGTTGTATTAGAAAGTTTACTCACACGATGGCTTTCTGACAATCTGCCAGGGCCTGACTATGGGAGGCAGGTATAAATGGGCAGGATAACAGGTGTCACTAATGCTGGATAATGAGCTCAGTGCAGGTGGATTGAACAATTTAAATTGGCGTAAACGTAAATTTAACATAAACACAGTACAAATTAATGCAAGAATTGACTAGAAGGCAAAAAGTAAAGAAATGCAGTAATAAGGCAAAGCATCTAACAAATATAAAACATGATCAAGTGAATCTCATGGCAAAACACAAAACGGCAAAACTAATAACTGAATATGGTAAGCCCTATAAAACATAAAAAACATGAATCTAAATCAAAACCATAACCAGACACCTCCAAATCATGACATTATCCTGTTTTCTCTCTGTGTTGCCCTGTGATGGTCTGGAAACCTGCCCAGGAAGTTGCATGAATCGTTTTAGGGCACCCTCTGGACATTGTGGCTATCCCAAAATTGTGTATGAAAGGCAGCTAAGTAGGTTGTAGATTGGAAAAAGAATCACACTCAAAATCTCAACCAAAAAGTAATAAAAAATACCCACTTCTGAATGGAATGCAGAACTGAATCCTGGTCTACAACTAATCATGCAGACCCAAAAGATAAGAACAGTTTAGATTCAATTTCTTCGTTATTACATCTTTTCCCCCCTGTCAAGGTCCAATTTTACAACTTAAAATAAAATGTGTCAGCATGGTAGTAGATAACAAGTACCATCAACAATGATATATAATGTTAAAATAAAGTGTAATTTCCTTTATTTTATCGCTTTTTTCTGACACTGCCTCCACTAAAGAAGCTACCTGCAGCATACACAATGAATAGCAATGCAGAGACAACATAAAGACACTAGTGTGAACTGAACTGGGTCTAATTAATTTGAGATAATTTTAGTCATAAGCCTGCCTGGTTTGGCTGGTATACAGGAATGTGGAACCCAAAACACAATGTTTAAGGACAGGCAGAACTTTTGGCAATAACAATTTTTGTTAGAGTTGTTTTTGACAGTTCCTTAGATGGGCTCATGCTTATAACTTTCTTCCACATTTCCCTTCACTTTCAGAGTTCTCCCTGAGCAGTTTCTGTGACACATTTGATGGGACAAACTTCTCCAAGCTGAAAGTGCTGCGTTTGGATGCTAACGAAATCAGCGCCAGAGACATTCCTGCTGAGGCTGCCTACTGTTTGCGGCTGGTTTCTTTTATTGATGTGTAGAACTTCCTGTTCTTTCATGATTTATTTTCTTAATCTCTAACCCGTATGCTCGTACTGTTACTTGTCTGCATCATTGGTCAAGAAAATGTTTCATCGAACAGTTATGCTATTAACATTCCAATCATAATTCCAGTCTTTGTCAACAGGAAATACCAGCGCTGTATAACCTAATATCCAGATGGCAGTCATATGGATGTCAGTGAGATGACAATCATTCTTTAAAAAACTCAAGAATTGAAGTTTCTGGATTATAGCAAAATAACACAATTGCACACAAATAAACAGTAGTTGATGATGGAAATTTTAATCAGCATCAAACTGTCAATCATCTGTTTGAGATTTAGTTTTGATCTTTGCCTCCACCATGTGGAACGCCATAAAACTTCACGCCAGGCAACACTTTCCTATACTTCTTACAGAAGTTTTTTTCCCCTCTTACTTATTGATTAATGTTCCATGCCAGTCTATGTCTGAAAGCTTTCCATTGCTTGTTTTTCTATTCAGGTGTGCACAGACAGTATGTTTCAGGCATTTTATTGTCCTTTTACGAGGCATTTTATTGTCCTTTTATGTATGTAGGAAATCACTAATGAATATCTGTTTTTGGGGAACCCTGATAAGGATATACAGTATACAAGTTTGAATATTACTTAAATTCTGCCATATCCACCTGGGCTGTTCCGCTTATGACTTGGGTCCTTCACCAGAAGCCTGGGAGCTTTAGTGTCTGGAAAGTACAGTATCTTAGCTATTCCCAGGACTGCGTTCTTCTGGACCAAGGTTTCATGGGTTGCGCTTGGAATCTGCTGCAGTCACTCCCCTGGGTTCAGGGTCACAGCCCGAAGTACACTGATGACCACTGAGGGCTTGACCCTCCACTACTTCTCCATTTCCTCTTTGAGCCCTTGGTATTTCTCATGTTTCTCATGTTCCTTCTTCCTGATCCATTGGGATCTCTATATCCATGATGCTGCTCTTTGTTCTGCCACAATGTCCGGTTTGTTATTTTGTGTTGGACTGTTTGAGGGGCATCTTCACACAGCCTGCATCTCAGATCCTGTTCAATGTGATAGACGTCTAATGCTCTTCTGCTAAGTGACTGTTCCTGTGCTACCAATGTTTGTGCCACTGTGCTTTCCTTCAGCCAGGGTTGCCTCTCCACAGTCACTCACCTGGTCCTCTTCTTGCACACTCTGGGTTGCTGCTGCCTGTGGCATTTTCTTTAGCAGTCCATTATTGTTGGCCTGCTTCCTGATGGAATTAAGGATCTTTGCTGTTTTGTCCCAGATAGTGACTTTGACAGTCAGTATTCCCTGACCTTCTGCCTTCCACTTGGCACACAGTCTCACAACTCTAGACTCTGGGTGGAGCAAATCAGACAGTGCAAGTAGATTCCTTTTCTTGGTATACATATAGTCATATTCAATAAATTCAATAAATAAACCAGAATATAAATTTCTAAGCAGCTTTTTGTCAGATTAAAAGTACCTTTTGGAAAAACCAACCTATAAATCGATATTTCTACCCCATGCCCCCATTTCTACATTAAGTGTAACTTTGTTTTATTGGTCTGATGCAATATTCTAATCTTAAATGCTTTTTTTTAGCTGGAGGAGGGGAAAAATCACAATTAACAAAAATAAAGGCTTTAAAACAACACCAGTCTGTTTCAATCTATATATTGTGTTTCCCTTATTGAACTGAGTTACGGAAATAAATTAACTTTTCAATAATTAATTGATACAATACTGCTCAAAAGTTTGAGGTCACCCAAAACATGTAATGTTTTTACAAGAGAATGCACCTTTTATGAATCAAATGAGTCGCAAAGTAAATAGGAAACATAGTCAAGACATTTACAAGGTTAGAAATCAGAATTTGTACTTGAAATAATATTTTTAATATTCAAACTTTGCTTTCATCAAAGAATCCTCCATTTGCAGCAACATTGTAGACCTTTGGCATTCTAGCTGTCAATTTGTTGTGGCAATCTGAGAAAATGCCTCCCCATCATGCTTCTTGAAGCATCTCCCACCTCAAGGTGGATTGGCTTGATGGGCACGTCTTACGCACCATACAGTTGCGCTACTCTCGCAACATCTCAGTAGGGTTGAGATCAGGTGACTGTACTGGCCTCTCCATCATAGACAGAATGCCATATTGGCAATATATAGACTGCATTTCTGATTAATTTAATGAATAATTGATTTGCTTTTCACCAAAAATATAAATATAGGGACATTCCAAGTGACCCCAGACCTTTGAGTGGCAGTTTTATATATATATATATATATATATATATATATATATATATATATATATATATATATTATTTATTTTTCCAATTAGAGCATGTTCAATTATAGTATGTGTTCCAAACAGGCTTGTTTAGAACTGTTGTTTGTAATTGGTGTGATGTGATATTCCAATCTTCTACAACATCAAAAGGTTCTTATTTTAATGTAACAAATTCATCATAATTATTGTTGACACAAAGAAAAAATTGAAAGCATGCTTCTGTGTGTAGTCCTTTGTTTTGAATCTTGCCCAACAAAGATCTCTGTTTTTTAAGGGCAACCCCCAGCATGAATGTGCAAAACAAATAGTTAAACATGAGAAGGGAAAGGGGCAAATGGGATTCAGATCTAGTTTCAGCCAGTTCATTTGGCATGCTGAAGATGGAAACAGTGATAATGATCTTTTTCATGTGGTATGGATATTGTTCTAGTTCATCTCCCCCCTCCCCCCCCCTCCCCAAATTCAAATAGAACCAACACAGTAAAACACCAAGTCTCAAGCCAGCTGGAAAATGCTTGAACATCATTCATTGTTGAATATAAAGTAAGTTTACCACCAACATGGACAGAGGGGATGCCTACCAAAAAGTAACTGCTCCAAAATTCATACCTTTAAGCATAACTGAAATTTGCAACTTTCTCAATTTGACAAGGTAAATGTCTTCTGCAAGAAAGCTTTATGGTCAGACAAGACTGTATTGGGCTGTTTTACTACAGAAAAACATTTATTTGGAGAAATCAAGATGAGGCTTTAAACCAAAAGTACAGCAGGAATAATGAAACACAGTAGTGGTACTATCATGATGAGGGTCCTTTTTGTTGTCTGTAGTAGTGATGCATTGCAAAAGTAGATGAAATAATGAAGATGGAAGACTTCCTCCAAATTATTTAGCTTCACCTCAGATCAATAGCTGGTCAGCAGAAACTTGGACACATCGATCCATTCGATACACATCGATCCATTCGATACACAATCCAAGGGGACAAGGATTCCAAATGCACGTCAAAACCAGTTCTGAAAATGATTAACCAAGCTACCAACATGCCCCTTGGCAAGGCACTTAACTCCAAGCTGCCTATAAACATGCCTATTGGTGTATAAATGTGTACACGTTAGCGAGTGTGATGAATGTGGGTCTGGCTTAAAGCGATTTAAGTGATTGTTATGACTGGAAAAGTGCCATATAAGTTCAGCCCATTTACTTATATTTTAAGGCAGGTTCCCACAGTCCAAAAACATGACTGTTAATTTGTCTTTGGTATGTGGGCGTGCATGGCTGTTTGTCCCGGGTTTTCATCTTCAATGGACTAGCGACCTGCCCAGAGTGAACACTCCCTCTCGTCCAATGACCACTGGCAAAGAGAAAAGGTCTGATTGCAATACTGTGTACCAACCATTGTTGAAAAATTTATATTGTTTATCGTGAACTTGCTAAACAATAGATTTTGCTTTTAACACTTCTCTGCATATCTTGTTTTAGGACAGTTTTAGGTCACTTTTTAGTTTAAATAATTTTGTATGTCCCTTAACCTTTGAACACCCTTTAGGTTTAGAATGTTTGGTATCATGAAAAGTGGTAATTGCATACAGAGATCAGTCTGAGAGATGTGTGCGATTGTTGAATTTAATTTAATTGCTTTGTTGTCCCCCGTGGGGGAAATTACGTTTCAGTACAACCTACCAAGAGAAAGACAAACATGGGTAGACAAGTTTACTGAAGCCTTGCTGCCCTTTTAAAAGTGCTGGCTTTTCGCAGAATATAGAAAATAATACATTGGGATAGTTGATGGGAAAAAAAGTGCATTTCTCACTCTGTCTCTTATCAGTAGACAGTATGAGAATGCAGACAAAAACCCTCAGCACAAAAAAAACAACATACACACGGCATTATAAGCATGACGTACACAGCAAGGGTAGTGAGCCATAGAGGGGGTGAATTTATAACCATATTCATGTGTATTCATTTTCTTGTATACTCTTATTTTGTAATGTCTCCCAACCGGTGTTAGTCAAGTTACTTGGAAATAGTAATTATTACTTTTGATGATTACTTTTCCAAGAAAGTAATGCAGTTACTTAACCTATTACTCTTTAAAAAAAGTAATTAGTTACTTTATTAATAACTTTACTTAGTTACTGTTCAAAAACACCAAGAATTACCTGCTATAAAGCAAATAAATAATCCTTTTAGCCTAACTCTATTGTTTCTGCATATTTTATCATATAAAAATGAATCAAACTAGTCTTTTTCAAAACTTTTATTTTTTTATATTATTAGTTTCAGTCTTTTAACTTCAGAATGCAAATTGCATCAAGCAAAAATTGTATTAAATGTGAGTCACTGGCTTGAATAAAATCAATGAAAATTTAAAGATAGAGTCTAAGTTTCCCCAAGTCCATTTTTGAGTATCTCCACATGCGCAAGATCAACTCTCTTTCCACTGTCGCTTCATGCTTGCTTGGTATGAGGGATTGCTGTAAAGCCATGGACAATGCACATGACTCTCCCTGTGGCTCTACGCTTCTTCAGGAGGAGTGAATGCTGCTTGTCAAGACTTTGATGCAATCAACTGGGTTCCCTTGTATAGGACATTTTTTGACCAATCTGTATAATCTGACCCAATCTGTATAATCTGATTAAATGTGACTATGAAAGTGCTTTGAGATGAATTGGTGATATATAAATAAAATTGAATTCAATTCAATTGAATGAAACTGTTTTGCTTTTTGTGACTATCAGCAATGTTCAAAGTCTACGGTTAGAGCAGCGGAGCTACAATGAATGGCTAACCGCTAAGCAAACCGCTAACCTAGCCGCTAAGCTAACTGGATACATAAACACTAGAAGTGCGTATGCGCAGCAAGCAAGCGGAAACCAGGAAGGAAAGAGCAAGGACACTGCCGTTATGTGAGCATGTCAGAATGATTGACATGTGGCACATCTAGTAGATAAGGTGATTCCCCCGGAACTTGAGGGACAGAAGGGGGTGAATATACTGTATAACGTATATGGGTGAGAGCAAAGTATCAAATTTGTGCAACATTAGTGGTATAATAAATAATACATTTTAGAAATCCAACCAAATCAGTTATCAAATATTTTTACCTGGATAATATCATCTGCAAGGCTGGTTGTCATTGTGGAGAGATTATCTTTCAGGGCAAGTGTCTTTGACATCAGGCTTGTGAGTGTTGGTAATAGGGCCCCATAGGTGCACTCATCCCCCATGGATGCATTGTCAGTTACAGTCTCCACAACCTTGCCATGAAGTCCATATCATGAATGGATTTCTTCAATTTTTGCTTCAATAACATCATAAGTGTTCCTGCCTCTGTTTCTTTTACATGCTAGGGCAGCCTTGTTTCATTGTAAAGTGAAATTAATCCAGTGAACTGTTACTCCCTTGGACCCTTATTATTCACTGTCCAGATATCCACAGTGGTGGAACTAAAATCTATCTCTCCAAGTGTCGCCTTCAAATTGTATGATATTCTCTCTCCAAGTAGTGAGAAAATGACTTTCTCTGCAGCAGCTTGGCACTGCTTTTGGTCGGTATTTTTTCTAAAGTGCCTCGGAACGCTTCAGAGCCTACAGTGTAAATGGGCAACATGTCATCCACGGTAAAGCCAGCTTTGAGTTTTTTTTAGTTCAACGGTACTTAGTCCTGTCGCTCTAAAATCTATTTTCACCTGGTTAGCGGGAGTTGGGATGTTGGAGGTTTGCCCGCTGAAACTGGATGTGGTAGCCGCAGCGGGCTAATCATCAGCGGGGTGCTCAGAGAGTTTCACATTCCAGTGTTGGCTTGCTAGGTGCTTTCTCAGATTTGAAGTGGAGTTTTTTGCTATACGTATACAAAAGTTTCTTTCCCGCGCAGAGTGATAATCACACACTAATGTTTTTCTCACTTTTTACCAAATCAAACTCAAAGTAGTGTCGATACTTTCAAGCATTAAACGCCGCTTGCTCCTGCTCTCTCTCGCACTCCATACTTGTCATCCATGATACTTCTTACTGAAGTCGCAATGCTCATACGTAATCATCATGAGACACTCTCATGACGATTATCATGTTGTAGTACCGCAGCCAGCTTCTGCAAAAATAGCACTAATGTAATAACTGTGTTTGCAAAAGAAATCCCTTGCTTTACTCGTTACTTAAAAAAGTAATTGGATTACAGTAACGTGCTTGCAACCCTTTCAAAAGCTTAACCACTGCTGCTAACTTTGTGACTTTGTCGCTATATTCAGTGAATTTACGACCCCTCCGTCGCCGTAAAAAAGTGATTTGCACCAATTCTAACGACTATTCCTTATGTTGCTGCAAACTTTCGGAGACTCGTGAAATCATTTTCTTACTCCTCTCAACAAGCAGTGGGGCTGCTTTTCCCACAGGATTGCTGATGTCATTGCACAGCAGGCTCTTCTCAGCTGGAGCCAGACCCAGTCCCTCTGCGTCCAGACTGCTAATGAACGAAGCCGTCACTGGCTGACCCCCATACAGTCGGGGCAGGAAGTAGGCCTACATATAAAACTGTCTTTGTCCATCGTAAATCCCTACTATTTAGTCCATTCTGTCAATACAGATTGTTACTGTTTATTGTGTACAAAAATAATTAACATTTTACTCACAAAAGGTACTTTAAGTTCTTGTCAGCTTCAAAGTGGACTATAAGGGTAAAACAGCAATCAGGAAAAATGCCTTTTTCCAGCCAGTTCGCAGTTTTTCATGTGCAATCACAAGTGGGTAGAGTAGCCGAAATATGTACTCAGGTAAGAGTAGCACTATGTTTACTCAAGTAGAAGTAAATAGTTATCACTGAATAAATTACTTTACAAAGAGTAATACAGTATTTTGTTAGAAGGCTGCTCAAGTACTGAGTAACGTCTGACAGTAATTGTAACGTCTGATTTAATATGGATGAAATGATTGAATCAGACAGATACAAATATGACATTATGTGCAAAAATCTACTATTTTTTAAGGACAAAACAATTTTTTTTTTAAAAAATAACTAATATTGGTACAGAATGAATTCAGGTAGAAGAAACACACATTTCCAAAACAAATCTTTGATGTCAATACTTACAGTAGGCAATGGACATGTGTTAGAACAATGCAAAAATATTTCCGGTGAAAATTTATACCAGTTACCACGAATTCAGTTGATCCGCCAAATGTCACAGTAGGCTTACCAGAAAAATAACAGAACAATTAAGCTTTTGTGGAGACAAGTGTTTTTGTTACATTTTTGTGGTTAAAAAAAATCTATGTTCTTCAGTCAGTGATGTAACTCCAGGTGGGTGGAGTAGTCAGTTCTACATAAGTAAGAGTACTATAAACTCAAAATTATTTTAATCAATTAAAAGTAAAAATATGATGCAGTGCAACCACTCGTAAAAGTACTTTCTTCAAAAAGTACTTTTTTCCAGTTACCCAAGTACATGTAACTGAGTAAATATAACTAGTTACTACACACCTCTGAAGACTGTAGATATTTAATTTTTGCCAAATCTAATAGGTAAAAGCCCAACTTTGTCTTTACAGGCAGGTGTTTTGCTGTTGGGACAGACTTAATTATTAATTTGTTTTGAAAAAACCCAATAAGTAAATAATTGCCAAAAATAATGGCCAAAAATAATCAGGATTTTAATTCCTTCCATTACTGAACGAAACATTATAGAGGAACAGTAAGTAGCCTACTCTGCATTAGGTTAACATGGCAACTAGGCATTTATAAATAGTAACTCACGGGGGACATAATTAATCGTTTATTTAAAGAATCTACACTTACCGGCTTACTTTCAAGTCTTGAGTATTAAGAGTACAAATCTGAGTTTGAGTTGACACCACGGACAGAAAATGGCTCAAATACAAAGTTTTTGCCCAAATGTGACCCATATTTTATCTTTTTATAACTTGGCTGAACACTAAATCAGATTTTTTAAATCAGATTTTTTTTTTTTAAATCAGACCAAGGTCAGACCAATTTCACATGTGGTCCTAGATTCGATAGGTATTTTTTCAAAGAGTCTGAATGTTCATGCCCTATTTCATCTGACTTTTACATCATGACTGGTTTCATGTGACAGATTTTGGAGGCATGAAGCTGTAATCAAAGGTAAACAGTTGACAAAACAACCATAACGGCTATTTTATTAAATAACTTCACGCTCACCCTGCTGTGTTTGGAGTTGCAGGATCCAGCTGCGCTCTTTATTCAGACAAGATACAGAACAACGCTACTTACAAGTGCCTCAAGGTAGCGGACATTCGGCAGACACCGGTGACGGAGCTTGACCGGATTTTGTTGGCTTCGGCTTGTACAACTTCAGAGGCGATTCACACACGCTGTGACGTCCCTATTTACTTCTGTAAACTCTATGGCTGATTGTGAGGTTCTTCTGCACATACTCATCACTTCAGGGCAGTAGACTTTTCCCACTGGAGTCTGTTGCCTGTCAAATTAACATTGTAATATGAAGACCGGCCAAAAAAAATTGAATCTCAGCAAATAAATCAGAGATGGGCGGTAAGACTTGTAGTGTGTGAACGTAACCTAAATCTGATCCAAAGCCTCTGATTTTTAATAAAAAGAAGTGTGGCAAATGTTTTTCAACAGTATTTCACATGTGTGTTTTTGTGCTGTTTGAAAGTACAAGGAGGAGAAGACTGGGGAAGAAAAAAAGGAGTGTGGGATTCCTTCCGACAGTCTTGTTAGGCAATTCCTACATTATTATCGTTGAGTACAGCTTGCCTTTTCATCTTTCATTCTGTCACTCTGCAGCTGCTTTTGAGCCTCCAAAGAAAAGACTACAATGGATTAGAAGAATACTTTCCCTGTTTTGTAATGGAGCAATGTCTTTGAATGAAGAACTGATTATTCCACTCCAATGATTTGCAGGAGGAAAAGTTGTAGCCTCTGAGAATAACCGGGTTGGAGATCAAGTTATATTGCAGCCTATGCAGGGTCCTACAGAGGCTGTGTTGTTTTTTTTCTCCCCACATCCTCCTCCTCTGCTTCCTACACAGATTCCTACAAAGCAAAAGTGAGGCCAGCACACATGCACTTGATCACATGTGGAAATCTTTTCACAGTTTTTACTGATGTGTTCCTCTGAGACACAAACAAAGGTTTCACTTTGTGGGAAACAGCCCAGTTCTTCCCAAACTCAGACGTTATGCAATTCAATATTATAAAACTCAAGGCGTGACCATTGCTTGGTAAACATGAGTGAAAGTCATGACATTAACAGACATACATACATCCCTTGTAAAGCTGCCTCAGTGAATGATTCGTGCATATTTCATTCATTCCTCCATTCTGCCAGTAGGAACAACTTAGCCGACGTGATCAATAACAGTTTATTGACCAGAGTTTATGCTGAATCTGCACAGCAGTCCTGTATGGCAATAAATCTTGACATACACATCGTTTGTGAGAACTTGTTTAAAACAGGCACGAGAAGATTTATTTACATGGAACAGCATTACACGATTATTTGTGACAACTTCAGTGCTTTCCAGAAAAGATGCAGCCAGTGAAGTTATGCAGATCCTTTAATAAAATCATTACTGACAACTTGGAATTTGGAAATGAGCTGGTAGCACACAGCACAGGATGAATCAACACGTGGGTTGCTACTGATAGTTAGGTTCTTTTAATTCTTATTACAGTGATTGAATAGACTTAAGGAAATAAATAACTTATGGGAACAAGGTCACAAACACTTGGTTAATTGGACGCAAATAGACAAAAAATGACTACAGTAAAAAAAAAAAGAAAAAAAAAAAGAAATTTGTTAACCTGAAAAGAACCTGCAATACATAATGCTCAATATACACAGCTCCAGAAAACGTATTTTGTTTTTGTTTTCGTTCAAAGCTAAGCTTCTGGTTAAACTGGTAAGCTGAATACATCACACATACAGGGACATGAAAACACTGGATTGGAAAAAATGTACAGCTTCCCAAGTACTCTGTCTGCTGAAGCAGTGGTGGTCTCCCCAAAGCCTGAAGAGCGAGAAGAATGAAAATAAACAATGAAGATACATTTTCCACTACTTCTAAATGCTTGATGTGCAGAAATATACGTTTTTTGATGAATACTCACATTACTGTGGTTCCATCTCTATATCCTGCTGGTCGATGCTTTAGTCGGGGTCAGAGAAACATGCATTAGTATCACTTTAACAATTGATGAAAACAGTATGACTTCAGGTCCTTTTTGAACTCCTTACTTTGAGTTTGTGTCTAATCTTGATCCATGATGGGAGTAATGTTTCTGTTTTGGAAAGAAAAAAATTTTATATCATGAAAAGAATATGAAAATGTCTAAAGAATAGGGAACATTAATAATTCTCTTTAGTTTTGAATTCATCAAATCTTTTCAGGTTGATAAAGGAAAGTGTAGATTGACCTTGTTTGGTGCAATCGGAATACCGGAATGCAGTAATTTACTGATTGTATCCACTGTTCTTTTTTTTTTTAACTCACCGCAGATTCCACCCAAGTGAATAATAATTTATGTGTTTTTTTCCCCCTCCAGATATATCAAATTTACAGCGGATAAGTATCTCAGTCAGGAGACACATTTTTGGTAGAAAGACCCTAGGAAAGTGGTGTTTAAGTTATTCTCTATTGCCCCTGTGCGTTATGATCTGAGGTGGGTTAGAAATTATTTTAAAGAGCATACCAGTCAAAATAAATCTGTCTTTTATAGCCAGACATATTTAACTAGATAGAAAGTCTTAGCAGAGAAAACTACACTTTAGTGAGGGTAAATCAAGGTCTTTAAAAGGAGCAATTGCTTGGTTTTGTCTGTTGTTTCCATCGTCGTGAAGCCCTCTAATGTGTTGTGAGAAAGTCTAATGTGCTGATGTGTGGATATAAAGGATAAAAATTACTAACACACTAGTCGAATCATTCTTTAATTTCAGGCAAGCCAAACAGATGTCATTCCTCACTGAAAGATACATGGCATTCCATTTGAATTTTTCCTAAAAGCACCTTCCGGTTTGTCAGACTTGGAGGAACAAAGTTGTCTGTTCTGACGAAATAAGAGAAATCACTTTTTTGCCCTGACCTCTAAGTGTCATGTCTAGGGGAAGACAGGCACATGTCTGGGGGAAGACAAGCACATCTCTTCATCTGGCTGGCCCCATCTCTGCTGTGAAGCATCATGCTGATCCATGTCTTTAGTATGAGAACCTGGGCATCTAGTCTGCATAGAGGATAAACTAAGCCAAATATAGAGCGGTTGTTCAAGAAATCCTTCTAGAGGAGGCTCTGGAACTTAGACTAGGGCTCATGGTTTATCTTCCAACATGATGTTGACCAGAACCACATAAACAAGATAGCTAAAGAGTGGCTTTAGGAGCAGTCTTTGAATGTCCCTGAGTAGTCCAGCCAGAACCCAGGCTTAAACCCATATAACCATCTCTGAAAAGACCTAAAAATGGCAATCAACCTATGCTGCCCATCCACATTGACTGAGCTTTATAGGATCTGCTGAGAAAAAGGGTAGAGCATACTTAAACAGGTGTGCCAATTTTTAGGGACACATCCAAGAATACTTGAAGCTGATTGCTGCCCATGGTCTTAAAAAAAAAAAATCAGACCAAGGGTGTGCATAGTTACAGAACACTGGATTAACAACACATTGGCAATTATTAAATAAATGCTGCTTAGCCATTTTATTATGTGCTACTGTGTGTGGATAAGATACTCTAATCTGTAGTAAAATAAGTTTAAAAAATGTCTAAAAAGTCAAGGGTTGTTAAAACGTTTCGGTGGCATTATTTACAAATCATATCAAAATGTACACCAACAATGGTTTGTTTAACTTTTCCAGAATTTCCTTAATATATATTTTGACATCTCAGAAATGACTGTTAACAATGTTTACTGACCCAGACTTCCCCACAAAGACACACTGTCAGCAGTCATTTGGAAAATATTCACTGAACTTTGTTATTTACAATTGTGGCTACTTCTTCCTGCTTTTTAGCTCCTCTGTTCTCCAGTTGCCAAACATTCTCACTGCAAACACAGATGACTTCAATCAGTGTGCAAGGAGTCAGTGTTTAGGCACAGCGAGCATGACAACCTATCTTATCCACATGCAACAGAAAGGAATACTGATGAGAAATTCTGAAGATAGACAAAAGACTGTAGGAGCGCACACAGTTTCAAACCTAAGAATAGTATTCCACATGTGGAGAGTTATCCAATTTAACAGAGACTTTGTTGTTGTTCCACTTTTTGTGCTTTCATTGTAACAACATTTGACCAAGGGAACACGTAATTTAAAAAACTTGAGAGAAAACTGTGTGCTTGTTAAGTATACAAATTTAAGGTGAAAATAATGGCACATGCTTTTTGTTTCATAAGTTGAACATTTTAGAGTTTGACAGAGTGTTAAATTGAATAAGAACAAGTTATTTGAATTAATAGATCAGTAATGTGAGTGGATCATGCTTAGGCATAAACCCACTTTGTCCCCACTGTTGGGCCCAGCCATGGGATTAAACATCAAACAGCATGAACCCATTTTTATGACAGTTCCTGTAATGTTACTAGTCTGTTTTTGTTTGTTTTTTATTAGTCCTGCTCTACTCCTGTCTGCTCTGCCTGCTTCATGCAGCTTTACTTGTCTCAGCTAATTTGTGGTAATTTGAGCACCTGTGCTCCACCCTGTATATATACCTGGCTCCCATTGTAGTTAGCTTCCAGATTCCAGAAAGCCATTGTATGAGTATACTGTCCAGTGTTCCTGGTCTGCCTGCATGTTTATGACCGTGCCTTGAATTTTTGCATTTCCCTGTTTGCATTGCCCCTTTTTGAAATCTCCAGTTAGCCTCTGATATCTGTACAAAGACCTGTTGCTCAGCCCTGACCAAGCCTCCTGCCTATCCCTTTGGAAACCTCTGTCTGATCTGCTTATGGTTCTGACCCTTGCCAATGGATAACCCTTTTGCTTCAGCCCTGGTTACAAGCTGTTTAAAGTCGAGCTGTCTGACAGTGCTTGTCCGTAGAAGCATCAAACTAGTTGAGCCCTTGGACCCACGGATCGGATTCAGAGCAACTCCCTGGCTTTTGAGAAGGTTAGAGGCTGTTTTTCTGTGTTCACCACCTTTCACTGAGTTGTTCCAGCTACTAACCTTACTCTTTCTGTTACAGTGGTTCCTGAGTGGGGGGAGGGGAGGGGGGTGTCTCCAATTACATAGATGAAACGGTTTTCCCCCATACTCTCAAAATGGGATTAAACCTGCAGTTCCACATGCCTGACGCAGGGACCAGTCCAAACAGATGCTAGGCTGAATGCGGCGAGCTACATTTTCTCTGCTCATTGATCTGCTGAACTTATTGGCTCATTGGACGTGTCCCACTGTTTCAATCTGAACAGGCCATAGAAAGTGATTGTGTCTGGGCAGAGAATGTTGGCCTTGGAGGAAACTATTAAAATATTGTTTAGTTAGGGAGTTTATCCAGCAAACTCCCTTGCTTTCTTATGGGGGATCGAACAGGCAATGGGGGGTTGCCGGTTCCATCCCCCACTTCGACTGCCTCAGATGTTGTTGTTGTGTCCTTGGGCAAGACACTTCACCCGGATTGCCTGCTGGCGGTGGACAGATGGCCCGGTGGCGCCGAAGTATGGCAGCCTCGCCTCTGTCAGACTGCCCCAGGGCAGCTGTGGCTACTAACATTGCTCACCACCGTCAGGGTGTGAATGACTGTAGTGTAATGCGCTTTGGGGTCGTCTGACTTGATAAAGCGCTTTACAAGTACTAGACGTTTATCGTTGTTTTGTGTTTAGCTTCATTGTGATGTTTTAGCATGAGCAAGCTGGTGTTTTCTGTGATTCATACTTTATCTTTGAGTGGTTTGAACACTTAAACACCTATAGTTCGGTATAGCTTGTTCCATTTTAATCCCTTTGTCTCCTCTAGCTAATAAAATATGTACACATTATAAACATGTTAAACATTCTGTTATCTCAGCTGCTAAACATCTGCTAAGCTCTGCTAAGGTGGTACCCACTAATAGTTCTGCTGTGTTTACTTCTCACATCACTCTGTTTCCTGCCTGATTGGCAGTAGTACACTGACAGTGCATATGGTAAATGACTTGTACTTTGAATAGTCCAACTACCAAAGTGCTTTACACTACAATCACTACAGTCATTCCCATCCTGACAGTGGTGAGTTATGATGAGGCTGCCTTGCTTCTGAAGCGTCTGTTGTGTCCTTAGAATATATAATTGCAATGATTTCAAATATTTCAAAGATTTTTTGCCGCCATCTTGGTAGTGCATATCTCCATTTAATTTGTCACCATGATGGCTAGTTAACAATGCATTACAAATCAGTTGTCCAAAGTTGTCCCCACAGCAACTCAGGAAGTGACCTATTTAGCGGCAGCTCAGGAGGCAGGAACTCTCACAGCCACCTGGGGACCTTGTAATAACCATGGGGCCCTGGGTGCTTACTGTCTCGACGAGGCCCTGGGTGCTTGGATTGTTGTGTGAGGTCTCTGCGAACCTCAGCAACAGCTGGCAGGCCAGCCTAAGTGTCCTCGTCGATCATCTCAGGGGCGAAAGCTGGAGGTTGATCCATTTGGATCCCCTCAGCAATGGACACTGACACACTGACTAGAGACAGGTTCCCCTGGACCCCCATTTCAACTAGTACTGGAGCAAAGACTGGAGGCGGATCCACCTGGACCCCCTCCTCACAGGACTCTGGAGCAAAGACTGGACCCAAGGCATCAGCTACACCCTCTGAGACAGCAGCTGACGGAGAAACGGACCCAGTAGAAACAGACCCAATAGGGATGGACAACGAAGAGGAAGCAGCAGTTGGAGAGACCAAGTTCTTTTCTGACGATGTTGACGTCATCCTGGGAAGTCAGAACTGCGAGACGCAAACTCTGCGGCTTGAGCTGGCTGAGTAGAAGACTTGATGATCAGACCAACCACAGGAGGACAGGAAACAGGACTGGTAGCCGGGCATCTGTGTTTCCGATGGTGAGGTGGCTGAGGAGTAATGTCGCTGCTGGGGAGGTGGCGTCTTGGACCGATACCGGAGGACAAATCGCTAACCTGGAACCCTGAAATGAAGCTCCCAAGACAACCTCAATACGTGTCTAATGTCCTCCTCCGTCCCAAACATCATAACCTTTAAACTGGATTGTAAACTCTGTGCCGGCAACAGGTTCATACTTAAGGCCAGAACATACTGTAATGTATAATGCTGGTGAACCCGTTATACGACCAAACACAGAGTTACGATTTAAAAGGTTTATTGAAGTGGATGAGTCGTTGTAGGAGAGGCAGGCAAGAAAAACTAGACTTGACAGATGAATAATGGCTGATGGTGCAGGCAGGCAGGGATGAGCAGGAGACCAGAAGATGCAGGTAGTGACAGACCAGAACAGGCGATGTGAACCAGAGAACCACCAGAACGAGCAGAGCAAGCGGCTGGAACTCAAGGGGAAACAGGCAGACTTGTGCAGCACACAAACACAGGCAACCTTTATCAGAATAGTCCAGCTGGCTGAGCACATAGGAACTGGTAGGCAAGTCACATCACACTAGATGAAACAAGTTGAGAAGAGACGTTCTGGCAGGGATGAGTTGGATGAGGCAGGTATATATGGACAGGGAAACAGGTGAGCAGAGTTGGAAGTAATTACTGGCAGCAGCTGGAGCTGATCTGTGCTAATTGACTGGTGACTGAGGAGACTAAGCTGACTGGATAGTAGAAAAGTCCGGAAATGTCCAAAACAAAACAAACAAAAACTTAATTATGACACTATGTTGCAATTCCCTGTTTGTCTGTCGTGACACATGCTCTAGCTGACCAGCTGAGCTGGTTACCAACTCATTGTTACCAACTTGCTGACATTGTTGCTATATTTTGTACATACTGAGCTCCCTATAATGTTTCCTGGGGTCACTGGAGACTTTTTAAGACTACACATATCTTCAACCTGCTTCCCATGGAATGGAGAAACAAGAGGACTGATGTTTCAAAAGCCGTTTACCGTTTTAAAACCTGACACATATCATTCCTTGGATAGCAATATGCATATATGTTCAGCCTATATAATACACACCTGCAGTTGGTAATCCTGTTTAGAAACATTTTCTGTTATACTGGGGGAAATGGTCCTTCCATCCTAAAAGTAGTCAATGCATTCTGTATTCAGAAAAAGGAGGCAATAAAATTTGATCTCTGTGAAAGCTGCAGGCCTGTAAAAACTCCGACCAATCACTGCCATTTATTATCTTAGTGGTTAGCTTCAGTGCCGCTGCTCTCATCGCATACTTTGAACACGGCGGAGAGTCGCAAGAAGCAAACCGTGTACAAGTTTTTGAGAAGAAGAGGAAGGCCTCAGTAGAAAGAAATAAGACCAGGGTGGATTTGGAAGATTTTTTCATGTGATCCCCAAGAAGAGTGGAAGAGGACAGTCTTGCACATGCACAGTTATTCAGAAAGGGACTTGGGGAAACTTTTAAACCTTTAATACAAAGTTGTTCTTTTCATTTAGACTAAGTCCAAAGCCACCTCTTTGATTCTATAAACCAGCTGCATGTGTTAGTGCTCTGTCTGTCAGAGATTTTTTGAAAAGACCTCTTTCTTGAAAAACCAAAGGGGGTAAATGTTCTAAGAATAAATAAATAAAAAATAGCAATGAACAGTCTATTGTACCTAAAGCGATTAACCACAGTATAAAATCATTATCAGATTATCAGATTATTGCTGAAATTAAATTATGTGTCTTGCTGACTGCGCCTAAAATATCTGGATAATTTGATCATTAATATAAACCACCCTTCCTTTCTAAATGGTTAGTGGCTGCATGGAGGTATCCATGTTGATCTAACATCCACTGGGTAAAAGTTTTTGAATATTGAAATAATCTAAACAGGTCTTTAAACAGTTGTAAACAAAACAGCATGTAAGAATTCAGAGTTGTCGTTGTCGTATGACTCATAGCATTAAAAAGCAAATTTACATCATCAAAACTGACCATAACTTTAAACCTTCCTAGATTTATTTCAATTCTTTCAAAATCACTCCCATCAATGACTTGACGGGAGTGATTTTGTCACTTTTCTTTTATTTTGACTTTTTCTTATAATTTCCTCTTTAATCTTACAATGGGTAAGCAACAAAAAAGTATTTCCTCATTCTTTTATTCCATGTGATCCTAATACTCTGTCATACATTAGTGATTGATTTAGAGCATGACGCTTAAATAATATGTAAATGCATTCTTACTGTAACAGTTTGTCTGGATCATTGTTGGATATGTGTATGCTAGTGGGAGTTGTGACAAGATCTCACGCTATTACTGTAAAATGGCCCGATATTTATTGTCAAAGGGAAGTTTGTAAAGTAAAGCAACTATCTCTGGAGGTATCAGCATGGTACTTTGTCTGATGAAGTAAGTCTAAGTTTCTACTCAAGCCTCCAATATAGTTAAATACTTTAAGTATTACCCATTTATCTGTATTTGAGGCTCAGATTTGAGACTCCTTAGAATCAAGAAAGCATAATATACTCATTGGGCTAATGAAGAACTCTTGGTTAGAAAAGCATTTAAGATACTCCTAACAGTCAATACTGTTTGTGTGCACGTTAAAGTTGACATCTGCTTCTAATTTGCCTATATTTGCTAAACTAAAAGGCTATTTTTCTGTTTTTCAATTAAGAAAGAACAGGATTTCATTCTCTCTAATTCACAACCAAAAATACGAGTTTGAGGTTAATGAGACCTTTATTCTATTTGGGAAAGCAGAAAAGGAATATTTTAATTCTTAATTTTTGCAATCAGACTCTAGTAAACCCATGAGTTGCTGTATGCTTGGTCTTCTGTCATTCTTGCAAACCCAATACCATGTCTTGTATGGTGTCGGTTGTTGGATGCATTGTCATGCCCCTAAAACGTGTCCTAGGATATATATATATATATATATATATATATATATATATATATATATATATATATATATATATATATATGCACAGTCAGCAGACAATGATTGTTTGATTTTTGAAAAAATATTGTATTGCTAAATTTTCACTGCTGCAACTCCCACCAACTTGTTAATTGAACCCATGTCTTAATTTTTCTAACTTCAAGTATAGTGTATCCATTGGCTAAACTAATTTAAACGCTTGTGATCAAGGCATTCTGCTTTCTTCACTGCCAAGAACAAACATTAATTGCCTAAATAAATACAAGCAGCTTAGGACTCGGTCAACAGGACAATCAAATCATGACTTGAAGTGAATGTTCTTTTTTTTCCCTCACTGGAGAATCATCTGATGTGGTTTCTTTGGTGACAAACTTATCCTGTAGGTATTCAGTAATATCTCTCAGCATAGCACAAAGTCCTTTCTAGGAATAGTGGGTAATGTTACTAATCCTTTTAGACATGAAAAACAAAAGCAAATCCATCTTAAAGAATAATCAAAACCATTGTAAACAGTCAGAAGTCCTATGAGAGCATGCCAAACCATATCAGCAAGCATGAATTCAGCTAATTGCACAAAGGAGTGAATGGAAATTGAGAGAAAAAAACACTGTATGTACACAGTAGTTTCTGAGATGATGATGGAAGAGCTACTTAATATATCTATCTGTTTACTTACTATACCACAATAAAAGAAATGCTTCCCCTACAATGTTTACAACACATTCATTTCCAAACCGCAATGTAAGCTTGCAAAGAGGGCTGCAATGTTTGCTGTAGAGTCACTTTAGCAGGTCTTTTTTTATTTCAATCTGCTGTCTTGCTGAGCTTCTTTCTGTTTGTTGAGGGCCTCAGGAATGCTGACTAGAAATTCTCTCAATATGTTGACATATTTTTATCCCACAGTGTTTTTTTTATTTCTATAAACATAATAGATCTCCGCATCTACGTATACTCATAAAAAGCCACAAATCACCCCTTAAATAACACAGCACTGCAAAATAAAAAGCAAGTCAATATGGCTCTTCAGCCAGGTCCCACTGCCAAGACGTCAGAACAACAGCAAGAAGTAGGGAGGCTTAGTTCTTTTTCCTTTTTCTGTAAGCGCTGATATTTAAAGACAAACACGAATTGCGTCGCAACCATCATCTAGCTTCAAACAGCCTCAAATAGCCTCAGATGCACATTTCATTCCACCCTTGCACGCTGTAATCTGGATCCAGTATCAGACACCATTATTTATTTGTACACGCAAAGCTCAAAGCACACAGCTGGTGTAAAGATGCCATAAGGTCAATACGGGTCTGTTTTTGGAAGATGTCTGGTTTCTGTTTCCGAGATGTGCTTCTACACTGCTGATCATCACAACTTTTGGCAAGGTTGTTCTCTGACTTGATGAAAGAAGCACGCCCACTGGTTGGGTGAATGACAGGTATCAGTGTGTGCTTCCAAAGAGCGGGTCAGTGTCACACAATCAGATGAACGAAAACAGCATTGTTGGTTACACACACAAGCTGGCTATAAACACTTATTCTCTGCTTACAGATTTATTTAGTTTTTGTGCTTTTTTGTAGTACCTAACTGTTTCAGATCCTCAAAACAATCTTAATAGCAAGCATAGATAATATGAGTGAATAGAAAAACGCTTTCAAATGATTTCATTTGTTATGGAAAACAAGCAGTCCAAACCAACCAGGTGACAAAGTAACTGCCTATAAATCTATTAACTGTGTTGTTTTGGATAGTTCAGTTGGAACCCAGAACACATGGACGCCGTTTCAGTTTTTATTGGTGAATCATGAACACTAACCTCAACTGAGGCAACTGAGGTCTTCAAAGTTTTAGAAGTTGCTCTGGGTCCTCTTGTGACCTCCTGGATCAGTCATTTAAAGACACACTGTTATAATTTCAGCATGCCAGCCAATCCTGAAAAGGGTCATGACTGTTCCAGTTTTTTTTTTTGATTTGTCTTTTACATTTTTGGATAATGGCTCTCACTGTGGTTCAATTCAGTCTGAAATGATTAAAAATGTTTTCCAAACTGATAGATGTTGGTGAATTTGTTTCTCGTCTGTTCTGGAATTTGTTAACATTGTGGAATGATGTGAGGTCTGACTGTAACCAGGCCTGGCTGTGGCTTGTGAAATTGAACTCAGTAGAGCAAAAGGTGGTTAGTCACAATTATTAATGATTTAGCAAGGACAAATACAAAAGTTCCACACACTTTAACTGGGTTGTTTGGGTACCTTTCCCCCTTGGTAAATGACATAATTCTTGTTAACTTTCTCTGACATGTCAAATTGTTTGATGAACAGAAACAAAAAAGCAAAAAGATCTTTAAAGGGTCAGATACTTTAGTAACTTTTAGTCCATAAACACTAAACGAAACAGGCAAAGATTACAACCCCTGTTTGGACTCAGGAACTCTCGAGCACTGCTTGATTTAAGCTCTGGACCAGAATCAGGCCCTAATACCAATTACTCTCTTGCACACATTTAGTGCTCTCAGATAAACAGTTATCTGGGTCAGATGCAAGACAAATGTTTCTCTCGTTATTGATAAGATGCTATTTGGTCACTAAAGAAACAGAGCAGTTTTGATAGCAATCGTACCAAATGACCAACTTGTCATTAATTTTAGTTGGAACGTTTCCTGTTTATGGGAGGACATTCAGCAGTTATTGTTGCCCCATGGAAACAACATCATGTGTAACTGTATTTCTTTGCCTAAACTGGATACAGTTTGTTTTAGTTTTCATCTTAGCATGTTATTAAAGTCTAAAGAACTGAAGGTTATACGGCACCAAGCATATCATTGTTGATGCTCATATTCCTGGGATCTCCACCTCTTTAACAAATGTGTTATATTCCTGAATAATTGGGTGTATCAAGTGCTATACATGCCTTCTGACCACTGGTTGCACATCTATAGATGGCAAATGCCAAATTTATTCCATATATGAAGATGGCTGAGCAGTTCTAGATTTCCTCCAAGGAGTTTTTGTCCACTACAAATTCCTATTTCTTTGGAAAAGTTACAGAGATCAAAATACAAAAAAGGGATTTCTTGTAAAATGTGGGTTCTAATAGGATTATACAACAACAACAAAACACTGTGCCAAAAATGTGAGCATCAGTTGTGATATAGCCTTGTTTAATATTTTGGAAGACATACATATTTCAATTTGAATTTCATAATCCTTGTAAATAAAAAATACATAATTTATCCATTTAACAATGTATCAGTGTTAATATCTAAGTTAATATTATGTCAAAATCATCTAATGACCAGATCCCTCTTTAAAAACTATGATTTGTTTTGATAATTATTTCTTGCATCGAGACTTTAAAGGGTTAATTTAGACTTAACTGCAGCTTGTTCTTTTTAACGACCTGTACTTTATTGGGTCCTGAAACTCCTATAATGACCCTACACTTCTTTTATGATTTTGAAAGGGTATTAAGAGCTTTAGAGAAAGCAACTAATTGCGAAATAAATGAGAATCATTCAGCTCAATCATTGTATTAAGAAAAAGATACATACTGCACACATTTGCCTTCATTGATTTTTAGCACAACAAACATTTGGCCAGCCTCCACCTTGTTTTCTCACGAGTGTTGAAATTGGTCTGGCTCCTCAGCACAAACGAAAGTCAAAGTAAGCATAACCAAGCTGCCAATGACTGCTTTATTGCAATATGATTGGAATGCATTGGCAAAGTTTATTAGCACACATGTGATTTTTTGAAGTTTACAAGAAACAAATGCTGGTACCTTATGGACAGCGAGACAGTAGAGCGTAAGTATGAGCAGCAGTCCTCCGCAGATGGATGCAATGATGAAGCCAAGCTGGTACACCTCTCTGACTGGTCTTCTCTGCGAAGCCTTTGCTGAGATCCAATCATAGCTGTCTGTGGAAATGTTCACAGGATCTCTGATCACAGTCTTCCCAGACATCTGCATTATTCATCACACAACATTCCAGAAGTTTGACTTTCACACCTGTAAAATATTGAGCGGTCGACCCTGCGGGTAGCTCTGTCGTGGAGCCGAAGCTTTCTGAGTATTCCTGCTGGCATCTCCAGTCAACCGCTGAGTCACTGGTCGTCACCAGTTCCCAGTAAACAGACAACACCTCCGAAACTTTCTGCAAAGCTTCCATCGGAGATCCTTGGTAGACCAACTCAAAGCTCTCTGGCTTGTCCTGTGGCACATTACGAGACATAGAAGTTGATTTCTTTTTTCTTTCTGGAGGCGCGAGATTGGTCTCGTCATGCTTTGACAGCTCTCACAGCACGTATTTAAATCTGTCTTCATTCAAGAAGCATATATTCACCTCCACCTCTTCATTAATCTGAGGCACGCATCTCTGGGAATACATGTTGAGGATGAGCGCCCTCAGTGACTGAACATAGACGTCATTTACTGAGCCCCGATTGTACTTGAAGTGGGTGGTGAGCAGCTCCAGTATCCAGGGTAAGGCTGCTTTCACAAAGCAACATTTGCTCTGCAAGGAAGGAAAAGAAAATTAGCAGGAGCAAAGGGCTTTATTTTAAAGTTGACTTTTAGTAAATGAAACACGTCCTTTTGACAAATGCTGCCTCACCAAAGTCCTCCGTTCTATGAATGTGTAGGTTATTGAACACCCACTTCTCAACTGGTTGTCCATCTGCAGAGATAACAACGGGAGAATTTCAGCCGGGGATATTTGATCCGACCTGTTTGATGTTGTTTTAACACCTACCAGTTGCCTGACTATCAGCAGGTGTTCCCTAGTGATTGAGTGTCTGCATGGGCCAGGGACCTCGGCCATTGACAGAGGGAAGCTCAGGAACATAAGCACACACAGACACTTTACCTGCAACTGACAAAACTCAACGTTATCCTAAAGCCAACCGAACTCCAAAGCTTGTTAAACGGATTTTAGTTTGACTCTAATGACAGTCATGGAGATATTCTGTATCTTCAAAACTAAAATCAAACGGCTAAAATTTAAATAGTGGTCTGCCGTCCTCCACCGCTTTTTCTGTAACACTCCCACGCACCCAGGGTAACTTTTACTTGAAGGAAAAAAAAAAAAGTCTTGTTATCATTTTACAAGAAGAAAAAACATTCAAATCAAACTTCTGTGGAATTTCCACTGAACCATGCCACAAAACTTTCACAACTGGAGTGGGACCACTTCTCGCCTTCCCACCCAAACAACAGCGCAGCGAAGAGGAGCTGCTGAGAGAAAGTCAAAATAAAGAAGAAACAGTTTCCACCCAGGAGACCGTTAAACCGGAGTACGCATTTGGATCACGTCTCACAGACGTAGCTGATGTTTGAGTCTGACCTTGAGAGAACTTTGAGATAAATCTGAGTTATGATCATGTTTTTACTCGTGCCAGTAAAGCTTGGCCAGTGAGAATAGCGCACCGACTCCTCCTGCAGCTCATGATGCCTGCTACCAAACACCTTTTGGAATCCGTAACAGTAAAATGGGCTCCACATGGACTTCAACTCTGGATTTAAGCATGGTTACGAGCATATGCTCTTTACACGGCACAAAACAGAAGAAATCTCTATGATTAGGAGGTTGTTTTCAAAGGTGATCATTAACCTGATGCGTTTTAGATGTAGGGTTTATTCGGGGCAATTATTCAACACCTCAATACAGATGTGAGCAGAGCACTGAACCGCGACCACAAAACAGAGTTTGGTTTGCGTTCAACTTCTGACATTAATTAAGCAACAAAAGATGTTCCTTGAAAGCTTCAGAAAGCTTCAGAAAATGAGCTTTGCTTTCATGTTTATTTTTGCTCTGTTCTTGATGCAGCTTTGAGCAGCGTTCTAGATGGATTTCATGCTATAATGCAGAACAGCAGAAGGAAATAGGAAAGCCTCATGCTATTAAAGTTTTAACTCCACTCTTATTTGAAACAGCCAGGTCAAGAGTGTTTCCCACGGAAGAGGACCGGGAATGTGAGCATGAATCCCATCCTGCTCCGCTATTATTTGGAGCCCAGTTAATGACTGATGATAATATATAATCCAATTAATGTAATCTAATACAACAATAATGTGACTGGTATGTAGCAGATGTGGGGGCACATGATGCAAATATAACTTATCACATGATTTGTCTTCTCCATGCTTTCAATGATAAAATGAATTTACGTCATCTAACTACACAGTCAAGCACTGAGTAGCCCACACAGACCAATGCAAGCAATGCAACAGATTTTTTTAAAATTATTTTATCATTCCGCTAATAAGTAAAAACCTCTCACCTACCTTAGCTTTGCTCTGACTCACTGTTGACACAGGGATGGTCATCTGGTACGCGTTTGGCAATGGAAAACACCAAACTCCTCTGTCACACACATTGAAGCAAACAGATCTTTCTCATATATCCACTTCCACTCCACAGAAAGGAATTTCTTCTTAACTTAACCTGACACTTCTTCATGTGGCGCTGGTCTTCAAAGCATTGCCCTTATGTGCTCCTCCTCCTTTGAGGAAGTTCAAACTGAGACTGACTGTTTCAGCTGACAGACAGCCTTCTTAAAGACCTCCCACCTCTCCTCTAGTTTGACAAGATGCACAGCTCCGCTCTCTGAGCTGGTGAAGCACACAAAAGTGTGTTTTTCCCCTTTTTTATTGCAATTCAATTATCGTCTACTGGATTTTTTGTGTTAAAAAGTAAAATAATAAAGACCCTCTAATTATGTGTCCTTCATGTTGAGGTTGTTTCTTAAAAAAACTTTTTAATGACTGGCAAATAAAAGAAGTTTTAGACAATTAAGATTAAAAAACTGTAATAATGAAACACAAATTATTGTTCAAAGATCTGCTCATTTAACTGCTATTCATTTTAGATGAGCTACTTGCTGTGTTCATCAGTGTTTTATCAAGTTTCTAACTTGTCTGCTTTGTGTTTTATTTATGTCTAAAATTGTGATTTAGTAATCAAAGAAGCATTGATTATGGTGCTTATACATTGATGTTTCAAGTAATGTTTTTGGTATTGTGAATTCAGTTTCCATAAAATAACACAAGTTGGCATTCAACATAAATGTTGGAAAAATAAGTTAAAACTTTGCCAATTTAAATAGACTTAACTATTATTTATTTGACCCGAGATGATAAAAGAATCTTACCTTTTCATAACATTGGAGCCCATCGTTCGCATAAGAGGAAACTTCATTTATAATTTTGTCTTCAACATTTGTAAATCAGAGTGAAACAACCCCCACCCATAAGTTAGTCTGATCTCATGGGGGAAGCCTCTAGACCATATGTACTATTACCAAAAAGGGCACTTAATTGCTGCAAATTGCTTTAACATTACTTATACTTTGCAGTTAGAAAAACAAAATAAAAGCAAGAAATTAATGGGGCTTGATTAAAACAAATAACCGAGGGGATGTATAGAACATGCTTCAGTGAAAACCTGGCATTTGTGATATTAGCCTTAATGGGGAAGTGTTTGTTTGACATCCACATTAGGTATACATTCCTCCACAACAGCTGCTACAGTTTCTGCTCTAACCCTTAAAATATAAAGTGCACGTGTTTTGTTTTAGGTTGGCTTTGAAGAGTTGCAATGTTTGTACATCAGCAGATCAGCGGTGGTCCATGTTTGAATTGCCCTATCAATATTTCTAAGGTTATTTCTGTGATTTACTCTCACATTGTTGCAGTCGGGCCCAGATTACACCGTTTCCGTGCTGACTGACATTTGAAAGCAAGTATCTACGTAAATGACATATAAAGACACATACATTTCCTTAATGTTTTGTAGCACTGGCTTTAAAGGGGACACATCATACTTTTCAGTTCTTCCTTTTCACATTTAAATCATTCAGTTGTGGTCTATATAAAGTAGAACTGCAATCCTTTGGCCTGAATTCCTCGTTATTTTTGCCCCACAGTGCCTCTTTTAACCCTGTTCTGAGGTACATTTGAGAACAACTCGTTTCAATGCTGTCTCTTTAAATCGAAAAGTCTAAAGAAGGGGCTTCACATCCAACCCCTCCAGGTTGTAGTTTGCTGAGTGAAAGTGTAATGAATTGTCTGTGTCAGCACACCCAACCACCAAACAGTTTCACTTATCTACGAGCTTCAGCATCCTTAAGCTCGGACCAAAACATGGCTCCAAGAAATAAACGTAGAAGATCCGTGAGACTGGTAAGTCAGACGTCCATGATCTTGTTTAACAGTTCCAAAGCAAATCCTGTGGCATACTTGTTTAAAAAAACATAATAGAAAAATGGAAAAATATGACACAAGAAAAATATAAAGAAATCTATACAGTAACTGGACAGACTACATTAAAATTTTCTCCCCTCCTAAAGGCTCACAGTACACAACTAAATTTATTTAAAGGCTAAAATAGTGGATTTTGCATGATATGTCCCCTTTTTTGCCACTTTGTAATTGGTTTGGCAATATACTTGGTGCTTAAGCCTTATAGTCCTGTTTTATGTCTTGAGATTGCTTAATTCAATAGATCCACATTATGTTATTTCCTTGTGATGTGATATCCACCAATTCCTCCTTTAGCAAAACCTCACCACAACATGATGCTGCCACATCTGTGCTTAACAGCTGGCATGCCTTCCCAGGCTTGCAAGCTCCACTCTTTTTCTTCCAAATTTAATGGTTATAAGAGCCAAACACTTTAATTTTGCTTTCATCAGACCATGGGGTATGTTTTAAAAAATGATGTCATTTGTCCTGCAGGCCATTTTCAAAACTTTTTAGCAGTACTCAAGGAGTGTTAGAATGGCCTTTAGTTGCTGGATTAAGCAGGAGGATTGAGACAGTGATAAAGTGAAGACCAACCAGATGTTTAATTACCAACATTAAAAAGGTACACAAACAGGCAAAAAACAAAAAACCCGCTGTTTTGCAGGTCACATGAGGTCTCAGCAGCAGCTCGTAGGGATTTTTCACAGGCAGCATTTTGTAACCTATAACACCCCTGAATTACCAGACCTACTAGTACCATGAAACAAGGTGAACACAAACCTATATGCACTAACAAACATCTAGACAATTACTAACATTTAAATAGTTTAATATTTATCTAACACTGGAATATGTCTAAAAACACAATACAATTTTTTGATTTAAATCCATATTAATCCCTTAAGCGGACAGTTTACTTTCCCCCTTTGAGATCAATAAATAGACACTTTCAGAAACTTTAAAAAGTGTTAGGGCACCCGGGGGATAACCTTGCCTGTAAACTGAATCCTCACGGCATTCACAAACACACGAGAATCCATCTTGTACCACTCCGGCTTCAACCATTTGCGTACGAACCAAAAACGGTTCTGGCCAATCATGTTGCAGTATTGGTGGTTTAAGGCGGGACATATCGCTGCAACAAAAGCAAGTGCTGCTGAGCCCACAGCTGAACCAACATAAACATGGCAGCGCAGGAGGACGCACGAGTAGCTGCTGCTATCACATCTGTTTGGTAAGAATCCACAATCTCTTCTTTGATACTAGAACAGCAAGAAGTGCCTTGATTAGTTTATGTTTTTGTGGTTTCTCGTAGTGCCTGCTGCTCATGTTTTAATTAGATACCGTTATTGGCTAAAACCAACCTTTGGTAGGCGGGCACTAGATGTCACTTCGCCCAATCAGCTTGGAGAATGCTTCTTAATAGCCGTCCTTTCCCCAAACGGATCCAATGGGAGCGGTCCCATATTGATAACACATAGAACGAAGAGTGCTACACATTATCAATCTGGCTGGCCAGAATAAAGGAATCTTTAAGCCTGAACACACTGCAGAGGAACAAACAGGGGCATGTAATTTGCACAATACCACAATACACTTTAAAACATACAACTTTTACAACTCATTTCAGAGATTATTAGTTAGAGCATTACTTGTTGTTATGCATTGTTTTGTTTTTGTGTTTTCCTATTGTTCACAGGACAGGCCTTCATCAGTGCCAGCTGAGAAAAACGCTGTCAAAGCACAACAAACGGTAACAAGCAAATGCTTCAATCTCTATCTCGTTGTGTATTTATTCCATTTAACGAAATAGTCAAAACAAACTATTTTAAACATGCTTTAATTTGAGTAATGAAGACCTTCATTATATGGTGTAATGGGGTCTTCCTCTCCAAGTTTTAGTACAGATCTAATTTCACTGTGGGTAATAAAACTCTCTCCCCAGTTTCAGCTGGAAGCTACAAGGTTTTTTTTTTTTTTTTTCTTTTACTCTGGGGTTGATTCGAACATTTCACACCGAACCAAGTCCATTCCCTCTGAGACACAAAACCCGTCTCCTTCCTGAACAGTGTGATGGCTGGACATTCTCGTGATGTTTATACTTGCTTATAACTGTTTGAACAGATGAACATGCCATCTTCTTTTACCCAAAGATGAACCTGATTTCTGGAGGTCTACAGTTCTCTTCCTGATATTTAACCAGATTTCTTTAGATATCTTTCATGGTGTCTCAACAGCATGCACTGGGTTTGGGGTGAAGTCTTAAAGTGCATACTCAGGTATACTTTTAATAAATTCAAAAGTTGTAAACTTACAAAGTCAGCATACAAAAAGCTTGTTAAGTATGATTAAACTTCTGAAAGTCATAAACAGGAAACAAAAAAAAATCACTGCTTTAATTTTTCTGAAATATGAATAATTTTGATAAATATAAATGATCTACTGCAGAAAAAAGGTTAGTCTGATTACTTTTCAGCCAGTAGGGGAAAAAAACACTGTAATTTGTCATTTATACAGTGCGTGTAAATATGTGGCCCCAATAAATCCTCCTGCTGTGCTGGGTATCATAAGCAGCAGCTTAGCTTGCTTTTGTCTTGTTCCAGCTCTGAAGCAGAATCTGTCACTGGTCAATCTCACACTATATTTCTCTCATGCTGACAGGGGAGAGTTGGTGATGAATTGGCAGTAAAATCCCACATCCTTATTCCAGCTTTACAGCTAGTTACATTGTTGGATACTTTTTATCTTCAATACAGTCCGTTCTTAGGATTCAAACAAATTATATGAATGTTATCATCTTTATCCCTCGTCCTCCCAAGACCATTCTTAACCATATTGACAGTCTTTGGCTACATGTTGTTCCAATTTAAAGGCTCATTTAATAATAATGGATGTCCAAGTAGGAACTGGAGATCTAAGGTGAAAGCACAACGGGGGAAAGACACATCCAGAGCTAATAAAAGTTTGTTTTCTTTAACAAGACAAACACCACAGAACTGGATAATAAAATGGGAAATAAACTTGGAAAGTATTGTCAGCGTGTGTTTGAGGAAAATGTCAACTTACACAGGCAATTTAAGTCTTCTGAGATGATATCATGCATCACTTGTGAGCTGTAAAATAACCACTCCATTAATTGTTTTTGCTGTGTTTAAGCACAAATACTTGTTGCATGAATAACATTGACCCCAAAATAGTCACTAGAAACCTGGCTGCTTTATTAATAAACCCACACCAGATCAAATTAAACTAAGAGTAGTTTTAAATGCAAAGTTTTCTGATCCTATCACTATCCTCAAGATATTACATCATGTTGTGTGTAGCTGTATTTAGTCGATAGTTTGCAAAACTATCTTTTGCTACAATTATAGCTGCATGTCCTTTGGAGAATGTCTATTCAACATTTTCACATCTAGAAACAATTTTTCCCATAGTCCTCCTTGCAAAATAGCTCAAGCTGAGTCAGATGGGATGGAGAGGATCTGTGAACACGTTTTCCAATTCTTACCCAACATTTTGAACTGGACTTAGGCCATTCTAACACATGGACATGCTTTGATCTAAAACATTTCATTTGTTCTATACTAGCTGTGTGATTATGGTCGTTGTGCTGTGGAAAGGTAAACCTTCACTCCATTTGCAGTAGTTTTGCCATCAATTCTCTTAGAGATGATGATAGAAAATACACAGCAAGCTATGTATTTTATACTAAGCTTCTTACATCATAGTATTACATCCTGCTGGAGTCCTATATCTTGCAACAGATGTTGCTGCTTTACAATCTTTTCCAGGCTCCAGCAGAGTTAGTTATAAGAATATGTTGGCTTTAGCTAAAACCAGGGCCAACTTATGGGATAAATAAGAAACATTAGTGTTCCACCCACATTTTATCAGTTAAGGATGTAATAAAATCTTCGAGCCACCATAAATATTTCAGTAACACATTGTGACCTCATGTGGGCATGAGACATTCTCAAAATTGTTGTCTTTATTGCGTAAACAGGAACACTAGCTTTGTTTTATTTAGAATGAAACCAGTGAAGAGACTGTTGCTGAGCTTTGAATCAGCTGGCAAGAGATTGTACGAAGTTGGCAGATCCAAAGTTTTTTCTATTGTAACAGCCGTATTTGTTTTGAAGATAGTCTTTTTGCATTCACACAAAATACTCGACTAAACCACAACAGAATTTGTCAAAAATGGATATTGTCATTGATCCAAGCCATTCTGAAAAATTTGCTGCTGTTCTCTGGAAGTAAATATCCACTCCAGGAATCCTTTCCACCAAACGAGGTAGATTTATGGGGGCATTACTCACACTCCCTCCATATTCATTGAATCTGCCAGGGCAAAAAGAAATTACCAAGGTAGAAATTAACCCACAAAAAGACCCTGGTGTAAGGTTAGCACTTTTCAGTTACCAGGAGTTTAATGCCCAGACAGTGTGTGTGTTTATCAAAATTAATTAAAATAAAGAATAATGTCTCATTTATAAACCTTATGTACGCACAAAACCGGCAATGGAACCTGCGTACATCACTTTCCATGCAAAGCTTTATTTCTATTTAAAAAAAACTTGATGGGAAATATGCAGTCCTTACAACAATTCTGGCCCATGCGTACGCTCATTTTGGAGATGGGGTAAATGGCCGATACAGATGGCAAAGTGATGTATTGCAGACAAACTGCATAACAATTCCTCTCAGATGCTCAATTTCCCTCCATATCAGATATTACTCTTAGATGGACTTCATCATAAACGTTTAAAACCCCAGCGTTATTAATGACACATAACTATACATAATGAGCTTTCAAATAAAATAAACAACGCCTATAAGCCAATTTAAATCTTAAATCAAAGTTCACACAACATTTCATCTGGTTTTTCTACCATCTTATTCCTGTCTCCAATGATCACCAGGGTGACATGTACCACAGATCAACACGTAAATTGTGACAAGGTGTGCGGTAATTACTTTAATCTCGGTAAACAGTCAAATACACTTGTGCGTAATGCTGGACGGATGCATTTGACCTTGTAAATGGGAGAATTAGAAGGGAACATAGTTTCAGGGATCAAAGATTTCCTGGCCAATGATGATGACTGGCTAATATGCTGTTTTAGACCCCCTAGAGCATTGCATTCTGTGATTGTTGATCATTGTGAGGGGGGGCTCTGATTCCTCCTGATCTCTCTCCCTCCTCAGAATGACGATCTGGACGCACAGCCTCAGAGCAATTTCAACACAGATCATGGCTCCGTGAGGCTGACATCCCATGTTCAAAACAGTAATCAAGTTTTTAACAAGTTATTTCAATGTGGACAGCATATGTGCTTTACCACCAATTTACACATGTAATAAAGGCCTTTCTGTGAATTTGTTTCACAGTCTCTTTGCTTTTTTCCCCCCTAACCATGAAATAACAACTCAGCTTTAAAAACGCGGTACCATTCATGAGGTGCTTTGCATCGAGCATTTATGGTTGAATCCGGTCGTGTAGAGGACCGAAAGTGAGGCGGAACCAGGTATGTAAACGTTTAGATGCAGCTGTGATCTATAAAAGAAAATTGTGTGCTGGAATGTGTGTGCATGGTTTTATAAATCAGATTTTTTTTTCCGCCATAAGTACACTTTTAGCATAGATTCTACTCAATGTTTTATGAATGAGGCCCCCAGCGCATACAAAACAGACGGTTCAGAGGCAAGCGCTCACTGAGTACTCAGGGGCATGCGCTCTTATGCGACTCTGGGTGGGGTTCGTGCCGTACTTGCTGACAAATCTGTCAGGGCTTGGCAAGGTTTGTGGTCAGGAAACTGTTCAGGTTGATGTCCAGAATACAGAAGCTGATTAGGTGTCCAATCGACGGCAAGGAGAGAAGAAAGTAATCCACAGATAAGAACCGGTTCAACAACTAGGCACAGCAGGCAAGAGGAACGCTGGACACAAAGGCTTTCAAGTATCTGGCAATTACTGTCTGTGGAGCCTCAGTAATTAGAGACAGGGAAACAGGTGCAGTAATTTGTCTTGACTATGTTACATTTTTTCTCTCCTCACTTTTCCTGTATATAAGCCTCCTGGTCATCGTTTCCATTTGTCGCATTCGCCTTTATGAATTCTCCTGTTTGTTCCCTGCTCTGTGTCTGCATTAGCTACCTTCTGTAAGTTCATTTCATTCATTAAACTCATTAAAGTCATCTCATCATGCTCTTGCCTACATTTCAGTCCAGCACCTGCCTCCACAAACACGGTAAGCAGATGTCCAACAAATTATCCAGTGAAAACCGAGCAGCAATCATTGAACACAAACACACATGGCTATACTTATTTGTAAAAAAAAAAAAAAACAACAAAATATAAAACCTTGTTAAAAGAAAAGCAAATTATCAGACCCACCTGGCATGGCATTTTCAGCACGTGTTCAAAATGGTAGGAAGCCCATTTTGGGTTTTCTTAAGAGATGCAAATTACAGAAAGCAATGTTATTTGTTTTCAGCCATAACAACAAAGCTAGGAATTTTGGCCTGCATTAGTTTGGCAATTCTTTCTTTTTTTCTTGAGGATACGGAGATTTGTGGGTCTCTGTTTATGCACAACTCCTAAGATCCTGTCACAACATTTCAATCAGGATAAAATCGGCAGAGGACGGGCTATAACATCACCTAGATTCTCTTCATTTTCAAGCCACTGTGTTGTGGATTTTCTGCTTTGTTTGGGCTCACTGTCCTATCGTGCGACACAGTTTCAGTTAAAACTCAGGCTTCAGATTGATTGGCTCCCATTTGACACAGAAGAGGTCATGTTGTCTTAGTGACAGTAAGGTGCCCAGGTCCTGTGGCTTATAGGTAAGCTCATACACGTTGTTTGGTTTTCACTGAATCCTTTCCTTACATTGATCCAAAACAATTCCAAGTTGGTCTCAACCAGGCCATGTATTTCAAAGTGCTGCGGTCTGGTCTGATGTAACTTTCCAAACTTGTGATGCTCTCTTTAAAAACAGACGGTATTTTGACCCATAAGAGAGAGCTGAATACGCAAGTAAACAACAACATTTTTTAAACGCAATGCAGGGCAGGAAACCAAAAACATACCAAATAATGGTGTCCATCAGCGGAACCTGGCACAATCCAAAAGAAAAACGGTCACAACAATCAAATAAAAAACAAATAGGTGACGACAGGCAGATGCTTAGTGTCAAACTGATGGTGTAATCTGAATAACATAATTTTTATCGGCTTTCCCTCTGCTCTTTTTCTTAACCTTGTTTGAAGTCTCTTCAGCTTGAGGAATGTTTAGAAGACATGTTTGTAAGGACCTAATGTGAATGAGCTCTGAAACATCAATCCAGTTTCACTTTCACACAAAATGTTTTCATGGAGCACCTGACAGATTGTAAGATATTTTCTCCTAAGTGGTTCTTGTGTTCTCCCCTGGTAATGCCACCCTGGGCAATTGTCTAAGTGACCCAAATCAAAAACTGCCATGGATTTACAGTATGCAACTTACAGTGCATTGCAAAAGTATGCCCACCGTCTTGCATGTTTGCACATTTTGTGACGTTGCTGCCACAAGCTTCCATGCAGTTTATTTTATGTGACAGACAAACAGAGAGTAAAACGTTACTGTTAAGTGGATTCAAAACTTTTTTGAAACTTTATATTGAAAAGTGTTATCAAGATTTTGCGTTCAGACTCTTTTACTCCGATGCACTTAAATAAAATCCAGTGCAACCAGCTGCCTTCAGACAAGCACATACGTTCCAAATTGATTGCACAGTTCCTTCAGACGATGCAGTCAAGTTCAGTTTATAATTCAATACCACCATTAAGACCAAGGAATAGACCCGTGGTAACTCTGGGTCGACAGCTATTTATCATGTAGACCACAAAGCTGTCCCTGTTGTAAGAGAGGCAAGAAGAAAGATGTTGTTTTGTAAAGGTTTTGTAAGAAACACAGCAAGGAGTGCTCCGATCACATGAGGCCCTAAAAACATGATTTATAAAACTTTCCATGCAAGTGGTATGTGTGGAAGAAATCCGACAGTGTACTCTGAAACCACATCCTATCATACCCAGGTTGAGACATGATCTAGGCAGCATCATGCTGTGGGAATGCTTTTGTAGAGAAGGAATATAAGCACCGGTCAGAGTTGATTGAAAAATGTTTGAAGCTCGATCCAGGACAGTTGAGGAAAAACCCCGTTTGAGGCTTCTTTAAAAGATCCAAGTCTGGGGTGCAGGTTCCCCATTCCAGCAGCACAATGACCATTAACACATACAGGATTTAATTGATTCGATTAAAGCATGTTTTAATGCCCAGAATGTCAAAGTCCAGATTTGCATTAATTGTTGTAAAACAGTTTTAAAATCACAATCAACAAAATAATTTGTCTTCCAATTATAAATACGCAGTACTGTATGTCGGTCTATTACAAAATATAGCAACAAAAAACACAAGAGTTTTTGGTTTTGATGTGATAAAATGTGAGAGATTTAAGGGTTTTTAATTCTTTTGCAAGGCTCTGTATTGACTAAAAGAGATATAATGTAAGTGTCTGTATTGTAAAGTTGGGTCAATTAAGAAGGGAAGGAAAAAGCCACCAATCATTTCCCAGCCAAACCGCCCTGTGCTACTCAGATGATCCAAAACTAATATGAGCATGAAAGATGGATCCCACACAGTAATGTGGGACAGATTAATTGTCTTTTTACTTTTTCAAAGGATGACAGATAGCAAAGGAAATATTGTAGAATATAACCACCCACTGTTATAGCTGCTACTTTTGGATCATTTCACTTTGATGGATTCATTATTTTAACTTTCATATACAAAGTAAAAATAGACTCGGCAAAAGTAAAACAGTAAAAAAAGCAAAACAGGAGAAGGAAATGAAACCTTAGTTACAGGAAACACCGAACACAGAAAATGGGTAAAGCAATGAAATTAGTAACACCAAAATTCACTAATTTTGATCACCCATGTATATAAGCAATACACATTCAGTCTCTTTTCTATTTATTCTGCTTGTACTGCAATGTTTTCAACGTTTAACCTGATAAGGCCTGTAGACTCGGATGCAGCTTTCAGGTTTTTGTAATTCCACTAACTACTTTACGGTTTGACCTCGCTGTGAACCTGGTGAAACTTTTGCCCTTGGGAAAATTAGCTAAGTACCCTGAACAGTTTACCCTCTGAATAGTCCTTCTTGCTGTTGAATAATGGAGTCCGAAACTGTCGGAAATGACCTTCTAAACACTTACCAGATGGACGATCAGCATCAACACTGGTGGTGTCTTGCCTCTTTTTTTTCCCCCTACAAGCACATGAATCAAATCACCAAACTGCTTAAATAATTTTAATTTTCAAGGTGCTTACACGTCCCAATATTGAGTTAATAAAGTACTTTGACTTATTGGATCCAGATGTCGCGATGTGTTACCATAGACGCAATGAGGGAGGACTTACAAAGCAAACATCGTAGCTGTTGTTTTTTTAAAACAAATGTAAATGTACTGAAATGTGCTTGTACATCTGTGCCTGTTTTTACTTCATTTTGAGACCTACAAGAACCAGAAGATTGTTAATGATAACAAAATAAATAAAACCTTAGAACTTGCTTTTTTTCCCCAAGTCCACATCACCATATTAGGCTTCATTTAATCTATGGCTCTATGCTAGATTGCACATGGCATGTATGGTATTTGTGTGAGATTTACACTGTTTATTTTTGTGTTTTCCCGCACATCCTACAGCACGTATTCATCCCAACTCTGTGTAGTCATTTAGGTCATCCTGACTACAGAGTGATGACAGCTGCAATAAAACATGTTTGCTAAAAAATAAAAAGATGACACTTCTGTTCACACGTGTATTTAGTAGCAGTATTGAAATAAAAGCCTATCACATTTCCAGGATCAGTGCTCAGAGAAGACCAAATTCTCACAGGTTGCTCTCTGTCGAATATGAGGAGATAATTACATCGGAATGGAACCCAGTTAAAAAAAGAGAATACATTAAACAAGTAATGATTTCTCAAAGTGATCATTTAGCTCACTCCATGGGGCAATAAATATTTTCAGGAGGATGATTTTTTTTTCTTCTAAAAGCATTGAAGGCCATTAATAACATTAAGAATGATGCATTGCCTGTTGGAGCTGTGGTAAAACATAATAGTGACCAGGACTCCCAGAAGCAATGAATCTTCCTCTGACTTTCTGTGAAAAGTCACGACTTGGGAATCAGTGAAGTTGATAACTGATTTTTAGCTTCCAGATCATTGCTGAAGGGCAAGTTTAGTGTTTTTAGGAGCCTCAACAGCATTTGATCATCTATTATATAAAAACAAAACTATTTAGCTGGTTACATATCAGCTGCGTATTTCAACAGTGAACAAATATCATTTAAAAACAAATTTGGTTATTTATGAAACTCATTGTGAAAACTCAAAGAAGGTGTCATTTCAACGCTATTCTGGCATTAGGACCACACTTAATTTAAACAAGTTTAATAAAAATACAACCATAAATACGCTGGTCATAATGGTCCCTAGATTTGACAGTGATCTTTTCTCATCCTTGACATTATCTGGCACTTTTTTGCCATTCTTTATTTAGATCCTTCAGACAGTATACGGGTTTCTGTTTAGCGCACAAAGAGTTAAATCCTGTTAAAAGAAGAAGTAATTTGTGCAGAGGAAATAAATTAGCTTGGAATTCATTTTGGCCTTAAAGGAGTATATTGTAAATTCCAGAATTTTTGCAGATGTCCGCCCCCTCTGGTGACAAGTTGAAATTTCACCATTGTTGTGCACATGCAGGGGAGAAGAGGAAAAGCGTGTGCCGCTGCAACTGCACAGGTCTTTTGTTTAGAGGCATCATGTCTTCTGAGGTAAGAAGGCTATAAATATTGAAGTTAGCCCGTGTTTCCTCGCTAACGCATCCATCGATTATGGCGGAGACTCATCAAAGTTGCCAGGTGAACGAGAGCGTGCAGCGCGTCACACTCACGTGCTAGCCTAGAGGGTTCGGCCCGAATCATTCTCTCATAAACTGACAAATACAGCCTATAGACGCAACTGGGGTTAATAGAGGAAAACTAATTTTACACGTTGGGCAATATTAAGAGCATGTATGAGAAAGACAATAAATATAATATCTAACTTCAAAACTTGAACTGTGCACCTTTGATAAATAATAAAAGCACCAGAATTACCCTGGGAATAGCTCCACCCATCTTCCAAGCAACTCTGACCGGTTTCCCTGTCCCTGCTGGAGAAGAGCTTCCTGCAGGATGATGCTGTCACCACCAGTGGAGATGATGAGTTCACAGTGATGTGCAGAGTTAGTTTTTCACAAAACATAGCATTTTGTAGAAAGGCCAAAAGGTTTGTTTTTATCCTTGTTTGACTAAAGCAACCATCTTTGTTGTGTCCTTTGCATGGCTGGAGGCAATGTTTGAAGGGAGCTTCTGATTACTTTTTAGTAATGGCTTTCTTCTTGCTGCTCCTCAGTGAAAGTCCAATTTTTATCAGAAATAAAATCGGTTATCACTCTCCCCATATTTCAAAATGTTGCAATACTTTGTGCTGATCTATCAAATGAAATCCCAGTATGTTTTATTTAAAATATGTGATAAAATTTATTTTCATTTTAAAAAGATTACTTTTCTTGGTTTAAATATAAGACATTGATCAATGTATCCATTTTCTTAAATCACCTAAATGTTTTTTGTTGTTATAGTTCCGCAACAACCATGTGTAACATTAACAGGTTGTTTCAAAGGCTACATTCATTGGAATGAGACTATGTTTTATAACACACTACATACTGTAAGTCTCAGTTTCAGGATGATCCTGTTGATACTAACATGGATTATACAACTGGGCCTGCTGACAAGCCTTTGTCTGTTGCGTTTGTGTTAGTGGTTGTTTGGACAGGTTTTCCACTCAGAATACTTGTGCTAACTCATACTGAGAGAGATGTTTTTGCAGAGGATGAATTTTTGACCGAATGCCAGTGTCCACCCTCACCTCACGGTGCACTTTCAACAGATACAATCCCAGGATGACAATTCAAGGATGTGGGAGAGATGAAACATGACATCCCTATTGTCACTACGGAGAGGCATTAGTGGATTTCCCGGGGAGGTTGGAGAAAATAGGACAAAAAAGATTTGACAAGGGCAACTGATAAATTTGAATGCTTTTGTATTTTTGTTGTTTTGTCTTATTCCCTGTCATCCCGGAAAGCAGAAATTCTGCCATTGTTCTGTAAGTCTCAAAATTTCCTTAGAGATCCGATGCTTGCAAGCATTTGATTGCTCAGCTTATTTTACAACAAGCCTCTTTCTTGTGGGACTCAGTTAAACAAAAATAACTTGATCCTCTGATAGAAATGGCAGAGACAAAGGGAGGATTCTCCTAAAGCCGGGCATACACTGTACGAGTTTTTGCCCTTTTCGGGCAGATTCTTCAGTCGTGCGACAATTTTTTGGAATGGGCCGAGTTTCAGCTTGATGGTGCGTCCCATAGACATTCTTTCCGTAGACACGTCGTTGGGCGGGTTCTGCCTATGCTGCGATGCGTCAGAGCGTCCGCCATGTTAAATGTGGCAAATCTGCAGTTACTCAGTCACTTAAACAGTATCAGTGGGACTTTAATTTAAGAATATACTTTGTTTTCGTAATATTTTTATTTTTGTAATATTACAAGTTTATTTTCGTATCCCTTTAGCTTCATTCTCCTGAATTTATTCCCGTATAGAATAAAAATAATTAAAATAATCTAACCTGGCCCTATTACTCCAGGAGTGAAATAATTCTGCAAACTGTGACTATTCTGGAAACGTTCCCTCTTAATTCTCATAATATGACGTTTTTCTCATAACTTTACCACTTTTGCGGTTTTTTTTTCTTTTTTGTTTTTACTTTATTGTCCTAGGTCTTTTTTTCTCATATTAGTTATTTTACCTCTTTAATACTCCACCAAAAAGTCTGTTCCTGTAGGTTCACATGTGACACGGCTTTATGAAAAGCTATATCTATCTATCTATCTATCTATCTATCTATCTATCTATCTATCTATCTATCTATCTATCTATCTATCTATCTATCTATCTATCTATCTATCTATCTATCTATATATATATATATATATATATATATATATATATATATATATATATATATATATATATATATATTAGGGCTGGGCAACGATTAAAATATTTAATCGCGATTAATCGCATTGTATTTACAAACTCCAAGAATGAATTCAAAAGTAGTACTTTTATTTTAATGTTCTGCTCCCATATGAACAAAAGTGTTGTAACATTTGTAGCACCTATTTTATACTGGATATTTTCAACCCATCTATTGAATTTAGTTGAATTTAGTTGCAATTTAGTTTGCACTAGTTGATCTTTTCTTCATAAGAGAACAGCAGCACTGCAGCCAGAATATGGCCTTTTTTGACATGCTGTATATTAGCCAGTCCCTAAGCTTGATGTATCATGAAACTGTTGACCTTTTGGGTTTTGTGGTTTTTATTTTATTATTACAATTAAATAATAATAATAATAATAATAATAACAACAACAATAACAATAATAATAATGTTATGTTCAGTGTTTTTTCGCTAATCCACCTCTTATATATTTCAATCCTTATGTAATTTTGTCTGTGTTGTGTGCACCTGCCTGTTGCTTTAATCCTATAAATTTCCCCGTCGTGGGATAAAAAAAGGATTAGCTAATGTTATCTTATCTTAAATAACACTTTTTAATATATGTACTGGGTTCTTTCAAGGTCTTAATTACATGTTATGTGTGGGCTCCAGTAACATCCATCCATCCATCCATCCATCCACTGATCTACCTGGATGTTCAATGGAGGACTGAAACGCCTCACTCAGAGACGTCTGTGGGTCTGTCGGGGCAATGAGAGAAGTTTCGTCTCCTCTCTCCGTTTCTGGGGCTCGACGTTTTCATGTTTTTTCACGTGCTTAGATAAATTTGTTGTGTTTCCACTGAAATGAACCGGCTTTTTACAAAACATACAGCTTGATTTCATTTACGGTATTAAAATAAAGCCAAACGGTGCTACTTCCTCTGTTCATGTTTTTTCGCTGCTGCGGTCTCTCTCAGCTGTTTGTTTGTTAAGTTTGTGTGAGAGCTGAGTGGGCGGGCCAGGCTGAGCCTGCGTGTTGATTGGCTGGCGCCGCTGAGCCATGTACGAGAGGGGAGGGGGCATAGACATCATATACGTAGACGCGTCATAGGGCGCAGGTTCGCACGTCAACGTCACCGCCATATTGTATGTGGCAGAAAAAAGTCGAGTTCTGTTATTGTGAACGTGAATCAGAAAAGATGCCTCATTCCTGTGCTGCAATAAATACACACACGCATATATATATATATATATATATATATATATATATATATATATATATATATATATATATATATATATATATATATATATATATATATATATATATATATATAAAGATGTATGTATGTGTGTGTGTTTATGTGTTATGAATATAAGCATAAATTTGTTAAATCTAAACATTGTGGTCTTCATTATTTCATAAACCCGTGTCACATGTGAACCTTTAGGAACAGACTTTTTGGGTGAGTATTAAAGATGTAAAATTAATAATATGAGGGAAAAAAAGTCCTAAAGTAAAAATAAACTAACAAACACAAAAGTGATAATGTTATGATAAAAACACCATATTATGAGAATTAAGGGGGAACATTTCCAGAATAATCACAGTTTGCAGAATTATTTCACTCCTGGAGTAATAGGTCCAGGTTAGATTATTTTAATTATTTTTATTCTTTAGGAGAATAAATTCAGGAGAATGAAGCTAAAGAGATACGAAAATAAACTTGTAATATTACAAAAAAGAAATACTACGAATACAAAGTATATTCAGAGATTAAAGTCCCTCTGATACTGTTTAAGTGACTGAGTAACTGCCGATTTGCCACATTTAAGATGGCGGACGCTCTGACGCATCGCAGCATAGGCAGAACCCGCCCAATGACGCGTCTACTCTTATATTATGTCTATGGGAGGGGGGGCGGGAGAGTGCTGCCGTGACAGCGCGCTGCAGTCAGCGCGCCTGCTGACTGACACTGACTGAAAGCATGTGAGCAACATGCGTTAATGCGCGACAAAATAAATATCGCCGTTAATAGTCTAATGAATTAACGCGAAATTAACGCGTTAACTTGCCCAGCCCTAATATATATATATATATATATATATATATATATATATATATATATATATATATATATATATATATATATATATATATTAGAAAGATATAGATATAGATATGTATAGACAGCTATAATCTTGACCTATAGTTATATACAATCACACAGCTATTTATTTGGCTTATTTATAATACTTGAAAATCTATATATGCACATCTATGTCTTAATACAATAGTCTGTACTGCATGCAAGCTAAAAACCTTGAAATAGAATGGTCTTGCACAGTTTTTTCCTAGTGTTGCCACTCTGCAGCTTTAGTGTGTCCAGTTTTGCAACATGGTGCAGCCTTAGTTTATAGAAGGCAGTGAAATCAGCCCGAATACATTTCCATGCAGCACAGGAATGAGGCATCTTCTCTGATCCACATTCACTACAACAGAATTTAACTTTTTTCTGCCACATACAATATGGCTGTGACGTTGACGTGCGAACCTGCGCCCAACGACGCGTCTATGTATATAATGTCTATCGTGCGTCCTGCGTCGTGTAGTATACGGGGGGTAACGAGGGACGATTCGCCTCTCACGACCACCTCCCGATCAGGAATCGGACTGTTGGTGAAAATCAAACATGTTTTTTCTTTCTTTTCATGACTAATCGTGAGCGATCGTGAGCACGTCCTGCTGTTGAAGCAGAGCTACGAGCCGATTCCCCCCGACATTGCGCACTGCGCATGCGCAAACAAGGAAATTCTTCTTCGTCTTCTCAAACGAAAACATAGGAGCGGAGCGAAGCATGACGGCGATACGTGTGACATGGAGTCAAACTACAGAGGAGCAACTCGTAGAATTGCCAAGGCAGCGCGTTTCGTTCTAGTAAGCCTCATATTTAACAGTAAGCATCGACACTTCCGCCTTTTTCTTCTTCTACTGTTGACATTTGGCTTCCGGGTAGACGTGTCCGAGTAGCGCCATCTCTCTACGGGGCTGAGTCCGACGTGTGGCTTTTGAACGTACAGTGTGAGTAGTAAGGTCGCATCAGAGCGCCGGGCCGCACAGTGTAAGAACAGATATCATGAGCGGTGAACTGTTAAACCCTGCGGTTTCGTCATACAGTTTGAGCTGTATATGAGTACCACGATTGAAAATATCATACAGTGTATGCCCGGCTTCCATGTTTGAGTCGCAGAGTATGGAGCAAAGTTTCACCGGCAGGATCGGAACGTAAAAAAATAGTATTTATTTTCTTCATGTTTGATAAACGCTTCAGAACTGAGACCTGGGGGATTTCCTGTGTTGGCTCCTCTTGGGGGCCCTGCTTTGGGGGCCCCTTTGGGAGTCTGGGGTTATGGGTCCCTTGGCCCTGAACCAAAGGCCCGCCTTCCCCGAGCACCGAGGCAACCGGGCCTTTGGTTCTTCACAACCACTATTGAGCAATTTTCTTCTGGATAAATTTCACATACACAAGTGCACTCTCACAAACACCCACAGGTGCTGGGTTCCAGGTACTAAGTGTTCACTTATATACAGAAAGCCTGTAATTTATTGATTTATTTTTTTATTACTTTCTTTTCTCAGGTATCACATTATACATGTCATTTTAAATAATAATACATATGATTTAGCAATGGCATCAAGGTGTTACTCTATTGTATCTGTTACACTATGTCTGTTGGTTGTGCTGTTCTTTTTACATCTCTCTTTCCAGGTGATGAAGCAGATGGAAGATATTTTATCATTCTTTCCCTTTTATCTCGTCTTTCTTTCACCTCTTCTCTTTCTTTTTTTCCTCTTCTTGTTCCTTCTTTACTCTCCTACTTTCCCATTGTAGTGTCCACATAATTTGAAATTCTCCCCACAGGAATCACAATAAAACTATTTACATGCATAAATCAAGTGGAGCACTATGCAAAAGCTGATTGCTCCACTTGTGAAAGCAAAATCTGTCGAGCTCTGTTTGGCATTAAGACATCAATTCTTATTGCCACATTGTTAGACAGGACACTGGGAAGAAGAAAAAAATGAACTGAGACCTTCTAGCCTTTTCAATCTATAAACACATTAACTGACAGGAGGTTTGATGTTTTATTTAATGCACAGCAACGTACAATACATTTTGATTTTTATTGCTATTTTTGGTAGGTATTGTGTTACATATGACTGGCATTTATGTTGATTCAGGGACTGAAGATGGAAATTAGCCCTGGTTATAATCTTGGATATTTACATGTCAATGTTCATTAATGTGCACCGTCTTTTTTTTTTTTTTTAAATAATAAAAATCAGATTTTTTTTTACAGGAATAAATAAATATTTCTTCCATTTCCTGTTGAATTCAAAACTTTTGCATCAATCAAAAATGCTGCAGAATATATGTTTTCTTATCTGTTGTAAAAAAATTTTTATCAGCAGGTTAGGACGTAAAGAAAGCCAGAAATCGGTACCGGCCAAGAAAAGCTGGATTGGTGCATTTCCAATTTAAACCAGCAGCTGACAGAGAACCCAAGCTGATGATTTTTAGCAAAAAGGTTTTGATTATAGTTTGTTCTGTCACTGCTTAAAGAGTAAATCTGACAGAAAGAAAGCTTATTTTTTCCCCCATTTTCTAAGTAACAACTCTCACGGAAGGATATACCACAATGTTGAAAACGTTAGAGCCGGCTTTGCTACTGTAGATAAAATCTGTTGCAGCATCTGTTTTCAACTTTATAAATAACTTTCCCAAAATGCATTCATCACACTGGGATGGAAACAATGCAGTGAATGCACAAATGACAATGAAACCAAAATAAAAGCTCACATTACAACTTTATTCTGATAGGTTATAGTTCTTATCAAGCAGAGAGACAGTAAGAATTGATTTCAGACAAACAGGTGTAAAAATATTTTTCATGGTTTTCAGTGCAACTTGTGTCAAATTAAAAGTAAAATAAAATTCAATACATGCTTTGTAGTCATCTCTTTCAGTGTTTTAAATAAATAGCTATCTTAAAAGCAGACAAAAGTCAGCCCCCCACTTTAAGTTGGCAAGAAAATATTGGAAAACAGCAGCAAAAGTAAAATGGTGAGACAGATTACCATATGTGCATTTTCATATGTTGTCAGACTGCCGTAGCAAACCCTATCCGATTATTGCGACGATCAAACTCTGTGTAGTATCGGGCAATGAAGTTGGCTCCTAAAATCCAGATGGGACCTGTAGGAGGTGGCACATCCAAGCCCCTGAATGTGACGATGCAGACATCCCCTTCAATCTGTGATTGCTGTAAGAATAGGTTTGTTTTTTTAATACAGTCCTTTAATGGTAAACTGTGAAAACATATTAAACACCAAAACTATTACAAACGGCATACATTTGAATAAACAATAAATAAACAAACAAATGTTTTAACAGGAGTGAAACATTAGAAACGTACATTGCTGTGTATCAAACTCTTGAAACAATAATCTGCTTTACTGTATTTTTTGGATTATAAATCACACCGGATTATAAGGCGCAATGTGAATTTACGTGTCTATGTGTGTCTTTGTCCACATATAAAACGCACCGGATTACAAGGCGCATTACATATTCTTCCCAAGTGTGTAATATCACTCTGCCCCTTTGGTAGAGTGACCAAATGATCCTGATTTCCAAGGACAAACCCCATTTTGGATATCCTGTCCACCGGCAAAAGCTGTCCCCTGAAATGTCCACAATTTCAGTGTATCATGATGGAATGAAAAAAAGTTTAGCCCAACAAGTGGTATTTACCCGGTTTTGCTGCTGTCCTGACATAGTAGAACTTTGCCAAACGCACCTTCCCCACCCCGTTGGTGGATGAGATTCACCCTGAGTCCCTTAAGGCTCTGGAGGCTCTGCAGCATTGCGTGGACATCGGGGGCAGTTCCCCTGGATTGGCAGACTGGGGTGGTGGTCCCCCTATTTAAAAAGGGGGACCGGAGGGTGTGTTCCAACAACAGAGGAATCGCACACTTAAGCCTCCCTGGTAAAGTCTATTCCGGGGTTCTGGAAAGGAGGGTCCGTCGGATAGTCGAATCTGCTCAACAGATCTTTCTCAAGAGTTTTCCGAGGTTCTGCTATTAATCACAACAGATTTTTAATTTTAATTTTTTTTTTAATCCAGGGATGAATCATTGTCTATAAAAGATATCTTAGCAACCTTAGCATCTTAGAAAACAATGTAGCAGATATCTGAATTTTGTTGACATCTGGAGAGTATAGTTGCTACCCATTCTTCTGTATAAAATAGCTCACACTCAGGCAGATTGTGAACATCAATCAGTTTTTAAGTCTTGCCAAAGATCCTCAAATTAATTGATGCTGGACTTTGACTGGGCCATTCTGACACAGCTATTTGTAGACCTCACTCATAATATATATCTATTGTATGACCATTTATAGCTGTGATGTAGTTCTACATCTAGGTTTAGTCAAGGTAAAACTGTTTAGCCTAAAGCAGTCTAGGCATACAATAAAAAAATGTAAGGTCCACAAAAATGTCTAAACAATGAAAACCAAAAGTCAGACAGCTTTATTTGTTTTCACATTAAAAACTGATTTCATAAAATTTTCAGTGGTAATCATTTCAGTGCTCAGGAAATACTATATGAGCTATTTACATATTTATTAATACTGATGAATAGAAACACTTATTTTAATCTAAACCATTAGTAATGGAGATGTACGGGACGGCAAAAGGTATTTCTGGAAATCATCTGAGATAAAGTTGAGTTTGCTCCACAATAAAATTGACAGAGGTGCAGCAAGCATTTCCAACCTGGACTGCTACTCACAGCTCCTCTGTCACCAGGTTGTTTGTAACACGAAGAGGCAGATGAGTTTAAAGGATATTAAAGAAATTATACCAATAACTCCACAACAATGAAAATACATGTTTAATGCACATAAGGAGTCCTGAATTCATATATCTGTTTGGTTATATCCAGACAAAAAATAATCCTCAGTTGGAGAGTGTTGTTTTATTCTTTTTAAAGTATTTTTTTTAATCCAGGTTTATAATTAGACTTCTAATAAATATCTTAAACCAATACTAATGTGGATTTTTTTTTTTAAACAAATGTATATCAAATTACCCTAATCATGTAGACAGGAAATATATTTCTAACAGGACATGCTCACTGATATCTGATATTGTCACTGGTATTTCTGGTTGTTGTCCTGCAGGAAGGTTAAATCTCCCCCCACTCAGTCTCAAGTCTTGTGCAACCAGTCTAACAAAAGGTGCAAAGGAAACTTCTTCTGGCTTTTCTTAAAGAATATTTCCCTTTTTACCATTCTTCCATAAAGGCCAGAAATGTGGAGTGTATGTCTAATAGCAATCATGGATTGTGCCTCCTGAGCTGCAGCTCTCTGCAACTCCTCCACAGTTAACATGGGTTTCTTGGCCGCTCTGTTATTTACTGCTTACCTTGGATGGGCTTTCAGTTTAGGTGGATGACCATGTCTTTGTAGATTTGCAATGGTCCCATACTCTATTCCTTTTGGGATCGGTCAGATGGATTGAACAAAGCTCTATGAGATGTATGAGGTATGCTTGGGGTATAGACTTCATCCCTAACATGTCTGCTGTGTTCCTTGATCTTAATAGTCCTGTTTTTCATTAATGTTCTCTAACAAACCTGCAAAGCCTCAACAGAACAGTTGAATTTATACTGAGATTAAATTACATGCAGATGGACTCTATTATTTTATAATTAGGTGACTTTTGAATGTGTTAAAACACTTTCTACATTTTGTTTTACTTGCAATTTTTTTAGGTATAAAATCTTTATAAAATATATTGAAACTTTTGATTGTAACAAGACTAGGTTCTACAGGCATTTTTTAGTTTTTTTTTTTTTTTAAGACATCCTTCAGATACACATTTTTTTGTCATGAAAAATTTTGCACAACAAATTGGCAATCATTCTCGGTCTTACCCATATTATGTAATCTTCATGCGTCAGAGAGTACTCATGGCCTCCCAGGTGAAACGTGACACTGGGCAACATCTTTACAGTTTCGCAGTTGATTTTATACTGTTAAACAACACAGTGTGAAAGATAATACCAGGTAAAGATTCAATGATTGTTTTTGTTTTTTTTGTCTTTTTTTAGAAAAAATAATTTTGCGTGTGAAATTCTGTGGCCATGGGTTTGAGACTTACTCCAGTTTCATCCAGCTGAGCTCCAATGGTTTTCATCAGCATTGAGACAGAGGAGGCCGGCCCTGTGATGTAGGAGGAGCCCGTGTCGATCACAGCTGTGCAGCCCTCTGCACAAAACATCATCTCTGCCCCCACAGAAACTCTGAACAAGCAAGACACAAAACGTGTCATTTCTAAACGCTCACATGCAAAAATGTTCGAACACACACACACATTGCGTACGATGATCTGCAAAGATCTCACCCTTTTATGGTGACTTCCCATTTTCCCATCTCTCTTGTTTCCAGATAATTAAAATTTCCAGTGTAGTAGTTTGGGTCAGTTCCCCCGAGGAGCAGTTCTCCACCAGGGGAGTGCTTTGGGTCCCTAAAAAACATGTAACAACTATGAAAAGATTTACAAATGAGCCTGCTGGGCACAGGCCGCATGGTTCAAAGGTTCATAGGAGCCCTGGGCCTCATTTTGAAAAGACTTGTTGACATTAAACTATGACAAAACGATGCATAATATCACAACACTTACAGACGACTGACACCAAGCTGACAAAAATTAGAAATAGTGACAAGATGACTACAAAGTGAGAGCATTGTTATTACAAGATATGAAATGACCACAGACATTAAATGACTACAAAGGGAAGGCAAGTGAGCATAAAGAAACCCAGATGAACACAAAGCATCTGATCCGACCAACACCAAATGAACAAAACCTGTGCAAAGACTCAGAACCCAACCATCTGAGGACTCAAAACCAAAAACACATCTGTAGGGTCTGCAGTTAGTTTGATACGTTGGGGCCATTTGACAGCTCCGAGCCCCAGGGGTCCATGCCTCATGATGCGTCAGTGTTTTAAGCTCCCTGTCTGGATATTTGACGGTTCGCAATTCATTTTCTCCTTGTCACTGTTGAAAGTGTGGGTTTGGTGATTTATGGTTGATGGTACGTAAAAAAAAGGTTTCAGCGTAGAGGTTCAAATTTGTGGCGTCTTTATCCTCCAATGATCCAGCATGATAATAGGCCAAAGACAACAGTGTTACAGTTTAAAGATAAAAAAAAAAAAACATACTCACTTCTGCCCCTCATCTGACAATAAATTAAACTAAACCTTTCCTGTTTTAGCTAAGTTAAGATAACCAAAATTGTTTCTATTTGCAAAGTGAGAGAAGATTTGTCTACGGTATTTTATTTTTAATTTTTAATGTCAGACAGTGACACAAAGGTAAAGTGACTTTTTATTAAACGACATTAGCTAACATGACTTTAGAAAGCAGAACATTATTTTAGTTGATATGTCTGTAATTTATTAGGTTTTATGAGTTAATGGTTAAGGGTTAAAAGTTGTGTTGTATTGAGTTTTCTTCCTGTTTGTTTTGGAATTGCATTCTGTTGCTCGGGTGCAACATGCAGTAAATTTCTAAAGTCATGCATTTCCCATCTATTTTTTTCTCTCCCTATTTTGAGAGCCTAAGAGATGGCAAAGAAGCATGAGAAAATCTCCATTAATAAAATAGTAGATTTAACACTTCACTCAACATCCTTTATACAATGCCCTTATAACTTATTAACATCCCTGGTAAAGATGTCTAAAAAGCACAAAGCGCTATAAAAGCTAATTTATCTCAAGGAACACCTTAAACAGACACACACTGATTAGCTCATGTTGTTGTTTTAATGGTACAATGACTTGAATGCATTCAGTGTCTTATATTTGTGAAGTGCTTGCTTTTAGATATATATTCTTTAAGACATTTTACTGCTTTTATCTGTGTTTTATCTATGTGTGTTATATGGGTACTGGTTTTGCAAGATGTAAAAACAAATCTCCATCTGAAAGGATTATCTTATCTTAAAATAAATATTTAAGTCTTTTACATCAGTAGTATGATCAAACACTGTAAATCATTTATTCAGAGGGAAAGAATCCTCCCATATGTTAGCATGGTTGTTTAAAAAAATTAAAAAATAAACAGATGTCACAATTATTGGCAAACCAGGTTACTATAAAATAAACACAACTGTACTGCAGTGCACAGAACACCTCAAAATTGTCTTTACAGCAATAGGAACTGCTTTCCTCCAGGTCAGGTTCTAAAATACCATAGATATTTTGGATTCAGTCATAATTGGTGGAAATAAAGTTAGCTTGCTATTTTTGAAGTTCAGGAGATTGTATAGTAGTGTATTATTTACTCTGAGAGTTAATGGATATTTGTTGTTTCTCTTTTGAAAGTAAATATATATTTGAAATATAATAGTTTCCTTGGCTGTAATATGGGACATAGGAAGTTATCAAAAATCACCTCTGATTGGCTGGTCTGTTTTTGCTGATTATTCCTCTATGGAAGCGAAGAGCTGAGTTTTGCTGTGACGGGGGATGAACAACAAAGAAGGTATGAACCCAACGGGAAGGCTCAGGACAGATTGACTTTTCAAAATTTGTTTGGATTCCATGCTGTTGTTTGCATCACAGGCTTTATTACATTCATCTAATTGTTCCTGAAAGTTCTTGATTTTTTCTTCTTTTCTATGCTTCAGATGTGTTCAGCGACCCTCGGCAAATTTCAAAGAGAGCTTTATCCAGTTCAGAATCGAAAGCGAAGAACCTCCAGGTGTGAAAAAGGGCAGTGACAAGGAAAATCCACTCTGATTGAGCTGTGGTAGAAAAAACAGGTGATACAACCAACTGAGCGAGACAAAGGTTATGGAACCCTGGAGCAGAAATACAAGTTGGTTTTAATAAAGCAAACAGCCCTGTCCGACCCTGTGAGTCAGTCTTTGCTGTTCTGTCCCTGGTAGCTCTGATGGTGAGTTCTATCTTTGAATTCCTACATAACTTTAGGTTTAAGAACTTGGAGTTCTAAGTGGTTAAACACCTTCTTGAAATTCCCGACAAGCTTGCAAACATTTAATTAAATATAAGCCTTTGATCAGTATTTGTCATGTTCAATTCCTGCCGGTCCCTTCCAGCTTTAATATGTGCAGTCTCCTGTTTTTCAGATTTTACCAAATTAAATCCTGACAATTCAACCTTAGTGTGATTATGCTGACCCCCAGTTCTGGTTGGTTGTTCTTATAGTCATGAAATCATATGAACTAAATTATAATTATTCTAGAATACATCTTAAACTAAAACAATGTGCGGATATCTTGCTTCTCTGAATTTGTGGTAGGGGTCATTCAGTAGGAAGGAAAGAAATCCTTCAGAATTTTGTTTTACTTATACATTAAAATACTGTATTTCAGCATTGCTTATGTGTTGCAGAAGCATAACTTTGCTTGTTTCATTTTTTTTAGGGTGGTAAAGGAATTGTAATTAGTAATCCATTACTTTCTGCCTAACACAGGCACAAATAAACTATGAGAAACAGGCCACATTCTCTTTACTAATCTTCAAAATGCCAAAGACAACAGAAAATCTTTTTTTGAGACATGCAGATTTTTGTTTATCATCATAAGACAGGCTACAATAAAATGGGTACTTTCCTAAACTTGTCCATGTCTACCGTAAGGTCAGCAAATAATTAATTGTGAAAAACCACTACAATCAGGGCACCTTTTCAATCCTATCATGAATCACAGTGAGGATGATAGCAAAGAAAACAAAAACATCTCCAAAGGGCACAGTTGCACAGAAAATTATTCAGTGTGAGATCATGCTAATGCAAACAGCTGTATTAATTATTAGGTTATTTTAAGCATCTTTACCAGGAGTATCCTTAAATATTTGGTATTATATACATTATGACTTATAATTAGTGATTTAAAACCAACCATTAAAAAAATCTAAAAACAAATTTAAATGTAAGGTATACTATCAACAATATTTTCTGCTTAGTTTAATTTGAACAAACCACCTCAGATTTAGCAAAAGGTGGTAACCAGGTTTAGCTCCCCTGTTTTGCTTCACCCATAGAAGTTTATTTCTAGATACACTTTCCCTTCAATGTTTTTGGTCGTTGCTCACATAAAAACATCCATCCATCCATCCATTTTCTAACATGTCTAACATGTCAATTTTCTAACAGCACCCCTCCCTCGGGTTGAGAGGTGAGCTGGGGCCTATCTCCAGCTGTCAGTTTTAAAAAAAAAATAATCAACATATTCATGTCATCCCAAAGGTTTCTTATAAATAGGGCATCATTTATAGTAATGTGTTCATCCATACAAAATATGGGCAAATGCTATAACAATTATGGTAGGTCTGTAACAGATTCAGAAATATATCTAAAACAAAGATGGAGCCATGGAGCTAAGGACAACGGACTTTAATCTGCCCAGGTAAGCACTTGCAATAGTCCTGTCAAGCTTGAATGTAAAGTCTCTTCTGGAATGTGGATTTTACATGACATTATAACGTGTAAATGAAATCTGTGAACACACCTACTGTAGTAGATTGAAAACACCTCTTCCTTGAGGACATGCTGAGACATGATTCGATCAAACACCGGTGTTATCCCATCAACAGCCACGTTGGGATAACCCATCCCCAGGACCCCATCAAACTTGGCAAAAATAAATGGCATGGCAGACAAGGAGGTGGCTTCAGCAAATACTTGAACAACAGGGAGGCCGCCAACCTGGGGGGATCAAATATCCAGAAGACAGAAAGTTGTGAGTTGGTATACAGCGGGCACACCTTTAAGTTAAATGGGTGATTAGTTGGTGCTGGACTCTGAACTCACCACAACAACATCCTCACTTAGAAATCCCCTGATAGTCCCAGAAGCGTAATTGATTGAAAATCCGGTGCCATTTGAAACATGAGTATGGGATTGGGATGAATCATACCTGTTGTGAGTAACTAAACATCCAAAATGTGTTTAAGTCAGAAAATAATTTTATGTTGAAGATATAAAATTTCATATACATAAAAAATATTTTAAAGCTTATATGTATACATTAAAGTTAAGTGTCCCACTGTGAGAAAATCCTTTTAGCAGTTCAATATAATCAGATATGTTTATGAGTTTCAGAAGCTTGTGTTTATCTGCTTGGCGACCAGTTGAAGGGTTATGTATACACAGAACAAAGAGAGCCCAAATCAGGGTTGGTCTACCGATGACCACGTCTGACAATTATTGAAATGTTTAAACCAGTAATTTTTACATAGATCTTATTTTCAACTACAAATTTACTACATACAATCACCGGACACTTTCCTTGGATGCCTCTTTAGTTGCTTGTTAACACAATCAGTAAATTAACCAATTCTTCTTCTTTTTAGCCTTTCCCCTTCAGAGGTATCCACATTAGGTCCATCTAACCTTATCTTCTGTATCTTCTTCTTTCGCCCCAGTTACCTTTCTGTCCTCTTCAACTCCATCTATACATCTCCTCTTTAGTCTTCAGAAAACTCTACTGTGTCTAAACAGTTCAAACACTGATGAGGTTTTAAAGATTCCTTCAACACTGTCCCACTTACTGAGAATGAGGTTGTCATGTTTGGGAGGTTGCCAAAGAGAACCTCAACATTTTCATCTCTGCTACCTTCAGCTTTGCGTCCTGTTTCTTTCTCGGTGCGACTGTCTCTAAACCATACAAAATCGCTGGTCTCACCAACCTCTTGGAGACCTTTCCTTTCACTTTTGCTGATATCTTTTATCACACTACACACCTGGCATGTTTTTTCCCACCATTCGAACCTGCTTGGACATGTTGCTTCAACTCTTTTCCACACTCATCATTGCTCTGAACAGTTAATAAAAATATAATACAGCTCCCCCTGACTTCTCAATCAGCATCCTCAAAGCAAATACTACATTTGTTGCACTTTATCTTGGCATAAAACCACACTGCGGCTTACAAATGCTCACTTCTGACCTCAGTCTAGCTTCCACAACTCTTTCCAACAAGGTCATTGTATGACTCATCAGGTTTATTCCTCTGTAGTTGCCACGACTTCGCACATCTCCCTTGCTCCTGAAAATTGGTACCAGTACACTTCTCATCCATTCCTCATGCATCTTCTCGCTCTCAAATATCTTATTGAACAGACTAGTGCAAAACTCTGCCACTGTCACTCCTAGACACCTCCATACCTCCACAGGTATAATGCCTTTCCATCTTCATGCTTTTCAATGCCTTCCTTACTTCATCCTCATAAATATTTAGAAAATCGACCCATTACCTGGCAGCTACTCAATGCATCTATATCTGAAAAGGAATCACCAAAGAGCTTTATAACGGGTAAAAGGGACTTTGAATGTGTCATTATAGTTTCTGCCAATTGTTAGAAACAACACTTGTATACTTGACTTTTGATGGCTATTTCTAGCACTATCTCATAAAGCTCAAGTACCGGTAATCCAAAACTGTTTCCTTGAACATAACAATGAGTTCACTGTACCCTACACTGTACCTTCACAGTCACCAGATCTCAATCAAATAAACTACATTTGAGGTGTTGCTGAACAGGAAATTCACTTCTTGGGTGTCAAGCAGGTACATTCACAGCAACAGTGCAATGCAATAATCATGCAATAAATATGAAGAAAAAAACCTCTAAGGAATATTTCTGACACCTTGGCACACTTGCCTATAATACAGTGAATTTTGGGTTACAGTTTAAATTAGGTTTTGATGTAAAGTTTATTTTCCTGGTTGTAGTTAAACATATTTTGACACTTACAGCAAGCGGTGGAGAAAGGTGAGCAGCTCTGTGAGGGCACCCACAGGTTGGCTGAGCCTGTGTCAAACACCACGTTGAACATCTGGGCAGGGGAGCCGATGCTAATTTCTCCAAAGTACTGAGTCTGTTAAAGACAAACAGGACAGTGTTTCTGAAGCTTTTTGGATGCTCTTTTTATCTTTCCCCATGCACTTTTTTTTCACCAACAACATTTGAGGGGATGAAACGCTACACTAGGAGCATGAGTCATGCACAAACCTCTGATTCAAAGACTAATGGATCTGCTGTTTCACTCGAGGGGAAATTTTCAACATTGATCCAAAAAGCAGTGATGAAGCCTCTTGCATATGTGCGTCTCTATAACCTTGACGACTTAGGTCTGTTTTTGTCTAAAACTCAAACAGCAAACCCAGATGCCTTCAATTTAACATGTCTTTATTTCCTTTCACCTGCAGAATCTATGACACAAAAACATTTTCTTGATACTTTTCAGACTTTCTTCAGTGAATATACACTAATAAAGCACATAAAGGCAAGTAAAAATGTCTCACGTCCAAGTAATTGGTTAAAGGTGTGGGAACAGTCCCATTGTTGGGGTCAGCTGTGCTCATCTGGGCCAGCTCACTCAACACCTGCTCTGCAGAAACTCCCATCTCCTGTAATGTCTCTCTGATGGATGGCATCTTCTTGAGAGCAATTCTAGAAACATTAAGAAGCAAAAGAGGAAATTTGAAAAATAACCAAAAAGAAAAATATCCATTCAATTAAATGCAAGTAGAGGCAATGAAGGTGGTGACAGAAAAAAAATTCTATGAGTTCTGAGGGAAATATTTCTCCAATTTCTGACACACATGTGCATAGTCATGGTCTCAGTACGACTGAGCCTGTAATAAAGCCCAGACGTATTTTTCTCTAAACGCCCTGCCAGAAAAATGAACAAAAACACATGCTAATTCATCGCAAATAAAAAGCTTTAGTAACAAGCCAATAAAAGCCATTGGTTATCCTGTCTTCATTTGTTAAGTCGTTTGCTGTCACTTTTAGTTTTGCAGCGATAAGCTTTTTCCCGCTCAAAAACTGTTTTGCAACTGGTAAACCTGTACAGCTTCTACCACTCTTTTGTAACCTAAACAAGAGATTTGTGAAGAAGTAAACTGAATACCTTATTAAACCATGGCTCGTGGTCACTGCCAGTGATAGAGCAGCCAAGTACATCCAGCAGTTCAGCAGTAGAGTCATGGTGACTTCTGACAGCAGGCTGAAGAAACAGGCTAATTATATGGGTGTTATATATTAGCTTTTCTTGACTAGTTTATGTAATCTGAGCTTGCAAAAGCTGCGTCTCTCTATGTTGTGTCCGGTTTCTTGACTCTCTTTATAACCTGTCCTCTACAACATGCTCTCATCGTTTAGCCACTCAGTTTGGAGCTTTCCTCGAGGTGACCTCTTGAAAACAAACTCTACCCCCCAATCCAATCCATCTACACTGGTTCACAACCTCTCTTGTAATAAACATGACCCAGAGGGAGATCTGACCCCTCCTGCCCTGAGGACCAAATGCTCTTTGGGTACACAGTTTTGTAGACTGCTGGCGTCAGTGGCTGAGACACCTTCTCTGCAGGGGCGTGAGAAACTTCAGAGGAAATAAAGAGGCTATGAGCTGTCCAGACAGATTAAGGAAATGCTATTTAGTACAAAATATAGAACTAAAAACTTGAGTTAAATCTTTATTCTGTGGTTAATGTGTAAGGGTGTATTCAGACCTGCCACATTTGGTCTGCTTTAAATAGACCAGAGTCCATTTCCTCCTCGGAACTAACCTTTTGTGTGGGTGGAAATACACTCAAGCAAGTGGTCTGGACCAAAAGACTTCCCTGGTGTGCATACACCCCAAGTCTCCAACTTCTTCACCTATTTGGGATGCAAGAGCAGAATTAGATCTCGGGACCCACTTCCAATCCAGTTCATTGCAGAACCACCCAACACTGCAGGACAACTTTTCTTTTAAATGATCAATACTTGATCAGTGCGTTGACTATAAACAAGAGTCAGAATGAAGACCGATGGGTAAAGGGAGCTCTTTGGTTATTGCTTTAGGTTTTTTTTTTCATCAAAAATGATCAGCGCAACATCACATTCTGTCAATCCCTCTCTCCATGTCAGAGCCTCACCTTTGGTCATTAGTTATGGATTATAACCAGTAGAGTGAAAACCAGGCAGTGGAAATGAACTGAACTTACTTCAGAGTACTTGGTCACCTGAATCATGATGATGCTGATGTAATCTCTTTGGAACGTGTTGGAGGACCGAGCTGTAAACACTGAGGAGTTGGAAGTGCCATCCTCCCCTTCTGTTCAGTGATGGCTTTTCTCTTTTGACCAAGATGGTTTCTTTCACCTCTCTTTCAAACCATCTGTTCTCCCTCTCCAGAATCTGGACAAGATTGCCGTCAAAAGAGTGCACTTTGTTTTTGAGGAGCAAGTGAACTGCTGAATCTTGCCCCGAGCTGCTGGCCTTCCTGTGCTGTGCCATGCATTTATCTAGCTGTTGTTTAGTTTATCCAATGTAGGAGTCTGAGCATTGGACCATATACACAACGCCGCTCAGCTGTGGTTTGGGTGTTCTGTCTTTGGGTTGAACCGGTTTTTGTCTGAGACTGTTATTAGGTTTGAAATTTCCTGGTATGTTGTGTTTGACAAAAATTCAAAGTTTCTCAGAAACTTCTGACACATATGGAATGACAATGTTTTTGCGTCTCTCTGTGTCCTTCTCTGTATTCAATGGTGTGTTATTCTTTCTGCCAACTGTGTTGGCTGATTTGACAAAGGCCCATTTTGGGTAACCACAAGCTTGCAGTGATTTCCTGACGTGCTTGTATTCTTTTTGTTTCTCCTCTGTGGCAGAGTGAATGTTGTCAGCCTGGTAACTTAGAGTTCTTATAACAGAGAGTTTGTGCTCCAGTGGTATGTTTGTGGGGGCTTCCGTAAAACCTCAGTTTTAAGACTCTTCCCCTATGTGTACCACACAATCCAGAAAGGGAAACATGTTGTTCTTGGCATCCTCTCTGGTAAACTTTATGTTGTTGTCCACTGAGTTGATGTGGTTGGTGAATGCCTCAATTTCTTTGGTTTGGGTTTTGACCCAAGTGTCATCCACCTAGCTAAACCGCCTAGCTAAACCAATACCACCATCTGGATGGGGGGGGGGGGGGGGGGGTGCTGTGTCGGCTGCCACCTTTTAGCCCTCCCAGTTTTAAATGCACTTGAGAACAACATGTTCTTTTTGAGCAGGCGACATTTCAGCAGGCGGAGGCAGGCTTAGGGTTTTATTCACACCCTTGTTTTCCAATTGCAATCCGGTGTTTGAGGCCTGGAGGAAGAGCGGGCTGCCTAGCCAGGGTCTAGGCTGGGGATGGGCATTGTGTCCTGGGGGCCGGCTGGGGCAGGCACTTCTGTGGAATAGGGCATGGGACTTAAGCAGGCAGGGTTAGGGTTCATGGTGTGGGCTCTGGTTGTCTGCCCTGTTTGGATTGTGTTGGCCCCATCTCTGGATGGATGGGCTCGTGGGTCTTTGAGGCCAGGATTGGGGTGAGGGGTTGGGGCTGGAGTATGGACTAGGTATGTCAGGTTTGGGGTGGTCCCCCCACCCTCATCCTGATAATGGGGTTCACCCCCCCGGTCTGGGGGCTGGCGCTTCTCTCTGCTCTTCATTGGGATGGGGCAGGAAGCTATCTCTGTGTTGGTCCCTTTTGGGCACCTTTGCTCTGGGGTTCTGGTTTCCCCAGCGTCTCCCTCTGCACTCTGGGGGAGAGCTATTTGGCTTGTCACAACCACCTTTGAGCATTTTTCTTATGGATAAACCTTACTTCAAAAGTGTTGCTTGTTTATACCCACGTTTCCATTGAATTTGAAGTAATCCTGAAATAATATCCAATAAAGTTTATTGCATATATATCAAGTCCCCCATGTCTCTGCATGGATAAGCAGCATAGACAATAGGTGAATGGATGCATGGGGCTTTAGTAAAACGTCAGTGGAGTAGTATAGAATAGGACAAGTTTTAAGTTGCAATTACAAGTGGCAAAGGAAAACTTTTGAATAATTTGAATGCAATTTCAGTGTTCATAAGCAGTAGCGTCTTTGGCAAGATAAGTTAAGTGGTGCACAAAAACTCACCTATTAGCCCCAATTTTTTTTGTGACACATACAACCTGACTTTCATCAATTTTAAATTAAACAGATAAATTAGGATAAACCGACATACTAGAAAATACATTTTATATAAGCTAGATGTAATTTATTTTTATACATAAAATTACAAATAAAGGCTCACTGATATTGTTAATTTAATAAACAGAAAATATTCACATCAATCCTCCAGTGAGCCAACAAGTACAACCAACACTAGATTAATATTTGCTTTTAGTTTCCATTTCCCCATTTTGTTTAAATTTTGTTTGTTTCCCACATTTTATTTCAACAGTTTTTTTTACTTGCTTTTATTTTTATTTTCCAATGATGTAATCATGTAAAGCACTTTGCATTGACTTGTACTGAAATGTGCTATACAAATAAATTTGCCTTGCCTAGATGGTCGCACTCACACTATCCTGCAGAACGTAAACACAACGCGTGCATTTCCAGTATTTTCATTGGACAATCCGAGGTTGGGGCCACAGGATTTGTGCCCCACGGCTATCTACTGAGAGCATGTTGGGCATGCGCACTGCGATTTCAGATGTCCATTATTTAAACAAACGTTTAAATAATGGCCCCAAATGCATGGATGCCACAGTTCATAAGTGACACAAATTTATGGGCCATTGACAGAAATCAGCCTTTAGTTGTAACTTTTGTAAAGTGTTTATAAGAACTTGTACCTTTTATCTTGTATGATCTAAAATAGTGTAAAATGTATACAAAAAATGTAAATTTGACATTGCACTAGTGTGAGGCTTTGAGCACCCTTCGTGCCTCTGTGCAGGGCAGAGGATGTCAAAGCAATTGCTTAGTTTACTTATGCCTTGAGCCGGCCTTGTTTACTCTTCAGCAGCCAGGTTTTCTTGACAGATATCTGAAGAGATTTTCACTACTATGCCAGCCTACAGGCCAGCTTCCAGAGAATGTTAAGTGAAATGGCTGTTCAGATCTTGCCACTTGTCCAACCACTGAGAGCTCTCCCACTTTTCTTTTCCTGAGCTGCCAAGTCCACTTTGGCTCCCTATCTGACCAGCCTCAAGGTTTCCTTTTTTTGTTTGGTCACCTGCCCACCTCATAGTTGTTTAGTCCTGTGTTTGATTCCTCTTTTCACCATGACACATTGACTACCTTAATGAGAAACACCTTAGCAGAAAGGATCTGTTTTGTGGCTCAGCCCCAAGACTGGAAACAATCTAAACTAACATTAAATTCTTTATCCTAATTAAAAACACCATTAAGCAACTAAAACAACCTCCTTAGCTCTTTTGTAGTGCAGTTAATGAGCACACAATGTATCAGTGTCTATTTACTTTTATTATTACATCAAACCGGATCAGATTTCATTGACTGGCCCGAATTGTTCTTTTTCTATGTTTTACATGAAATTAAGTGCAAACAGAGCAGAAGGAGTACAAGCACAAATCTGTTTGCAAGGCTACTGCATTTGATAAGGAATCAGTGATAATAAATGAGAGAACATCATTAGTTTTCATTTAGTTTGTCTCTTTTTCCACACCCTTCAGTTATCCTTAAAGCTGATATGTCTATATCCATCTGATGAAAAGTTCCCAGCAGCCATAGCACTGAGACGCTGCATTTTCACGAAAGCATGCAAAGGGAGAAGCACGTTACACATGTGTAAGTTCAGATCGGGGTCTTTGATAAAAAATGCTGGCAGGAGGCAGAGCCCATGTTGAGTGCATTTTCCAGTGGAGAGGGATTGGCAGTGCTCTCTATTTTCATACACACCTCTTGCTGCTGTGCTCAGAGACTGAGGTTTTTACTCCAAGCTGTTCAGTGCCTGGTTTGAACCACAAAATTCCCACAATATCTGGCCTGACAGGACGGCGGCTCTCTTGATACTTAACTGACCACACAGTTCAAGAACTGTCTGGGTTCATATCAGACAGCCATTGGACAGATTAATGGTCAGCCCCTAAATTATACCCTGTGGACAGAAGTCTCAAAGAATGACACAGTTTTCATCTTGGACTCAGTAAACAGAAGGAGGCAGTGGTTCGGCTACACAGCAACAAATCGTTTGCCAAATATGGCGATTTCTTTTAATCTAAACTTGTCTAAATCTAAATATTGAAACAAACGAAAGGGAAAAAGTAAATCACTTATAAATAGATCCAACCTAAGATGTCTTGCAAAAAGATTAAAGTTCCTTAAATTACTTTCTCATTTTGTCACATTACAACATTTTATGTAATAGAAAACAAAAAGTAGTGCATAATTCTGAGGTTTCAGGAGAATTTAAAAAATGCATTTGTATTTAGCACCCCTTTTACACTGATTCAGATATCAGAGTGTGTGTACAAGGAAGACAGAAGAATGTTGTGGAAATGTTTGAATCAGGATTAGGTTACAAAACAAGTTCCCAAGCTTTGACATCTCCACAGTGAACTTGGTGGGGGGCAGATTTTAGGATGCTGACCCAAGCTTATGGGAAGGTGCATGGGGCAAAATACAGGTTGATCCTGGAAAAAAAAAAGTTGTGGGAGGCTGCAAACAGACTTGGATTAGTCCAAATGTTCACCTTCCAGATTGAAAGAAGTAAACATGCTATCAGAGCAAAAATAGTAAGGTTTGGATCAAAGCTTAGTCAAGGCCTAAATCCAATTGAGAGTCTGTGGCAGGACTGGAAAACTGCTGTTGGCAGGCACTCTCCACCCAATGTGACAGAGCTTGAGCTACTTTGGACAGACAAATATGGAAAAATGTCTTGTCTAAAGCAGAGAAAAACTGCAAAAGACCTGTAGCTGTAATTGCAGCAAAAGATGTTTGTATTGATTGAGGGGATTAAATATAAATGTACACCTGCTTTAGCAACTTTTTTTGTTGTTGCAAAAAAAAAAAACAAGAAAATAATACAGAATATGAGATTGTTTCACATACAATCTCAATGGAATGCATTGAAGTTTGTGGAGAAATTTCACAAAATAAACTGTATCAACCTTTGTTGCGAGTTCAAGCCCATTGCTTAGATAACCTGTTTTGCTTCCCTTTGACTGCTGTCATAGTGATGCTGTCAGCATCAGCAGGCAGCTGTTTCAAACAAAAAGAAAACTCTCCAACTCTGTGTGCGCAACCTGCTCAGCACCAAGCAGCTTACATAACCTCTGAAGCATTCACTGGCGAAAGGCGTTACAAAAGGATGACCACTGGCGTAACATGTGTTATGTAGCTGGAAAAAAGTTTGCTTTATCAACTTAACATTTCTTTTCCTCAGCAGAAGTACAACAAGCTTCAAACATACAAAAATACTCTGTTAAGCTAGTGTGGCATATGTAGTAAAAAAAAAAAAAAAAAAAAGGCAGCCATCTTCGTGGTTTTCTCTGAGAATGTTGCTTTAAACGAAAAAAAAAAAAAGGATGCATGCTGTTACTGAAAACAACATGAAAGCAGCAAAAGGGGACTAATGAAACAGTTTGAGCTGGAAAGGATTACGCCCAGCCACTTGCAACCTTTTATTGACAAGCAGGCTTCAAACGAAACATTTCATGCCCAGTCTCACGTACATTTGACACTCGAGCTGACCTGGGTAGAGCGGTACCCAAATGTTTGTTTCCCACACCGTCCATGCGTCACTCCTGCATGGCCTCTCACCTTTCCAGTGAGCCCACTCAACTGGTGGGCATGGGAAATATAAAAAATCATGTAGCTTCAGAAGTGATGTATTACATTTATTTTTTCTACAATTATTTTTAGACTTTTACTTGTCGTCAATATTGATCGCGTCTGTACTGGCTTTACATCAGCCTGTAGACACGTTTCTCACCAGAAATTAAACACAGAGATGCTTGTTGTGAGAAAAATAGACAAAATAAAGAAGCTGTCACAGATACAGCAGACAAAACCTCAAATTGGTTTGGGCTCAAAAACACATTCGATGCACTTATCTCTTAGAGTTATGACAACTTTCATACGATACGACAGATGAAAAGCAAAGCACTTGAATGAGAGTCAAGGGACGTTCTCTCTCAAACAAACAAGACTGACATCCAAAGTCGCAAACAATCAGCATCAAATTCTAACCAGATGCTCTGGACCTAAAATGCAAAATGTTTGCAAGTTTCTGACTTATTTATATGCACTTATTTTGTGCAATTCAATAACTTTCTTCTCAGTTTTGTTTTTGAATTTAAATCCAACAAACTATGAATTAGACTGCATTTCCATCTGGAGTCAATATGCATTACAATGTGCGGGCCAGTCCTCACAACGGGAGGTCAGAAATGTAGAAATCGAGACCAAAAGACATATCAAAAACATATTTGGTGCACGTCAGAGTGATATCCATCCCGAAGAGCTCTGTGAGTATTTGATATTGTTCCATGGTGATTTAAAGTATCCGATATAATGTAATTTTCTCAATTTGTTTCTAGACCTGGTTGGGTAAATACACATGGCCAGCAGAGGGTAGCATCAGCTCATCTGAACAGAATTGCTTCTTCCTTGTGCTCTGACTCAAATCCAGTCACATGTACATGGAGACTTGATCTTCTTCATTCTCCCTTGGAAAACAAAAAGTGTCTGTTCCCTTTAGGTGGCCAACAAAATTCCTCTACAGTGATTCCAAAGGCCATCTTGTCTGGTTCATCTTTAGTAAGTACATAAAAAACAGCTTCTTTAAACAAACCCAAAGGTTTTTACTTAAAACAGATCCACTCAAAGCTCAAAGTGTTAGATCTGCAAAGCCATCATCCACCTCCTGATCACACACATAGTTCTGATTGAAAACAGTACCTACAAATCTGAGTGGGTCTATATTGAAGCAGTAACTTTTTGTAACATATGAATTTATAAAACAAATAGCTTCTGACAACTTACGGCAGTATGGCTATATATTATCCCCAGCAGTCACTGGATGAGAGGTGAGGTACCATCAGGACGGGTAACTGGTGCATGAAAAAACAAGTAGCCTTTTATACGACACACACTCACCTATTTCCAGCTGTCAATGGGCGAGAGGCGGGGTACACCCTGGACAGGTCACCAGTCTGTCACAGGGCAACACAGAGACAGACAGGACAAACAACCATTCACACACACACACACACCTAAAGAGAATTTAAAGAGGCTGATTAACCTAACGGTCATGTTTTTGGACTGTGGGAGGAAGCCAGAGTACCCGCAGAGAACCCACGCATGCACAGGGAGAACATGCAAACTCCATGCAGAAAGAGCCAGGGTGGAACCCAGGACCCTCTTGCAGCAAGGCAACAGCGCTTCACACTGCACCACTGTGCAGCCCATAATAATAATAATAATAATAATAATAATAATAATAATAATAATAATAATAATAATAATTATTATTATTATTATTATTATTATTATTATTGTTATTATTATTATTATTATTATTATTATTATTATTATTATTATTATTATTATCATAATAATGAAAATGAAAATGTAAAAAAAAAACCAGCATTTTTTTGTCTGGATATGTTTTTACTGTATTCTAAAAAATTAAGATGATCTTTTAGAAGGGATTGCCAAAAATTTAACACTGTAATACCCACGATTCACCACCAGGTGGTAATAATATCAACGTAAACAGCTTCGAAATTCAGCAAAATTAATAACAACTATATCCTCAGCATGAGAAAGCATGTGTGTGTGTGTGTGTGTGTGTGTGTGTGTGTGTGTGTGTGTGTGTGTGTGTGGTGGGGGGGGGGAGGAGGGGGGGGGTCATTGGGGAAGAGGTGGGGTACATCCTGAAGGGTCACCAGTCCATCTCAGGGCTGACTAAAACAGTGCTAGGCTAAAGATTCTCCCAAAGCGGTTGTAGCTCATGTTTTCTGTGACACAGCTTGCCCTTTTCTTTTCAATCATTAATGTCTTCATCTTTTATTTGAAGTACAATGAAAACAGATTAGGGAGGAAAACAGACTAAGACCAGACTTAATTAGTAAAACAGTATTAAATAATGCCAGACCGAACCTGACCCTCTGCAATGCCTCGGAGTAAAACGGCAGCTCGGAGTGATCGAAGACTAACCGTTATTAATTGAATACACCGATCTACAGCAACTTAAAGAGCCTCGTATCAGAACATTAACTCACGTCAATCAACTCTGCGGTCACATCTGAGCGATCGGTAGGTTTAGTGTCCGCTTCAGTTAACACCAACGGTCATACTATTACCAGCGACAATCCAGGCTTTTCCTTCTTGGAATCATATATTTATTTGCGTTTTTTTTCACTGGATCTTGGACCATTCTGCATTGTTTCATTGGGAGATGCTAATAGCCGTTAGCCGTTTTCTTGTTTTATCTCCTGCTGCACATGCACAGTGTTGTACTGTGCATGTGCATGTGCATGTGTTGTACTGTGCATGTGCATTCGTGTTTATTACAGATAAACACGAATGGCTTTATTTACTAGGAAATTGAGCCAAAACAAAGCCTAAAACGCCGAAATAACAACTAATTCGCCAGCAGGACGTGATAATCATTGTAAAAACCTTTCAACCAGAGTGAACTACTGACGTATAAATAATAAAAGGAAAAGTCAAATAACGTGGCTATGCACCTGTTGATGATTGAAGCATGCAAGAGAAGTTTGGCCACCATTACATTTTTCTTTTTACCCATCAAAACATCCCTTCCAGGCCAGCACACCAACCTTTTCTCAATGAGTTTAGAAGTGGCAGGTGCAGGCCTACAACGTCAAGAAAAGTTGAGGGGAGGTAAAATGATAAAACACATAAACTAAACATCAAAAGGTAAAAAAACAAGCACAACCATTTACTCATAAAGAACACAGAGAAACCAGTAAAGGCTGGGGTTACTGCAGCAATGAAACAACAAACAGATGTTATGGGCAGATGAGAGGTACTGATTGCAGACCATACAGGAGGCAACCAGAGACAAATTAAACCTTAACACAAGTCAAAGAATGATGCAGCTGAAATAAAGTAGGTCAGACCAACAATGCTTATTATCAGGAGTAACTTAACATCGTACTCATAAACTATGTTAACCTTTATTAATGTGCAAAAATCCATGACTCTCATGATTTATGTCATACATCTCTCTGAAGGATGCATTATTTTACCTCCCATTGAATGATTTGCATCACAAACAAAAAAACAAGTATACTTCTCTGATTAAGATTTATTTAGCATCAATTGCAAAATAATGATTCTTTTCCTGAAGATTAAAAGAAAAGCCATGATGTCCTTGTGCATCTAAATTAGCCAAGATATTCCAAAGACTATTGTAATAAAGAATAATGTCCATATTAATCACATATTTTCGAAAGATTTAGTTGGGTGTATGTATGAATAGGCAAACAGAGAAACTGAAAATTAAAATCTTGTTGGGATCTATTGTAAGTGTAAACCAGGAGCCCTTCACTCAAAGGTCTCAAATCAGTCCATCCAAAATGTATTGTAACGTGACAAAATGAGAAATAAATCTCATTTTGAAATCTTGCTGCCCAATGAACAGGGCGGTGATTGGTACTGACTTCAAATGCATGAAAAATGGGGCGTGGATAAAAGGCAATGAAGCTGATTTTATTATAGCTTGTGATAGTGAGATCCCCAAAAACGTTTGTCAACTTCACCAACCTGAAGAGCTGAATGAGAAGAGTTTGATGGCCTCAAGTAAGCTCATTAGAAATTTTGTTATTCCTCGGAAGGTGTTAAGCTTTCTGAGCTGGGGCGATAGTGACTATTACCCTATTAACTTAGTAAACAGTAGGTTTCCTGTTTAAGTGGTTTTCAGGAAGCATACAATCTAAAGAAAGTACACTGTCTCAAGTCGTCTCACCTTGCAGTGACTAAACAGCACTGCAAGGTGAGACGAATCTGTTATTCCACGTTGTCACTTTGAAAGCAATTTCAATGTTGGCAGAATTACAACTTTTAACCAAAGCGGGCATAAACTGTTTTATTCCATGAACGTTGCTTCGGCTTGTTGCTTCGGTCGCATGGTAAATGGCTTGTATTTGTGTAGCGTTTTATCAACAACAATGAACCCAAACTACCTAACTGTCGTAGTGATGCTGTAATGGGAAATAAATATATATACACTTCAAATAACATGAATATTTACCTTTGAAGTTTACCGATGAGAGTACACTCACTGAGTCCTTCTGCTGGCATACTGCTGGGTCCCAAGTAAGGGAATAGAAGCACATAGATTTGATTATATTAAATCAGATGAAATACATACAGAGCTTGCGTGAACAGAATGATGGCATACGGAAGATGTATGAACGTGTATAATTTACAGCCTTCACTAAATGCCATGGAGAAATCACTGAAAGGTTGCTCTAGATAAACAGAAAACATCTGGCACGCGTTTGAAAATCACAGCAACTGCCGCAGCTCCTGATTTGCTGCAACACAACCCGGCATGTTTGTTTAGATGGATATTAGATTAGAACTGGGAAGGAGAGACACAGAGGTGAGCGTGCTGATCGCCTCACCTTCATTAAGCGGTTCAAATTTCATTAGCTTTATACATGCTGTTGAAAAGCTGCCAAGCTTTGAGATTCCAAGTTATAGTTAGATCCGTTGTGTCCTGATGAACCTGATTTACATTTAGTAAAAAGCATTGAAAATTAAGTTTAATAGCAATTCACACATTTTCTGGAGAAGAACGGATTATATGTGAATGATTCACTCTGTAGTTCTTTTCTCAGCATTAGAAGACAATGATGCCGACTACATTCAGCTAATATAAACGGTGGTAGTAAAGCTAAAGCGATTCAATAAATGACAGAGTAAAGCTCTGCGAAGCTCTATGAAGTCGATCTTTCTGCACTTCAAAGTCTAATGTGTAAAACAGCACTATCCAGGCTGCTGACTGTCAGATCATGCAACACTTCGAGAGAGATCAAGAAAGCTGAACATTAGGTAGAACAAGCTGCATAATACCTGGAGCATTTTTAGCATCAGTCCTAAACCTGCAGATTAGTTTAAAGTCCTGCTTTATGGATCACATCGGAAAACCCATGAAATGAAATGGAAGCGAGAATAGGATGCATGAGGAATGAAATGATCGTTATTTCAAATTAGTCCATATAATTAACATGATGCCACTTTAAATAGTTTCAGAAGATAATTTTAAAGGTCAGCCAACACTTAGGGGCCTACATGTTTATAGAAAGGGCTGGAAATGAGTTGTATTTAGAGTTGCCCATAGGTTATAAATTGGCCCCATGTGTCCTGTCTGCATTGGTTGCGTGCCCTACTGAACTACTTTCTACTTTCTACTGTTTCTCAACAACGTGTCGTAATTGACTTTGAAAGGCTATAATCCAGTAGATTTTTGTAATTTTTGTATTTTATACTCTTGTGATGGACTTATAATGTCCAACTCATAAATATACGCAGTCAGCATGGCACGCTGTCAATGAGATCTAGACTCTCTTCAGTTGGAATACAATTTAGGAGGACTTGCTTCTGGGTTTTGTGATGTTAGGTTTGATTTAATTCAGAAATACCACAGAACAGCAGTCATTAAAGCTGCAGTATGGAGTTTGGAGAAAACACCTTACAGGTCCCTCCCCTTTGCTCTCTGCTGCCCTGCATCCCTTCTTCCACAGCACCTCCCCCTGGCTTGCTGCTGCAATGCTTACCAGCTGTCTTTGTTTTCTGAGCCGGTGCCACTCCAGAAATTGCCAGTTTTCTTGTAAAGCAGGTTGTTTCTCCATGATTTCTCCACACAGATGCAACCGGCATTCTTGAGCTTCAATGACACGTTGCGTTGCGCAGTGGTGATTCCAGAAATTCCTCCTGGCTCTGATTGGTGGTTGTATTTCTACAAATGGCTTTAGAACCACCTCAGATTATCCATTTTATAATTTACTGTCAGGACATTTTTAACATATAAAAAGTGCATTTATGGACAAGCTGCTTACTGCAGTTTTAATTTTAAAAGTAGCTACACACAGGCTTGTGTAAACTTGAAGTTAATTTTGGACAGCTTCTATTGCCATTACAATTTAAAGCAGGACCGTGTAAGTTTTGACCCAAGTGTTAGTTTAATTTGAGACATATTAAATGATTTTTCAAGTCAACATACAGCACCTGGTATGTACAGGTGCTCCGTGTGGGCGGCCCTTCTCAAAAACTACTATGTGACTTGAGAGGGTCGGCTCCTGAATGTGTCATGTGACCTAAGCGCAAGGTCACATGACACATTCCAGGTTACAGCAATCTGAGGTCAGACTGTCGTAACAACAAAACAAAACAGAAACAACACCTTACCCGATCTTAACATACCTTTGGTCCTCTGATATAGGAGTTGATCTAGAGGGATAAATGTGTCTAACCTGACTATTGCCAAGTGGACGTGGTTCCACATAGTTCCACATAGCGTCAGCACATCCATCTGGAATCGCCGCCATTGGGAGGGATTTCAATGCCACATAAAATGGACGAGCCAATCAGGATCACCAGGCGGAATATTTGTAGATGTGACTTATCAGAAAAGCTATTGTTTGGATTCAGAAAACAATGGCGGCTCGCAACGAGGAAGCAAGCAGTGACCAAACTTCCCAGAATCTCCGTTTTGAATTACCTCTCCCTGGCAAAAGCTGTCCCCAGAAATGTCCCCGATTTCAGTGTGTAATGATGGAGTAAAAATGTTTAATGCAGCAAGAGGTATTTACCCGGTCCTGCCGCTGTCCTGGCGTAGTATAAGAGCTCAGCTGAACATGACTTTCCCACCCAGTCGGCGTTGCAGATCGGGCAAAACAAACCAACCCCCCGACAGAGACTCTGCGCCCGCCTGCCCGTTTAGCAAAATCAGAGAGGTCCCCGGTTTTCATTAGAGAAATATGGTCTCCCGGTAACATTGATGCTGTTGTCCAATCTACAGAATATTAATTCTTTAAAAGAAGACCAGATAACAACTTTGAAGGCTTTTGTTAGTGGAAACAATGGTTTCGGTTTCGATGTAAGTGGTTAAAGTATCACATCATTAAAGATTATGGACAAGTGGTTTATCTAATCATATGCAAGGATTTTCCTCCTTCTGAAATACATCTCCAATGGAGCTCTGCGGAACAAAATCCATGAGGCGAGAGTCAGGTTAAAATGTGTCTTTACAAGCAACTCAATGACTTCTCAGTCTGCTGGTCCAATCTGGTCTGCTATCGGCATCCAAATCAGAGATGGAGACAGTTTAACTTTGCAACAGTGCACTTTTGCCTGTGGCCTTCCAGGTCACTAATCCTGGAAGTTACAGGTCTTGCACCCCCTAGTGGCCAAACGTTACATGGCGCGGCTTTAAAAAGGAACCCTTTGATAATAAATGGCTTTACTATTAATGGTGACAAAAACATTTTTACCTTTCCCTGTTTTTAATTTTTTATTTACTGTGTGTTTTTGCACCATTCACCACAAAAACATCCCAGCCCTATAAAATGTTTTCCTCTTTGTGATATTCCAACCTATTATTGATTCATGCTGGGAAACTGATTGGCCATTGTAGCAGGGGTTTTTTCTCTCTCTGAAACCAGTCAGAGTTTCCACAGCTGTATGTTCAGGATCCTTGTCTTGCTGAAAAGTCTAGTTTCATTAGCTTCTCCGAATGTTCTGCAACAAACTTTTAAATGGAAAACACTCTTTTCTTTAGCAGTAGAGTTTTTGAAGTGAGTATTAAAGGCATACTGCTCAATAAGGTTGCACAATTCTTGAGAGAGCTCTTAGTTTATACAAATCAAGAGATGCTTCTTGAGTGATACCTTGGTAATGTGAAACCATCATCAATTTGGACCTGAAATTAATTGGCACTGATAGAGAACTAAATACTGATTTCAGCTGGGTTTTCTTATGTTTTTAGACCAACTTGGAGTTTCCTTTCTTCGTCCATTGAGTACTTATTCCCTCTTTTCCATCCATCATCAATACCTGAAGTCTCCAATGGTCTGAGGGCAAGATGGAGGGTTGACCCTAAATGGATCACCGGACCACACAGAGACACACATGGCAAGCACCAGACAACTCTATTTGTGCTCACCCATCTTAATATGTGTTTCCAAACTGCATGAGGAAGTCAGAGTACTTGGAGAAAGCCCATCCATGGGCAGACCATGCAATTTCTATGCAGAAAGACCCCAGGCGAGAATTTAAACTTAAGGCCTTCTGCCTGGATTGAAGAGCAACTGCTCTACTTGGCACCCCACATCATTTTATCACATATAACTCAGATTTCATGTCCATTGGGCCAATGGACAGGTATTTAGTGAAAAAAAACACTGACATATTTAAACATTGTTTTCTTTGCAGTATCTTGTCATAGGTTTAATTTTTGTTTATGTAGTTACTGTGAAACAAGTTGTTTGTGATGGATCATATTAAATGCATGTTACTGATGTTATGGGGGTTGGTGGATAGTGAGAAAACTGTAAGTGGGGCCCCAATTCACCCATTAATGGGTTGATGAATATCCTGATAAATAAGTTTACCTCTAGGCTAGATAGTTGAAAACATTCCGCTAATCATAAAATCATTCAAGAAACTTCTTTATACTATGAAATGTTGTAACAGCATTCTGTAAGAGAGAGCATTGTAGTGCATCGGTACAAAAATGTTTTTTATCACACAGATGAATAATTTATGTGCATTCTTTTTCTTTCACTAAGTGGTCAAGTGAACTCCTTCACTCAGGCATGTTAGAAGGATTCACAAAGCACAGATACATCCCTGAATGTCTTGAGTGTCTTTTAGGTTGCCGTTTGTCTTTGTAAAAATGACAGTAGAAATTTTCCCATTTAAGAAGAAAACTTGCTTTTATGTATTTAACTTTTTCTTTATGTGAATTTTATTTGTAGAATGTTCACCTAACCCTCAGTAAACTTTCAATGGTTACCTTTACTCTTTGTTCAAGTGTGTCAATAGTAAGACTTGTTTGCGAACACTTGAGAACTATTGAGGCCATAACTCCTTGCTCTGATTCTTGAGTGATCTTTACAAAACTTACAAAATACCTAAGAGCCAACAAGACACAATGTCTTAAAATAGAGCTGGTGTAGAAAACACAGAAGAGCAGATCTCTTGAGAGTGTCACCGATGCCGTGACCATGTGACATTTTGCTGATTATACGCGGAGGATATCCTCATTAAAAAAAGCAAAGACATCCTCCCCTAATTGCCTGGCTTTGTGACTTCCTGCACTTCAAGCGTCCACATCCTTCAAACCCACCAAACATCCTGTGCGTTTTGTTCACAGTAACAAAATCTCCAAGACAGACTCAGAAAATTTTCCACTGAAAAGTGTACTTTCTTTCCTTGCTATGATTCTTGTTCTTGATAGGAATTCTTGTTTTTCTCTTATTTTTCCCCAGAATGCTCTATGACAAAGCTCGCAAACCTGTGGTTCTTGAGCCGCATGTGGTTCTTTAATGGCTCCTGTGCGGGTTTTTTTAAATTGCTGTTTTAAAATGTATTCTGTGACATTACAAAAAATTCCCACACTCCATGAAGGCAACACAGTTAAAACCACCGTAAGGTGCATGTGGCATTCTATTAAGCTTGCGCTACAGACTGGATGACCATGGCTGAATCGAAAAAGTTAAAAGCAAACGTATACATGAAGAAGAGAACAGGACATTCTTACATGGATGGGAAGAGTTATATTTGTTAATGGAAAAAAATGAGACACAGTTTTGCTTACTTTGCTTCACTGTCTCACTTCAAAGCATCAAACTTGGAGCTTCATTTCACTGCTGTCCATACGAACACAGCCAAAGAGTTCCCCACAGGTTTGGCAATGCATATGGAAAAGGAAAACTGCTTGAAAAATCAGGTAGAGAAAGGGACAAAATATTTCCTGAAATTTCTGAAACACTCTTAGACTGTCACATTGCTGTAATATCAGGTGGCCTGAAACATTGCTTGCTCTAAGAAGCCGTACAGCGAAGAAGAATTTATGAAGACACGCCTAATGCTGTTGCTATCCAAGCTCCAGGAAAAGAGAATCTACAGGTCTGCAGCTTTCACAACATACTGTGGAGCAGAGGATATTGGACATCAACACAGAGGATATTGGACATCAACACATCATTAGGGTCACAGTTGTTTGAGGATCTCAAAATATATTGATGTTAGCAGCATTTGTAAGGTATGTTGCAGAGAACTGCACAATTAAAGAACAGTTGCTTGAAATTGTGCCTTTAAAAGAAAGGGCCCTGGGCATCAACCTGAAAGAGACACTCATGACTGTTGTTGAAAAAGCAAATTTGTTGTTATCAAAATTCACTGCAATAGCTACAGATGGTGCACCAGCTATGTTGGGATCTTCAAACGGCCTTGTACTCTGTGTAAAGCTGATCATCGATTTCCGGATATTTGGAGATTCCACAGCATCATTCATCAGGAGTATCTTGTATCTAAGAAGCTAAATATGGCACACATCATAAAACCTGCGCTGGAAATTGTGAACTTTATTCGCACTTATGCTCTGCACCACAGACAGTTGTAGAACTTAGTGGCTGAACTTGATGAAGACCTTTCCAGTGATCTGCGTCTTCACTCCTCTATCCAGAGGAAACATGTTTTTTTTATTTTTTTTTTGCTTTTTTTTAACTACTGAAACCAGTAACATTGTTCCTTGATGAGAAAGAGAAGGAATATGCTGAGCTTTGTGACCCAATGTGGATTTCAGATTTGGGGTTTCTGATCGACATACTGAATCAGTTTTAAATGCTGCCTGGCCTGATGCAAAGTGTTTTCACCTTTATCAACAAACTCAAGTTTTTTTCTACCCGTCTTAAAAAGGGAGACATGACAAATTGTCCAACCTTGTTAAAGACAACTGGAGCATCATAGGTGACCTGAAACAAAAACAACCTCAGATAACATTCCTCATCAACCCATGTACTGCAGACTCAGACTGTTTAAAGGTCCCTTTGGTAACAGATGAGGCAGCCTCCCAGGATTATATGGGTTTCAGTCCAGGGCAGTACACCATAGGGATAACATCCATCCATCCCTACATCCACCCATTTTCCATAACTAAAGACTAAAATTGAACTTTTTGGCCCCCATGTAAAAAGGCAATGTCTAGCACAAACCCAACCCGCCCAATCACCCCAAGAACACCATCCCTACAGTGAAACATGGTGGTGGCAGCATCATGCTGTGAGGATATTTTTGAGCAGCAACGACTGGTAAACTGGTCCGTGTCAAGGGAAAGACGAATGGTGCTAAATACAGGGGTATTCTTAAACAAAACCTACGTCAGTCGGCCTGTAATTTGAGACTGGGGCGGAGTTTCACCTTCCAGCAAGACTGTGACCCCAAGTATATTGTGAAAGCAATTGCATATAAAACTAATTATTTGTTCTTTGCGTCACGAAAAAAATAATAATAACACAAAACTGGTACTTCTTCAGAGTTGTAGGTGTATTGTGTAACTTAAATGGTGATAACTCTCAAACAACAAAAAATGACATAGTGGGTTGGAAGATGAATACTTTAGCAAGGCACTGTTTTAATTAGTATAACATGGATGTTTTTTTTTATCTTTTAAAGACCCTTGAGATGACAATTGTTGTAAATTAGCACCAGATAAATAAACCTAACTGAAATTAATTGTATTAGATTAGCTGTAAACGTAAATAAAAAATGAAGTTTTAGTGAAAGACCTCAAACTAACACTCTCCTGAATACATAATCCACGTTTTCTGTTCTATTTTTTAGACTATTGAGAAAACAGGCCCACTTCTGCTGAAACATTCTCTGTGCTTGAATAATTCAATATTGCTCACTGTCTGCTCCTGTTGTGTGCAGCATGGTTAAGAACCAGTGAAGGGGAAGGCTCAATGCATGGGGACAGGGCTTGTTTTCTACGCCCGCAGCCAAGCGTGCATCTCTTACGTAAGGGTGGGGGTTGGATGGCCAGAACACATCATCCACTGCAAATTAACTCATGCTGCCTTGTCATCAAGGCTCTCACTTATCCTCACTTGCCGTTTAGATTGTTGACAAGATTCAGAGTACTCGAAGTTTCAATCAGTTGATATAATCTCACAAACATGTCAGATTTTTGGTGGATAAAATTATATAAGATTTATCTTTCCCATACCAATATGTACTATTTTTTGGGGGTTTTACTTTACAGTGTAATTAGAATTTTCATGACTTTGTGTCTCTATTATGTAGGTTTAGGCTAGGATTTTTTCAGTGTATATTTTAGAATATTAAAGGTGCATAGCACAAGTTAAATATTATTAATTTTCTTTTCCAGAGATGCCCTTACAATTGCCTGAAGTGTAAAATTTGCTTTCCTCCTTTTATATGTGAATTCTGAGCCGGTGTCTCACCAAAAATCTATTATGGTTACATAATGACAATAAAGACTTGATTCTTGATTGATTCCATGAACATTTTTTACACGAATGACTGAAACTGGAAATCTTTCTGAAGACCACTAGGCATTTGTTCAAAGTAACTGAACTAATCTCCATCACGTGTAAAAGCAGGCATCAGGCTGCTGACCTATGGCAATGGTAGGCAGATACAGGATAAACTCGAGGGATGAGTTAAAATTCAAACAGTTCCCTGTGGAGCTGAAATAAAGGGAGCAATACATTTGCCACTTGTACTCTTTCTAGCACACAAAAAAAGAGAAAACAAGTTTAGATATGGGGTTCATGTGTTTCTCCTTTCGTGAGGTCTCTTTGTTCTTATCTGCAAGAATCAGATGAGCTCTTTAATGAGGTTGGAAAACCTTTTTCCTGGGACAGAACCATCTCTCTGAGTCTCTAGCAACAAATTTTCTTAGCTCCTCCAAACATTATGATGTATCTACAATATATTCTTCAACTCTAGCGCTGGCTTGTGAAAATAATTCTGACATCCTGTGACTATCTGTGTTTTCTGACATATTTAGACATAGGGGTACCGATTTTAACAATACAAAAGAAAAAGAAAAATCTGTAACACAGGTTCTACAATATGATACCATGCAGTATTTGACATAAACACCCTCTACAGTTTAAAAGTAGATTTAGAGATGAGTAAATCACTATAAATATGTAAATATGTTTTACAAAGTGAATAATAAGGATCAGAGAAACCCATTTAGCTGTGTAACATGTTCTGTTTGTCACCACCCCTGAGAGCTGTAACGCAGTATCCATGATAAATATCAATAGGTGTTTGACTTGCTGTTTAATATTAACCTGCTGTGTTTATTCTGTGGACTGATGGCATTCCTGAGATCTAGCTGCTCAATAACCGCAACTCATGAGAACAAACCCAGCTCAGGTCATACAACACTTGATGTTTTGCTGTTTTGTTGAGCCAAGAGTCATTTCTTTAGCGGCGTTTAAGCACCACTCAGTGGAGATTTTTTCTTTCTCATTTATTACAGCAAAGAGTCGGAGCAACTGCATTCCTCTATTAAATGTAATCTTGTGAAGCACATTAAAATGTATCCATCTGAAAGGATAGATTGATTTATCAAATTATCTACCACATTACATTCTTTCTTATTTGCTTTTGTCTTACAGAGGTTAGAGATGATTTATATAAGCAAAAATTGTTACTGTTATCCAACATGTTGGTTTTATGATAGTAAATCTCTGACATTAACTTATTTACATTAAGGTTTTGACAGATTAACTCACAGCCTTGTTTTTAAATTGAAGATTCATTTATAATTCATTATCAGCTCTTTTCATGAGATTTTGCACAATAATGTGATAAATCAAATCAGACCAAGTTTGCACATTTGCAGATAGCTTTTATGTTTTAAATTATATTTAAAAAAAAGTTTTTGTCTTTTTTCTTTAATTGCTATTATTATAGTAATTGTCATATATAAATGTAAATATATAAAACATGTTCCATCTTAAATGTTACAGATATCCTATGTAATTCAACTTAACTTGCAATGTTTATTTTATTGGAACTTTTGTGAACAATACAGAAAATTGTAATTACTACACTATTACTATATATTTCACATAATATTTATATTTTACACGCAGCAAACACCCTACGCCAACCACTCTACAAACCCATACATCTTGTAACAGAAAGCTAAATGGTAAAGGGAGACCAGATACAATTATATTGATGAATCTTATCCAATATACTCGGGGTCTTCAACGCTGGTCCTTAGGACCCACTGTGCTACGTGTTTTAGAAGGTTTCCCTGCTTCCACACACCTGACTTAGATAAATGGGTGATTAGCAGGCCTCTGCAGCTTTTAATGGCTGCTAAGGTCTTGCAATCATTTGGTTCAGGTATGGTTGGAGAGAGACACGTTTTAAACATGCAGGACAGTAGGTCCTGAGACCCCTGCAATAGACCATAAGTTACTTTCTAATAAGAAAGTAAAGTTAAGTTAACGATTGTCATCAACCACTCCTCATAGGGAGGGGGATGTTTCTGTTGTCAATGTCTCAACAAAGTATGTTAAACTGTGGTAAGAGCCAAAATAATCCACCTTTTTTCATGAAATGAAAAATGACATTCTGTTAGACCTGTAGTGGAGCCAAACACAGCCAATTTTGGGGAAATGTGAAAGCTTTTAAAAAACTAAAAAACTAAAACGAACACCCCACTAGTCCTTGGGTGCTTGTCAGTTCTGAACAGTTCAGGGTGTCTCAATATGTAGAATTGAGACACCCTAACCTTTATATCTTCAATGAGTATCCATAGGCATTAAATTCTACATGTGTAGTTGTTGTGGTGTTCAGTGCCATCTGTGAACCATCTTCAGTTGAAGAAACCTGTTCCCAAATTCTTTGTACATAGTATTAATATTATAAAGACATGATTTCCATTTATCTGAAGATATGCCCTCTGTGTCCTCTTCTGTGCAAAACCCTCTAACATAGAGGGTCCGCTAATTGGTCTTGGTGTAAATGATAAATCTTAGAGAGAGAGAGAGAGAGAGAGAGAGAGAGAGAGAGAGAGAGAGAGAGAGAGAGAGAGAGAGAGAGAGAGAGAGAGAGATGCTCAGGAATTGGCTCTGATTTGTTTTAATTCACAAGATATCCTGATAGTGATGCAATGTAAAATCAATACTTTTTATTATGGTTGCATGTCATGGAAATAATAACATGTCATCTGCATATAATCAAACTTTATGTTGGATATCTTCAACAGAAATCATATTAATGTTGTTTCTGACCTTTTCTGCTCAACTATGGCAATCTGTCAGGATCCCCAGGGGTTTGAATACTTCGTGTAGCTCCCTGGGGATCCTGCAGTCTGTTTATGTTCTGCACTTTTATTGTTGTTTATCTTTAGATCCTTGTTTCTGTCATTAATTTTGAGTTGCTGTTCAGTATTTATGTTAGTTGTGTATTTTGTATCTGTTAGATTCAGTTCCTGTTTTAGTCAGCTTATGTTCATTGTGATTCCAGTAGTTAGACCACTATTTTATGCCTGCTCTTCTTTAGATTAGTTAGGTTATTTCCTCATGTCTGGCCATTCTTCATGTTCCTTGTTAGATTATATTATGCTCCTGTTCTGCCACTTTATTGTCCTCCCTCTCCTTCAGCCTAATTGCTTTTAGTCATCTCTCTTGTGTTCATTTATGCCACCTGCTGTAACTTCCGTTTCCTCCCCTGTATGTTCAACCACTTCTGGCACACTCATTGTTAGGTCCTCTGCAATGCCCCCCGGTTCTGGTCATTTGTTCTGCTCCTGGTTCCTATTTCCCTGCCTGCCTGTAAGTGTCAGTTTTTCATTATAAGACTAACTCTTCATTACAATAAGACTCTTCCATATTGTTATACAGACCTTGGTCCGAAAACCAAAACACAATTCTTGACATGATCATAAACAGTCCAGGGCTCAGCAGGCAGCCTTGTCTCGTAGATCTCTGCAGATGAAACAGGTCTGATTTAAGTCCATTTGTGAAAACACATGCAGCAAAGGGTGTATCATATAGAGCTTTTATTTGTCTGATAAAATTATTATCAAAGCCGTATTTTTCTAATGCCTTAAACAGAAAATCCCATTCAGCAAAATTAAAGGCTTTAGCAGCATCAAGTAATAAACCAATCGTGGTGATGTGTTGAATCATACAAATGATGTAGGTTAATCAAATGTTTAATCTTATCAGATCCATAACTATTGGGGAAAATAATAATAATACATTTTCTTTATAGGTGCTATTTTTGACACTCAAGGTCACATTACATAAAACATAAAAAGAAACGCGATATTAAAAACATAAACAAAAGTAAAACTGAAACATAAATAATATATGCTACTGGGCAAAGTTTACTGTTTTTATCAGTGAACTGTTCTTTGTGTAATTTTTAGCAGTTGTTTTTAGAGCTGGATAAAACCAGACTGGTCTGTGTGAATCATTTTTTGCAATAACTGTATTAATAACTTGCTAGAGCCTTTGCTTGGAATTTTTGATCATAATTAGGTAAAGTGACAGGTCAATTGCTATTTGGATTCAAGGCATCTTTTCCTGCTTTGTGAATAAACGTTAAGAGTGCAGAGTGCATTGACTGAGGTAGTAAACCTGTGTTGAAGGCATCACTATAAACTTCAAGCAATAAGAGAACCAACAAATCCTCAAATGTTCTATAGAAGTCTAACGGTAACTCATCTCCTACTGGAGCTTTATTCTTTGGTATACTCTTAATCATGCAAGAAGTTTCTCCTACTTTTATTGGAGCTTCCAAAAACTCTTAGTCAACTACTAAATGTTGTGGCTAATTTAGATCAATAATTTTTTTTTCAAACCTGTTCATCTAAGTTACCATAGGAAGAATAAAGGTTATTTAAAAAGCTCTGAATCCATCATTTATCTGCTTAGATGATGTTATAGATGTCGTCCTCTTATTGCCAAAGTCTTGAGAGTTCTTAGCTCTGTCTCCACCTCAGTGATATTTTCATTGGTTGCCTTCTTAAACAAAGATTATCCCTCCTTTCAAGTAAGCATCGATCACATCCCATCAAATAACCAATGTACTGTCATCTGAATTGTTTGACTACTTTAAAAATTGTATTCCATTCTTGATCATTTTAGTAAACGACGTGCCTCAAAACAAAGATACATTGAAGCAGCATCTATGCATTCTGGGGATCTGTGAAATATTTTTAAGACAGCAAAATTGACGCATGGTCCAAGACTATGTTACCTATACTTGAGTCAACAGATCTATTCATCACTGCTTAAGAAAATAGTCATTCTGTCAGAAGTTTTGCTCTGTTCCACTTTATTTCAGAACAGCAAGGAAGCATAGTGAGCACCCCACTCTTCTTCCGATTAGATTCGATTTAACTTGTATAAATTACATTTGCCAATCTATGGCTTGCCGAGAGTAATCCAGGAAAAACATTATCTCTGCTCCTTGCCATGAGACCCGTCCCTTCTTCCTGGCAAACACAATATCACTTCCTTATCCTGATACCAGTTAACCATAATTGGCTGCAGTTGTCCTTTCTCCCCCCTGGCCACGTCCAGGCCAGCCAGTAGGGACACAGTGAGCCCGCTGCATCTCCAGAATGTGTGACTCCCAGTCAAAGCCCAACATCGCATTAAAAAAACATGATCATGTCATTCCCTTTGTCGATTCAAGCGTAGAAGTTTCAAGCATTGCAACCTGGTCCTTCATCTCATCCATGCAAGCGGTCAAAGTGTTCTCAATATCACCAACAGTACTCGTGATCTGCTTAATGTCTTTTTTGACGTTACTAGTCGACTCATGAATTGCATGATAGCTCAGCAGCTATCATGTTCAATGTTGTCCCTTTCCCTGTAGCAGCACATGATATCGAAGAAAAAAAACCTGCAAAACGACCCACTAATGTTGGCATCCATTCTTTTATCATCTTGGGCTTGTTGCTCAGGCGAAGATTCTGCTGGACACTGGACCCTTCTTATTTGCTGCTTAGCAATTGATTGATGGGAGTCATTCGGTTGTAGACTGCTTCACTTAAAGGAGCATTGTACAAGCTTCAAGGTTACATTTGTTTCCTTTGTTTTCCATACAAGCCCTTAAAATTGCCCAACGTGTAAAACTTGTTTTCTTCTATTTCCCACAGTTGGCTCTATTGGCTCCATTAGTCAGTTTATGAGAGAATAATCCGAGCTGTATTCTCTGGGTGTGTGTGAGGGTGTGACGCGCTGCTCGCTCTCATTTACTTGGCTACTTTGCTGAGTCTCCGCCACCACTGACGCATTAGCGACAGAACACCGGCTAACATCAGTATTTATAACTTTCTTACCTCAGATTACGCCTCTAAAACTCTACGATCTGTGCAGATGCTTTTCTTATTCTCCCATGCACATGCATAACACTGGTTTCATTTCCACTTGCCCCCAGAGGAGGCAGACGTCTGCAAAAACTCTGGAACTTCCGATGTGCTCCTTTAACATAAACTGAAGCTCTTTATACCAAAAGACAGTGTCCGCTATCGTTGCAAGTATTCCAAGTATTTCAGGCGACAGAGCAACTTTTCAAGCTGCCATCTTTGTCAAGAGCCCACATGACCCCCTTCATGTGAGCCAACTTAATGTGAATTAAATAAATGACCAAGCTGAATTATCAGGTTGTCAAAAAGTAGCTGTTAATTAATGAACCACAGATCTGTATATATATTGTTGGATTTCCATCGATAAAGCCCAATTTAAAATGATAAATTTTTAAGTGATTGTTCACAGGCTTTTCTGTCTTGGAAACCGTCTGCATCTCATCAGTCAGAGTACATCAGTGTCCTGCATTTGTGTGTCATTCAATGGCCTGCAGCCATTACTTCTGCCCAACGAAAATGTCATGTGACGTGAAAGGCAACAAAGTCTACTCTGCAGCACAGCGCAAATAAGAGAGTGGCACTGCTTGTTGAAACAAGCCAAGAGATGGATATAGTGACAAAATTAACCTAACGCTAGGCTGACATTAAGCAAAATGAAAATTAAACTTTGTCACTTTGAGTGAAATAGTTTTCAGAAGAGAAGCAGGAGGTGCAAAGGGATCACAGTGGAGTTACCCTGAAAGTTCTCCATTTTAAACACTGAGGTGAAATGGGATGGAAAGGTTTATTTCATGTGCTGTTATCCAGGCCACTGCCCTCATAGTGGTAGAGTGCCAGTTACTGTACTTTATCTGAACTGGCAGGAAGCACACACAGGGCATGTTTTCCTTTGCAGTGGCATGTGTTTCTCACCTGATCCCTCCTGGCTCTGTCCAGACCACACAGACTCGCTATTTGCACTGCTGTGGATAATTCAATTGTATATATATTACTTGCCAATGGCGAGGAATTCTTTGTCCATAATTAAATTGGACTGGTCAGAAAAAAAAACCAATTAACCTTTAAAATGTGAACTCCAAATCAAGGCTTTATGCCTTCAGCAAAAAAAAAAAAGCTCATGAATTGTACACATAACATCAGCTATTTTAAACTTACAAAAGAAATGTTTGTACAGGTTTAATAATCTTGAGTGGTCTGTGCTGTTTTGCAGACCTATTGGGTAAAGGAAACTGTGATTCATGCCTGTACTATGTCTGTCTCTTTGTTTGTGGATCATTTCCTCACCTTGATTCGCCAGTTCTTCCACAGTGGAGAGAGGTTTCCAGGAAGACACACTGACCGTCTTCTGTTGATCATTTAAGGGATATTTAAGGCACACCTTTTTGTATCTAAAACCAGAAAAGTAAGAGTAATTTTTGACCAACAATTGAAATATGAAACATAAAGTGTATTTTTCAGTATAGCTGTTTTCAAAGGAATTATTTCAAAATGCACTCCCTGCCATCTTATCAGCCCTTATTCATACTTTTATTTCATCACACTACCAGACCGGTGTAACTCTCTTTATTCCTGATTAGGCCATGACTCAGTTTCCTGCTTAGAGACGGTCCAAAAATATTTCTGCAAGACTGCTCATTAGGAAACAGTAGTTATTCATCCTCTGCTTCCATTTAAACTGAAATGTACAATACAATATTATAGTATTGTTCTAATATGTCTCAGCTGCATGAGTCAAATGAACTAACTTATGCATTGGGTGAATTTTCTATTTTTCTCTCTCCATCTGAAGCCAAAATATTCCTCCTAAATCAATCATGGTCATCATTAATATACAATACAGCAATCACATCAAATCCAAAGGGAATATTGATCAATGAATATCAAACTGTGTTCGTTTATTTGAATAAAAAAGGGGCTGATCAATTTAAATGGACACTACAGAGCAGCTGAAAATCAATGCAAAAAGCGTTGTCGTGTGACAAAGGATGCTACTGAAAGAAATGTTGGTGAAATCTGAGTAAACGTTCACAGTTTTTACACAAAAAAATGGAAAAGTATAAAACATGCAAAAAAAAAAATGCAAGTTTGACAGAATTATTAAACTAAAGCCATAAGGGATTATAGATTTTTATGCATTCATTTTTATGTGTGAATTTGATCAACCATTTTAGAGGTATACTAAATCCTCCTTTGAGTTTAAAAAATGAGAATCAGCCTCTCACTTACATCAGAGACCCTTTAACTCCCTATGGTCAGTCCAAACCCCTAATGTCTTCCGTTCAAGGTGTTGTGGTTGTTCCTCGCTTCACACTGAAAACATACGGGGATTGTGGATTGTCTATGCTGGGTATATTCAGTATTCCTTTAGATGCTAGGAGGGAAAGCCACACAAAATGTTGAATATTTTTATTATCACCAAATGCTGCTGGCATTTTATGAAAAAAACAAACAAACAAACAAACATACAATGTGACACATCAACATTTCTTGCTCTTTTAAAACGGTGTTTTGTCAGCTATGGCTCATTGCCCAGAGCTTACAATTGCGGTGATAACTTCAGTGATTGCTGGATTGTTCCGGCCTGAACACAATAAGAAAATAAGTCCTATAGCAGACTTAATTTTGAAACTGTTGTCTGACTCATTGATTCCAATTCAATACTAAATTAAAGGACAATTTCACTTCTTCTTTTGTTTTGTTTAGGAATCTGTAATACATTTGAACATATCCGGTTCAAAATGTAAAACACGTTGACTGTTCAGAGTGGACTATTCAGCATTGTATTTCTTCAAGCCAGAGAATAGGATTCATGATATTGCCTATTTGTAAAAACAAAACAAAACAAACAAACAAAAGTGTTTGAGGCAAAAAAAGGGGCTTGCTCAGGGCACTATTCATGCAAGAATTATCACTGTTAGCCATTTAAACATTAGGAAGTTGGAATCTTCTAATTGTAAATAAGAAAGAAAGCCATAGTACTGAGCCCCATTTTAATATCATGAAACACTTAGTATCACAAAATTACTTTGCTACATTTAGTTTGCACACTTGAATATGGATGAATACTTATTTGAAAATATGTATTATTATTATTGTTATTAATATTATTATTATTATTATTATTATTATTATTATTATTATTATTATTATTATTAATGTTGCTGTTGTAGGGTTGCCAATTCCTTGAAAAATAAAGGACACTTCTTGGTCAGGCAAAATTAACTCTTTTTGCCTTTCCTTCTGTGTGTGAAATGAATTTGTAAACATTTGACTCGAACCTCAATTTAATTAAGACAGATAGTATTGTTTCTAAATGTGTTACAGTTCCTTTTTTTCAAGGAACTAATCGGCAACCCTAATCGTAGTTGTAGTAGTAGTAGTAGTAGTAGTAGTAGTAGTAGTAGTAGTAGTAGTAGTAGTAGTAGCAAAGTGAATTCTGATGGGAAGAATTCTGACGGGAAGAAATTAAAACGGCAATTAAAATCTGAACCCGCGCAACACTTTTGATTCCAATTTTTTTTTTATTTTAATATGTTACGATTTGCACTTTCACAACTCCCACAAGCTCTTTGTCTTCAGCAAAATCAATGAAAACAAGGTAGCGAATGTATTGTACTCAGATTACGTTTTCTAAAATAAAACCCAACTTTTAACTTGCCTTTAAAAACATTTATCATTTAGAATTATATCCCAGGTTCTTCTGAAAGCCCTCTGAAGCTAATCTTTCCCGGATCAAAAAAAAAAAAAAAAAAAAAAGTAATTGTTGTTTATGACTAACTTCGTGCGAGTGGGCGGGTTTGGAGTTTGCACCTTTAACAACCTCCATGGAGCAGCAGCGCTGCGCGCACACAGGTGCTCCGTGTGCGCGTTTCCATACTTCACGGGTAATAAGGACAACAAGCTGCCGGAGGTCCCGGGGGATTAGACACACGGATCGCACTAATCCGCACTGAAACGAGAGCTTGCTGGAAAGCGGGGAGGAGCTTCAAGACTCGACAGGTTTGGGGTTGGCTTGGACTTTTTTTTTCGTGGAGTCTTAACGCGACGCATGCGCCTTCCTCCTCAGTTTCTCCATCCCAGTGCCACAGAAGAAACTTAAGGCGTACCTGCTTAAAGGCACCGCGGGCTGTCATCAGCTTGGAGATAGTGTTTTCCCTTTATTTCCTCTATTAAAAAGTTTAAGACGGAGAACAAACATCGGTTTATTCAGAGGAAAGAGGCGGAACTGTGAGATTAACACAGAAACTGTTCTTCGGCGACGGATTAGATCAAATTACGAGGAGCGTGTGTTGCTGTTAAAGATGCGGAAACCACAGAAGCGGTCCAAGTCTGGATTTTGAGCTATACAACGTGTGCATGAGCGGGAAGCAGCATGCCAAGGCTAAAGAGTAAAATTGTTCCAAGTTGGACTGAAACGGTATGAAGTTTATTTTGGGTGGGATAACCCCAGTGCTATGAATCGACTCATTCTTCCTACATTCCTCGGAATTTGCGGGTTTTCGTTGGACAACCACAATGTCAAAAGTTATTCAGAAGAAGAACCACTGGATCACAAAAGTGAACGAGTGCGCCGTCATCCGGGACGCCAGTGGGGAGTTGAACGTGGAGCTGCACGGTGGAGCAGAGAATGGAGAGTTTGCATACATCGGGCAAATCAGGGAGGATGCTGTGGTTTCCCAGGACGGGAAACTGTCTGTGGGAGAACTGCTGCTAGAAGTTGAGGGGCTGTCAGTGTCTGGACTACCCCTTTATGACATCTACACTGTGATCAACTGCTGTAAAGGACCTGTCAGGTTAAAAACTGTTCGTCAAGGTAAGTCCTGACCTAAACTCTCCTGCATGTGTCCAGGGGTGCCTCCAGAAAGTTTTGATGGGGACCAATAATTATTTTGGGGTGGCATACTAAAAGCAAAAGCCAAATAGAATTACAGAGGTTGCTTCTCGCCTTCAGTTGTGTTCAAGGGTGTAGTTCATGGTAGGTATAATAACTTTCATGATCGATAAATGTATAGTATTGATAAAAAAAAAGCTATAGCACAAAAGGCTGTAAGGAATACTTTAAGTCTCCTTGAGTTCCCAATTAGTGATAACATTATGTTTGGAATTCTGATCTCTGGAATCATTGCACCAGAGAGGACAGTAGTGATGGTCAAGTCTTCAGTTTAATTGTAAGTTCATAAAAAGATTTTAAAAGTGATTTATCAAGTGGGTTGAAGAGCAGTATGTTGAAGACATAATAAACAGGCATCACATAGAGGGATTTTGAACGCTATGTGGCGAGCCCATCATTCCAATAAATGTTACAGTGATGCAGGGAGGCATGCATCAGCATAACTGCTTCACCAGAATAGCTTGCTTTATGTTTGAGAGAAATACAGTAGCCTTGGTCTCACTTTTTTTCTCTCCATATAATCAGTCTGAGTTTTATTGTGAGAGTTTAACTGCAATGTGGCTGTGAAAGCATTATTTCAATTTGTATAATCTGATTCAATCTTTATAATATGACTGGATTTGACTTTGGAAAGTGCCTTGAGATGACATGTATCATGAATTGGCACTATATAAATAAAAATATTATGAATCATTCCAAGGGCATTGTCTGTCATGTCACCTAAACCAACCCTGGTCCTCAAGTACCCCTGTCAAGCATGTTTTAGGTGTCCCCTTAATGCCACACACCTGACATAATTGAATAGATTATTAGGAGGCCTCCGTTGCAATTAATGACATGCAGAGGTGATCATGCAATCATTTGAATCAGGTGAGCTGGAACGAAGGCCAGATTCACACTGCAGGGAAATGCGACCCAAATCCGATCTGTGCCACTTCCATAAGTGGTCCATATTTGGATATGTATCGGATAGTTTTCAAATGTCTTCACTCTGAATGGTCATGTCGCGTTTAATCCGTCTTTTATGTCACTCTCCAGTCTCACTACAAACAGCAGTAGCAATCGCACTCCATAAAAGTTAATAGCTGTGCTGCTTTCTTCTTACCTTTGTTTGGCTATGATGTAGTCTTAATATTGTCCATAATTAAAATATTGTAGTCTTAATATTATTTTTTTTCTTAAAACAAAACTTTATTGAACACTGCTAGAAACAATTGCATTCACCATAACCTCTGTAAACAGCACATTGCTGTGTGATTTCTCCTTCTGTTAGCTGCACGTGTGGGTCGCTTTGGTGTCTTGAACCATTCAGACAGAAGTCTGGTGGCGGTCAAATTTAATATGAACAGCTACCCCCCAAAAAAATCTATTTTTAGCAAAAAAAAAAATAATAATTGGAATTGAGCATCAAGACCTGCAGTGTGAACATAGCCAGAGACACATCTAAAACATGCAGAAGAGAGGTAATTGAGGACCAGGGTTGGGAACCACTGACCTAAACTGTATCAGTCCATTTACAGTTGACCACCACTTGAGGCTAGTGGTACAGACATAGTAAGTGGAAAGGAGGGTAAAATGCAGCGATACAATCTGACTGCAGGTGTCTCAGGCACAGAGAAAAAAACAGTCACAGCTAAAGCTACTCATTCCCAATACGCATGAGAGGGGGATTACTAATTTAATGGCAATTGCAGGCGTCGGCTTGCCCTTAAAGGCCACGTAATATGCTCATAAAAAAAAAAGAACAAAAAAAGTTTGATCATGATAAAATGATATATACACCAAGCCTCCATCTTGATAATGTTTTGATGGTCCCTTTTGTGGATGAAAATAGCCACAGCACCAGGCACGATTAACAAATATAAACAGACGTGGCGACATCTAGCTACGATATGGCAGAACTATCATAATGTCGGTTTGCTTGACTTATAAATCAATTGTAAATAATGCCAGACCTAGCCTGACCCTCTGCTATGCCTCACAATAAATGGGCAGCTCGCCGTGATTGAAGACTAACCGTTAATTAAATAAACCGATCTAACAGCAACTTCTGAGCCTCATATCAGAACATTTACTCATGTCAATCAACTCTGCGGTCACATTTTAGCCTTGGCAGGTTTAGCGTCCGCTTCAGTGAACACCAACTTTCATACTGTACTCCCAGCAACATTCCAGTCTTTTCCCTCATGGAATCACATTTTTGGCACTTTTTGTCACTGGATCTTGGACCTTTCTTCATTATTTTGCTGGGAGATGCTCATAGTCATTAGCCGCTTCCTTGTTTTAACCCCTGCTGCGAATGCACAGTATGTACTTCCGTTAAAATTGTAAGACGAGATAAAAGTTTTCACTCCATCGTTTTTCACCCACACAGCCATTCAACGTATTCCTGTTTTTTTTTTTTTTTTTTTTTTTTGTTTTTTTTTTTTTTTTTTTTTAATTAATTAATTTATTTATTTATTTTTTATTTCTGTTCTGTGATTTCCATGGACGATTTCCAGATGTTACAGGCAAAGAATTATCACATGTATATGGTTGTAACATCCTGTTTTTGTCTGCTTTTAGTTTATTGCAATTCCCCTATAAGTCATCATATTCTTGTTTCACCCCATTCTATTGTTTTGCATCTAATTGAATTGTATCTCATACAGTTATTGCTCTGCCTGGCTGCCCCTGTGAAAAATTTGTGAAAACTGCATGTGAGAAATCTCAGGTTGTCACGCATAATAGCTGAGAAATCCCTTGGGAAGGTGTTTTTTTGTTGCATTCTAAGTATATAGCGCATCATTGTAGTTTACAAACTCTTTATGATGTGAGTTAAGCTGATAAGTTCTGCCGCTGCTGCGCCTCCCTCCACAGCAGCCTGCAGTGAATAAGCGTTGACGTGAATCTGCTCTGACAGTCATCATGTCCTCATTTGTTTAACATCGCCAAAGCCACAGTCGGTCAGACATAAAGGGTTACAGATTAGACCACTTAATCCGTTATTGAAGCACTAATTGTGTCCAAGGAATTTACCCTAGTGATTTGTGATTAAAGCCGGACCCTGGGTTTTTTGGAAACTTTCTTTGCCTCAGTGGCTAACAACACCTTTACTGCCCCTGTTTTTGTGCAGTTTGTGTAATTTGGACCAGAAGTTTTGTTTGATCTTTTTTCAAATGTTGCATGCAGTGTGAAATATCAATCAGTTTTAGCGACATCTATGAATATAGCTTTTGTTAGATAACCTGTTCGGAGCTTGCTTTATGGTTAATGTGAGAGTCAGCAACTCTTTTCACTTTTTTTGGTTTCGCTTTTTCTTAATCGTCTTTTTCTTCAGAGCGTTTTGACAGCTATATGTTTTGTAAAATCCTACCGTGGAAACCCACATTTCCTTACCCATCTGTGTTTTACCGTCAGTGTGCATTTTGCTAGTGAAAAAAAAACACACACACGGCAACTACTGGATAGTATGTTTAAGGTTGTGTTCTTCTCCCTCTGGGTGTCTAACAGCCAGATGCACATGCAGCAGGCTGGAAGCAATGGGTCAAGCTACCTCAGAACACAGGCAGGAACTGCACAATACTCCCGGTTAGTTGTGTCTTGCTGTTAGAGGCAACGGTTTACCCTCACATTCTGCAGCCAGGATGAGTTGGGAGGACTCGATAGTTATTAAATCTGCTTTGTGTGTATCTTGGTTGATTACATCCCAGAAGGGACAAAGAGTGAGCTGATCTTTAGTTGTTAGTGTACATTGTGGCGGAGAAGAGATTTTAAAGGTATCTGATTCAGTTTCGGATGCATTCGAGCTGTATTTCAGTTGCTTTCAGGGCTTCGACGAACCAGGGTTTGGATTCCCCTCTGGATGTTGATGTCACGATCCTTCAAACTGTGTTGTGTTATTTTGCTAATTCTGTGCGCTAAGTGGATTACTTTTTGTCGTGCTTTTTTTTTTTTTTTTTTGCTCTGTTATTGCTTTTCTTCTTCTCTGGTCCCTTGGCTTTCTTTCTCTTTTTTTCTGCATCAATTTGGGAAATTTTCCCTCAGCTTCTCCTTTTGCTTCCCACGCAGCTGTAGCTCAGGCCTGTTCCTTGTCTAAGTAAGGCTGAACAATTTTAGAATATGACATTCCAATATTATTGTTGAATAGTGTGATAGAAATGTATATAGGCTTTGTCCTCATTGCTTTTCTTGGGTGTTTTGATTTTGGTCGCTAATGTGGGCATAAATGATAATGGAAGTCCATCTAATTAGCCAAATATGTATATATTGACAAACAATTTTATTGCATGGCATCTGGAATGTATGATAACCTACCAATGCACTACTTTGCAATGTTAAGGATATCAAGGCCATATGGCAGATCTTTATATTGTGATTGGGACTGCGATTTCATATTTTGTGAAGCTCCAACTTTCTGTAATCACTCCTACTTAATATTCAGCCTCTGTACACTGATGTCAGTTTTCCTCTCAGCTCTGCAGGCTTTCTTTGGTTAATTAATTAAAATTTCAGTACATTGTGATCATACCTGTCATATGGTTCCCAACAAAACATGATGACACTTAAGAACTTTTACATGTTTACCATCCCGATTCAAATTTTTAATTCCTATTTGGTTGTTTCCATTTCAGCAGCCTTATAGATGTGTGTGTGTGTGTGTGTGTGTGTGTGTATGTATGTGGGTGTGGAAAAAGTGGGTGATGCCGCAGTTGTGCAGGAAACGTTGTGGCTTAAAAAACATCTTAATCACTATCTTGTCCAAATGTTTTATACAAAGTTGGTCAAAAGGATTTCGACTGATCTGGGATAACGATTAGTAACAGTCCAGAATTCAAATAAACATCATTCAGAGGCAGAATTGAATTAAAACCATGCAAATTAAGAGAAAAAAACAAACAAGAAAAATGCAAATAGATGTAGTTAAAACAACTCTGATTAGTTGTCCTTTGCGTCAAATAATGTCTGGGAGTGGGACAGAAAGCTTGTTTTTGAGACGGTAGGGGTTATCATTAATCTGAAATTCATATAAACTTAGCAAAAGAAATAAAGAAACAACAACAAAGGGATTCTGTTTTATCTTTGAACAGAATTTGGTTATTTACTGAAAAGTCGAAGATCCGCAAATGTAAGCTGAAGCAAGTATTTTCCTTCTGGTGCCTGTTTCTGTGTATACTCAAATTGAGTTTCTCACAGATAGTTTTGCAGTATTTGATAAGGCAAGCAGTGCCTCCTGTTATGGGAAATCATTAACCATGTTATATAAGCTTTTAGAGTCAGTGCAGCATCTTTGGCTTTGTACTTTATGTCCACAGAGAATATTTGACCTCTGGAACTGAAGTTTCACCACCTGGTTTCAAAGCGTAGCTCTAACACTATTGTATGGTTGCTGCAAAAATTGTGCTTTGGTTCTCATTTATCCAAACCAAGCTTGCAGCATAATTTTATTTTAGTATCCACTTACAGTTGACTAAATAGTCTTTCCTTCTGTTGAAAGGCGTATACCAAGAAAGCAGCAAAGCTCTGAGCAGTGACATAAAGGATATCCTTGTCCATCTGTCATCAGTTTCTTGCATGAGTCAGCAGATTCTCCTTCTCTAATTAAAGGAGGGGGATATACTTTGACTATCTGCGCGGCTCACAAGACCTCCTTTGTGCTTGGCAATCTGTGGGTCTCCCATGCACAACCAGGAAGGGTTTAGCTATCTGAGCTGTTCCAGGCCAGATGACAGATCGGTGGGACTGATTTGATCGCTATCCTTTCCAAGCAGCTGTGGATCAGGTTACATGGAGTTGCGCCACCTGACTGCTGTAGATGGAAGACGTATCGGTGTGTGCAAGTAGGCCGCTTAGTGTTTAGGTGCCCCACAGGTGTGTTGCTCCCCAAGAAAGACACAGACTGAGAAGCAACACAGAGTAGTCCATCCTTGTAGGGCTGAACAATTAATCGCATTTTCAATATAATCGTGATTTTAAAGTAACGCAATTTCCAAATCACAGAGGTCAGCAATTTTTGGCTATGTAACAATTAGCGAATTAGACACGTCCATTAGGTGTTAGTAAAATGTTTAAAGTGGGTTTGCCTCCACATGGAAGGGAAGACAGTTGCAGCAGAGAGATAATCTAATTTTATTACTTGTTTTAGAGTTTATATAATCATACATAGCATTAAGTACAGGTCAATCAGTTTAATATAGACTTGCTTGTTGGTTGCACTTTATGTTCAACAAGGATTGATGTCCAATTAAATTAAAAGCTGTTCTTTTGAATAATATTCTGATCAATAGAAACATTAAAAGTTCATATTTAAAATAGTCCTTGTTTACAAACATCTTTATTTAGAGGCCATTTTTGTTGCTTGTAGTTAATGCGGAGAAAAGTCAAAATTGCAATTTTGATTGCAATATATCGTAGGCAGAAAGCAATCAAAAAATCGCATTAAATCACAATATTAAGAAAAAAAATTGCAATTAGTTTATTTTACAAAATCGTTCAGCCCTAGTCCTTGTAGTCTTAACTTTAAGACATTAGTTGCATAATGCACATTTTTTTTAAATAATCAGAGAAAGATTAAATATTTCTTCATAATATTGCCTCCAAACATAGAGAGATTGTTGTAGCCACCAAGCGTTACTCATTGGTTCTTGGATTTCATCGTGAAGCCTCCAGGCATTTTGTTTTCTCAAACTAAATGCTTAGAATAATATGGTATGCCTTATTATGAAAATGAATTGCTAAACTACTATTATTATTAACATCTTCAAATACTTTGAGATGCACTGATAGCTTCTGAGATTTGATATATTCATTTGTGAAATATTTGTCTCCTCCTCTGTCATTAGGACGATTGGTTGTAGGACTGGGTCGCTATGCCCTTCTTTCGAATGAAAACCCAGAGTAAAAGCGTTGTTTCATGATATAATTTTGCTAACACAGATTTGAAGCAAAATTTGCTTTTATTTGAAACAGAAAACTAACAATTAGCCATATTACTGTCAACACAATGTAGCTCTCAGTAGAAAGAAATAAGACCAGAGTGGTCTTATTTCTTTCTACTGAGGCCTTCTTCTTCTACTCATGAACTTGTACGCGGTTTTCTTCTTGCGACTCTCAGCCGTTTTCAAAGTATACAGTGAGAGCAGTGGAGCTACAATGAATGGCTAACACCAAAGCTAACAGGATACATAAACACTAGAAGTGAGCATATGCAGCCAGCAAGTGGAAACTAAAAAGGAACGTGCACACACATTGGCGTTGCGTGAGCTCGTCAGAATGATTGGCATGTGGGGCAACCAGCAGATGAGCCGAGCCAATCTCTGGCATTCAGACCGAACGGCAGGGATAGGTCTGAGTTTTTACAGTCCTGTAGCTCTCACTTGGATAATTTTTTTAAATTCTTTTTTAATTACCTTGTTTTTCCAAATGTTTAATGTATTGACTGCTGTCAGGGTGGAAGGACCATTTCATGTAGTATGACAAAAAGTGTTTCTGAACAAGATTACCAATTACAGCTTTAATTCAATTAATCAAATTAACCTTTTAATCGACAAGTAATTTTTAAGTCCTTTTTTTTTTTTACATCCCTTGTGCAAACTAACAAAATGAACACTGAATCAGATAATTATCCCACAGGATGTAATATTTACCAAGAGCTCCAAGTGTGCATCGTTTACTTGTGTCCTGCTTTTCCTTGGTCATGACACTAAAAAGTTGACTTTGAATGCAGACTGTAGCATTCCGGTGTTACAGGACAGAAGCAAGTGGTTAAATAACTGCCTTCATGGAAAATAATACATTTTCAGTTGACCAGCCTCTGAAAAAAGACAAAATTAGTGTCTAAATTAAAATACCCCACTTGTTTTAAGGTGTGAACCAACTACACTCTTTGCTCTTGAGTAGAGGTATTTTTGTTTCATGTCACTTTTTATTTGTTAAAAAAACATTCAACATCAATCCTATCACATTGAATCTAATCATTTTAATTGTACTGACAAAAGCCAAATGCATGACGGTATTATGTGGCGCAATTGTCAGGTTAAAGTCCAAAGAGGGAATATTATGAAACATGATGACTGTCTTATCAATACACATCATTGAATCAGTTTCGGTTGAAACAATTGTCTGTGCCGTTGTTGCTCAGTGGATGCTATTAAAGGTATAAAGGTTGTGCAGCAGGTAGCATTCCCAGGTATGTACCTATGAAAGTAAAGGATGTATGTCCTTGATAATGAAGTCTACCCAAAAACTGTAAAAGCAAGGAGGTTCTCAAAAGATTGATTGGTTTCATTTTGTTTTAACCTCAAATAACCTTAGCAGCTGCCTGTTTTTTTTTTTTTACAATGTTCTGATCATCAGAGGGTTTTTATCCAGGTGTTTATTTTTTTCTTTGTGACAAATGAACCCTTTGACATCCTGGATTCTGCCTTGAATCCAAACATAGGTGAAGGAAAACTGACCATTTTACTGCATTCCAAGGATTCCAAAGAGTTGGGACATTCCCTGATGATACAAACTAGAATCTATGCAAACAATTCCCATTAGTGTGTTTCTTTTTCCCACTGATGTCATGATTTTCTCGGTATCATCGTCTTACTTACTCCTTGGAGGAGAGGTTTGGAAAGTGATTCTGAGCATTCACCCATTAATAATTTAACATATCAGGAGTGTAAGCATTTATCCTACTTAAAGCAACACAAAGTGCACACCGACCTTGGGGTGACTAATAGCTGAACCTATCTTGTGTGTAAGCAGCAGGTTGTGGTGTTTATTCACTCTGGTACCTCAGAGTTTTTCTTCTTGATCATAACGTGTTGACACATCTAAAACAAAATTACATCGGCCTAAAAGTGAAAAAAAAGGTTTGCCATTTTGTGAAACATCATCGCTGTGGTGTGTACGAAGTCTGTGTCTTACTTATCTTTTTTTTTTTTTACTCTTTAACTGCAAAAAAAAAAAACAAATAAAAATTGCGACTTTACTTACTTTTGAGCTCTAAGCGTTCTAGACTTAATTTAGAGTCATTTTGGACTTGAGTCTTAGTAACAATCTGTATGGCATGCATTCAGGAGCGAAAGCAAGTTGTATCTAAGCTCAAGTAAAATGCTACAAAACAAACTACAATAAAAAGCTGTTATTTTATTGGTCATGACAACACACCTGGCAAAAGACTTAAAAGTATGGCTTGCTTGAAAGGGCTCCCAGGAAAAGGTCCCTTCTAAAATAAATATGCCACCTCCATTTAATAGAATATCTGTGTCTGAATTAGTTGCATTTAATTAAAAAGTTGTTGCATTTAATTGCATCTGGATTAGTGCTTTAAGTGGGCTGGTATGGACTGGTATGCAGTACCAGCACTTCTAAACTTTACCCCTCTAGCGTGTGGCCCGTACCGGGACTCCTATCCACATCCCACCCAGCCGACCTCTCCACAGTTTACAGCTTGTAGCCTATTTGTTGATTTATAAATGTATATTTTTAAAAAGCCTCATAAGAAACACATTGCTTTGGCACACAATGCTGGCCGGGCATTCAAGTGGATATAGGCACTTTGAATGAGAGAGGGAAGGCAGAGGAAACCGATCACAGCTATGATGTTTACCTGGTTCAAGGAGGGCTCAAGGAGGACATGAACTGGAGCAGAGTTGAATGGTAACCCACGGCAGGGGCACCACAGGAGAGACAAGATGTCCATCTTTTTCTTGAGCAAATATTTTAATATTGCTTATATATAATAACATGCTTGTGCGATTTTACTCAGTGACAGCCTGGGGAAAAATTGTCTCTGTAGTTTTAGCAAATAGTGCTTTGTAGTGCCGACCTGAAGGTCAAAGTCTAAAGTCTTTGTGTCCAGTGCCCATTTTCACAATGATTCTCAGTCCTCACAGAGAGATCCTATCTTAGCCTAAATATTCCTACCTCATCTTGGCTTAACAGGGATTCAGATGGCTGCTGAGAGCGACTCTGAGTAAGGAAATGACAGAAATATGTATCTTAGTGAGGAGGTGTGGTTGACCGTGTTGCTAGGTGTGACGCCGTCTTTCATAAGCCGTGATTGGTAGTTCAAGAAAAAAACAAAACACAATTGTGCTCCTAGAGATCAAAGGAGAGAAATGTACCAATTAGACTGGGTTCAGAAATGTCACGATGTCACTTAGCAAAATGAATGAATTGTCACACAGCATCAAAATGTTTGAACACACCTTATCATTAATTTGATTTACTTATTTATTTTTACTCACCAGTCATTTTACGACCTTATCCATCTGATATTAATGCACACTCACCTGTTAGCATTTCACTGAGATTTTCTGCTTGTATAAAGTGATTGTATTTTGCAAAACGACCGACAAATAATGGAGGAAAAAAAGGTGAAGAAAACCAAACTAGACAGCATGATGCCCAGCTCACAGTTCTGGGACAAGAATAGAGGACTGTTGAAAGGTAAATTGGTCCCTGGATCACGGCGCACATACGGACTCTTAAGCGTATTGCTGCAGATCAATGCATCTTCTTCTCTGCGCATTTTGGTGCCTTTATGCACCTGTGAGAATTGGTCCATGCAGCAATCAAAAGTGAGGAGATGGCATCACACAAGTGATATATGGTCATTCTATATGGCCATTTAGGCAACTGACATCAACATGAACATACAGAAAATACTTTCTCACCTCTTTTACATATATTCTTCTCCACCTTTTATTCATGATTATTTCCTATTATTTATTTATCCTCAATAAAATTATGTTACGAACCCATCCGGGTGTGAAAATAATTAATTTCTGTCTCTGGGGATGACAAAGTTTGCACTATCTACACATTAGTAATTGCATGATTGCTATGGAAGTGTATGTGTTCATTTCCTCCACTGTTTTGGTGGTGGATCAGCCAATCAGCTCTCTCTGTTTCCACCATCTTCCCTGCTTAAATCATTCAGGCTCACTAAAGGTCCTCCTCACTACTCCTAACATTTTTTCACTTTAGACGCTCTCTTAATGCTTAAGCTGCTATGTGAATAATTTTTATCTTAAAAGGTAAAATTCTAAGACAGATCTTTGAATTCAGAAAATTCTTAGATTTTTCCCTAAAAATGACACCACTAAGAGCTACTTTTAGTTTTAGGACTCTTTGTGAATATGGACACAGGATTTGTGGGGTTTGCAGAGATGTTAGCTGCCCTTTCTGACCCTAGATAGAGGGACGATCAGCCATGATGATCCTCTCTGCAATTGAGACCAAAAGTAAAATATTAGCCAAGAATCGCTGAGGATGGCCCAGTTAAATTCTTGACCCTAAGCTGAGTGGAATGATGTGGCAGGACCTGTGCATAATCCAGGAAGTGAAACGTCTTCTGTTTCAGAATATAAATCCAGTTGTCTTGTTTTTTAACCTTGTTTTTGGATTGATTATGACCTGGATGACAGAGAATCTTCACCAGCATATCGTGGATGTGTTATTTATTTAGATGAAAGGTTTCCGTAAGGATTTCTCATCTTTCCCCATACCCACTACTTTTGAGATTTAAAGGTTACTCGTAAGCTCTTAAGTGACTGACCCGACCTGACAGGATTTAACAGCATATAAAACGTTTTATGCGCCATCATCGAGTGATATCCTGATGCCAATGTTTGTACTGCTGTTTAATCTGAAAGCAGGCTTCTTACTGTATGTACGACATTAAGATGTTACAACTCAGCTTCAATCAGCGTGTGGTCATTGTTAATGTTGCGGAACGGTGCAGTAAGTGCTACAGAGAAGCCACTTTACTTTAACGTATCCCTTGTTGTTCTTACACAGCACACCACTCATGTGCTGTTAAAAGTGTATGAGGCTGTGAAGACTTTCTATTGGCAGGACACGGGTTGGTAATATTTAATGAGTTACCGGGCTGTTGCTACAGTGCTGCGAGCGATTAATTTGCTCAGACTGTAAAAGCCTTTAATGTCTACATCGCTCGGGCAGGATCGCAGCTTACTTGATGGAAACAACAGAGCAGGGAAGCAGACGACAGAGAGAAAGTCTAGCGTGAGGAGGAAACGCTGTAATAAATAAACATAATGTTGGCGATGAAATTTTGGGACATGATGTGAGTTGACATAAAGTACTGTTTTTCTGGAACATCCTCGGAGAACTCTGTTAGTCATATCTGCTCCAGTACACAAAGTCCAGCCTCTGGTTCAGTTTAGTGAACACTGATTAACTTACAGAGGCACAGTGGGACATTAAACAAATTCTAGCACAGATAAGTTGACTAGTGGTCTTCTGTCAAAAATGCCTTTTTCCATTTGGGCTTGTTTCATATAGAATAAGTAATTTAGTCGTAATTTACTAATTTGTGTTGTAAAAAGTATAATATTAACATATTTACTAATGGTGTTGTAAGGTTTGGTGGTGCATTGTTTAATGAGTAATTATCATGGTTATTTAGGACATTGGTGATATTCTATACTTTTCGCTATTATTTTCTTCTCTCATTTTCGAATGTGTTGATGTTGCGATCCGTAGTGTCAAGTCTTCTGTTTCAGGTTGTATTTTTGCCACATCGATGTCAAAATGACACTGTCAAAATTTCACAGTGTCATCAAAATATACTAACCAGGCAAAACTCTATAACCACCACCATAACACAGTGTGCTGGTCCCCATTTTGTGGCAAAAGCTTCAGGAAATTACGAGGTTAAGCCTCTATGGATCAGACCTGTGTGTCCAGAAGATCCCACATATCCTCGATTGGATAAGTCGACACCTCCAGCTCGTTGCTGTGCTACTTGCCATTTCTTTGTGGCATAGTGTACTATCCTGCTGAAAGATGCCGCATGCATCAAGGAATAGTGTTTCCATGAAATGCTACACATTATCTGCAACAATGCGGTACACATCAGGGCAACATCTATGTGGATGGCAGAGCGCAAGGTTTCTCATCAGGGCATTAAGAGGCGTTGCGCTGCTTCCTTTGGCTTGCCTTCTTCCCATAGTGTATCTTTGTTTTACTATATATATATATATATATATATATATATATATATATATATATATATATATATATATATATATATATATATATATATATATATATATATATAAAAAAGTTAACTTTATTGATCTCATAATGGAGAAATTCACTTCTGCATCTTAACCCATCCCCTTGGGGAGCAGTGGGCTGCCACTGTGCGGCGCCTGGGGAGCAATCAGGGGTTAAGGGTCTTGCTCAGGGACCCAGATTGCAGGCGGTGGGGATCGAACCGGGTACTCTCAACCTTCTCAGAGCACAAGCACGCTGCTCTAATTACTAGGCCATCATCCGTTGGTTGAGTTTGAACTTTTACACTTTAGTTGGCCCATTCAGTTCTGGACCACATGGACAATTCCTCCCACCTTACATCTAGCAATTGTAATTTGGTCTGTTTTAAATGCGTCTCCACTTTTTTCTGCTTCTAACACATCTGCTTGCTCTTTAATATACCCCCCTCGCAAACAGTTACCTAGATAAAGAAGTATGTGCTCCTCACTTCAGCTGTCATAATGTTATGCCTGATCAGTGTACCTTTACATATTAAAATGAATGCAATCAGTAAAATCCATCTTGAAATTTCATTCTGTGTTTTATGGAGTTTTGCTTTTAATGAGTTTAATAATTGAGATATGAGAAAAAGCAGTGCTGAGAGTTAGCAACCATAAATATAAAAACCAGATGGGGAAAAGGAACATAAAATGGACTATTCTTTTGAGAAGTGAAAATTAAAATCAAGCAAACTGCCATTCAAACTGTCATACAAAAAATGGCAACATTTGTGGGTCCAAAGAGGGAAAGGAGATGGATCAGTTAAATGCCATTCCCCCTATTTGATCCAATTTGTTGATTGGCTCTCCATACAGAGGTCAATCCGTTTTTCTCTTTTTACAGCGTCTAAACATTGGTATTTTATTTTACTCCACAGATGATTTAAACTGATTTCTACTCTTTAAAGTAGCATCTTTACACAGCAATGGTGTACTGCAGTCCCGCTCTGGGCTGATAGTGCTGTTGATTGACGATCATAAAATCTGTCTTTTTTTCAATCAGTTGTTTAAGCAATGATGAAACGCTAAAACAGTATATTAGTGTTGTTATATATTTGCTCAGATCGTGTTTATGGTGACATACTTGTCAGATTAGAGAGTAACGTATTTAACATTTTCTGTTTGTCCACAATGGTGCTCCTCATTAGGATGTTTTCCTATCAGAGCTAGCCCATTATTAAACCCACAACCAGCAATCTTTATTGTCAGTAATTTAGCCTGGTCAGCTCTTCCTCCCTCAGAGTTAATGGACAAAGTTACCCTCTATGTTGTATGGTATAATACAACCTGTCCTTTTAAACACACATCTTTTCTTCCTTATTTTTCCTCCTCTTTCGTTCTCTTCTATTTTCACATCTGCTGACTCTCAAATAAATCCAACTTTAGGAATTTTAAGTGGTGTAAATTGTCTAATCACACAATGTCCAGCCTTTTAAAACTGGTTCACACAGCAGGATGATTTGCCAAAGTTTGCTCCAATCTTACCCTCCCAACAGACCCAGACTATCAGAGTGGCTCTTAAGATAATCTTATCAGATATTTCTGCTGTGTGTGGTGTGCTAAGAGTGATCTGGTCCACTTGAGAACGTCGGGACCCCTCAGACCTCAAATGGGGGATATTCAAGATGTTGGATTGTCTTGTCCTGACATCCTACTGTGTGTTGTGTTTCCTGAGGAGAAACAAGCATGCAGCCTGTTGAGTATGACGTGCAACCATTCAGAAAGTGAGGGGAGAGAACCCTGAGAAAAAAATAATACACACCTCTATATCACAGTGCAGCAATTGTAGAGCCCCTGTTCTTGCTGTCTCCACTCCTTTAACCATTACCTCATCTTTTTGTAATGTATTTTATCTGTTAAAATTAGTCCACAAACTATCGGTAATATTCGTCCTCGTCATCCATGTTTATTTACTCTGAACTCACGTTTGATCTTGAGAGGTTTTGCAAGATTTACTGTCTGACGTCTGAATGGTCCTGAGTGAAATCTGTTTGTGTGTAGACCTCTGGAGCTTGCTCTCTGACCGGGCAACATACTGTATGGCTTTAAAACACTAAACTATCGTATTTCAGACTATAAGTCACACTTTTTTTCCACAGTTTGGCCGATCCTGCAACTTATAGTCAGGTGCGACTTATATAAATTTTGAATAGCAATTAATTTTGACCAACAGGAACCAAAGAGTAAACACGACCATCTGAAAACTATATGCTGCTCTTGTACCACTTAAACCTTAATTGAAACATTAACTTATAGACAGAAAAGACAGAACACATGTTTGTATGTTGTTTCGCTGTTTCAGTCTGCATTCACGCAGGGGAGCGTTGCAGCTCAAAGGGCCCAGACCCCAACAGAACCCAGTAATTGGCTGTCCGTGGAACCAATAACCGCTATGCTAGCTTACAGGTCTGATGTCTGGGCGGTTTACAACTTTGCTGATGCACATCAGCTTTATATTGCTCTGAAACATTCATGTTGTACTGTTAGCTTAGCACGTAGCACCGGTACGCTCACGGTCTAATTTCAGTGTAATTTTGAAAATTCAACTCTATTTAAATGAATCCCTGAGCCGCTAAGCTGAACTTTGCTGGCAAGAACCTTCATGGTTGGAGTTGCTGGCTTGTTATGCTAAATTACCCCATTCAACCTCAAGTATCTTCCATATTATTCAGCTGGTTGTGGATGCAGCTGTGTAATTGAATAAGTTGACTTACCAGAGTAAATGTTAGTTTTTAGTCCTGGATTCTAGCACCAACCCTGGTTTAGCACTGGAGCCCAATTTGCTGAGAAAACTCTATTTGTGTTCAGGTGCCACATTTACATATGAATAGATGGTGGAAAGTTTCCTGACTTACACAAACAGACAAACGTTATTAAGCAGAACCATCTTTGATCTTGAACGTTTAGAGGGGCCAGCCTTGGATCCCTGGGGTCGTTTCTCCTGGTTTCTCACCTTTTTAAAAGAGGTGAAGAAGTTAAATCTCATCACAGGGCTGACAGCTTTGAACAGGTGAAGACAAACAGTCAAACGCCCTAATGAGCTCTTTGTAACAGTGTCTTTGGGTTTGTGTCCCCGTGCCGACACTGCCTTCTCTGTTACCGGTCATAAATCGGCAGGTTTTGTCAACTGGAACAAAGCCCTATCTAAATCAAAGCAGCTTTGCAGGAACTGCTTTCCTCCAGCTGATATTCTCATCACTGTTAAGATATTTGAAGTCTGCTCCAGTTCGGGTTTTCTCAATTAGCCACAGTGTGTAAGAGAGGAATATCCCAGCACTGAATGACGAGAAGGCAAGGAAGCTCTTTAGAGACCTGCAGCTTTTTGCAGAATCAAACACAAACATTTTTGTGATACTAAAGTTCTGGAAAAACTCTCATCTGGATGTTCACTGATTCTTGTTTCTTTTCTTTTTTTTTGACAGAATTACAAATTTTCTGAAAGTTTGTCTGAACTCAGAGCCCCATTAAAATATTTTTTGAGGTAACAACGAAACTCTCTTGAGTCCAAGCCTAGATTTTGTCTGGTAGATTTAGGATTTTTTAAAAAGAATTTTAACAAAATTATTTATTATTTTCTTGGTTGTTTTGATGGGATCATGATAAAATGAATGCCTTTTCCCTACAATTATTTCTGTTAGGAATATATTTTTTTGTTCCAGTCCCTGTCATAGATAAATTCTGCTGCAAAACCATTTTAGAGCAATTTAGACCAGCCAAAATTTGTACCCTAGTAAGAGTAGCACTGCTTCAATATGTTATTCCTCACGTAAAAGTAAAAAGTAGTCAGCCAAGAATTTATTCAAGTAAGGGTAAAAAAGTATTCAATAAGAAGACTACTCAAGTACTGAGTAAGTAATCATAACTGATTAATATTTTAAAAGTATGTAATCAGACAGACAAAAATATAAGGTTATGTGCAAAGTCTGGTATTTTAAAGACAAAAAGAAAATTATAAAAAGAATAACATAATTACAAAACATGACATTCAGGCACAAAAAACACTTTTCTAAATCAATGTATTTCAACAATAAACTCAAAAGCGATGCTTACAGCGGTTAATGTATATAACGTATGTTGGAGCAGCGCAAAGTACTTCTAATGACAATATTTACCATTTACTGTATGTTCATTTGACCTCCAAATGGCTCAATGAGCCCAGCAGATGAAAAAAAATAACATTAAAATAACTAAGCGTGTGTACAAATAAGAAGTCTCATTTTAACATAAACTGTAATTTTTTGTCTCTCTGGTGCATTTTTGGTTAAAACAAGCATGTTCTTTATTCATGAAGTTACTTGGAGTAGATAGAATAGCCAGAAATTTTACTCCAGTAAGAGAAACTTGAGTAATAATATGACTCAAGTAAAAGTAAAGAGTACAGTGCAGTAAAACTACTCCTTAAAGAAATTTTTTTCGAAAGCTTACTCAAGTAAATCTAACTAGTTACTACCCACCTCTGTGTTTGACTGCAGGAATGTTGTTAATAAAAGCTAATACTACACTGATAGTTTCTTCTATGACTCCCTAGCCATTTAATAACCATTGACCTTATATTATGCAAGGGGTCCCTATAGTGTTTTAGATGATGTTCTTGGTTCTTTTGTGACCTACGGGGTAAGTCATTGATTTCTCATCGGACACATTGGTATTTTTTTTTTATATTTCAACTCTATTTAAATGAATCCCTGATTGTAAAGGAGTCAATCTAAAATTGTCCAATCAGATGAGAACACATCTTGTATAGAGAATTGTGTGAGACCAAAATAGCTACCATTCTGGTGATGACCATTGTGTAGCCCAGTTCAAGCCTTCCTATAAAGTAAACATTTAATTTTGTGACCTAACATGCTTTTACAGTGAAATTAGCATAATTACTATTAGTCACTTACCTTTTCCTACATTTTCTCAAGCACTCTTTTCACCAGACATGGACTTTGATAATTAAAACCATTTTATTTTAGCTAATATAATTTGTCAACCTGACTCTGTATCTGTTATACATTTATATACCCAAACTAGACCAACTTAAAACTCACTAAGCTCCCTGAAATCTAGAGAAAAAAGGAAATGTGCTATTTGATATTCATCCCTGTTCCTAATATAGAGATTCAGTCAGAGGTTGTAGATGGTGTTTAATCAGTACACTGTCACAGCAAATAGAGCATTCTGACCAAAATATCTTCAGACGATTGAGTTTTAAAAAGAAGGGCTGGCACAAAGAAGTATTTTTAGAAGATGTTGAAAGGTACATCTCTGTTCCTGCTGTTTGTCAGAGTTACAGCCGATGTACAGTACATAACCACACAGACTGGGACTGTTTGCATCCTTCTGGGTCTTCGGGGGAAGGGACAGATCTCGAGCTGCAGCTGTTTATCTGTTAGCAGCATCTGGCTGTTTTGATGGGTGTAGGGGGTCTTGGGGAAGTTGAGACAACACAGAGGACAATACTTAGTTCAAGGATGAAACTAGCATTTAACGTCCCATTTTTGACTAACAGATGATTTGTTTTTTGCTGACATTTCACAGGGAGAATGTTTTGCAGAATGGAATGTTCTTGGTGTAAACCTTACATAAGGAATATTTAATGCAAAAATAATGCAGTGTAAAGACTAAACAGCATTCACTTAAAGCATGTTTCCTTTTGCGATTTATAGCGCATTAGTTTTGTATCAGATGGTTTTACTGACACATAAACTCATTTGGTTTCGCACACAGTGGGTTAAGTTTCTGGGATAAGGTTTTGCAATTTCTTCAGTGTTGATAAACACAGTCTGTGTTAAACACAATCTGCGTTATACCCATTCTATACTAAAGTAACTGGTGTTGACCTGTTTAAACCAAAGCAATTTCTCCTGTAAAAGAAGTGCACGCATTTTAAGCAACCCTTAAAATGCATGCACTCCAAGCTAAAGAAATATATAAAAAAAACAATACAATACAAGTATAAAATGTATAGATAGCACCTATCAAGCAATTAATTCCAATATATTCCCAGTATTGCTGAATGAAGGATATGATGGGAGAGAGGAGGGGGGGAAAGTATTAATCGGGGTTTAACATTCATGTGGCCATAGCAAAACAAAAAAACAAACAAAAAAAATCATGTTTTCCTTGACGGTGGAGAAAGAGTTTGGGAGTTTGTCCTGTAACTGGCAGGTTGCGGGTTCAATTCCCCACTCCGACTGTGTCAGATTGTGCTGATGTGATGTCATTATCTCATTGCTTTTACTTTTAATTATGCTTAACGATCACCTTAAATACTTGGTCAGAACTTCTGTGGTCTATAGCCAGTCTGTGAGAGCCTTCTGGTGTTGCCTGAATAAATCAGAAAACCTGTCAGGCTACCCTACTGCAGCAGCCACCCCAAGCATTCAGCATGCTGAAGGGAGTGAGTCTTTATTGTTACGAATGAAGTGTCTACATGTTGTAGCCTTAGATTAAGTAACATTATTATTGTTGGGTCATATCTTCCACATTTGTGTAGCAGTTATATAAGTTACGCAAGTACTGATGTGCAGTATATGTAGCATCTTTAATTTGCCAAAATTTTTAATGTGCCTAAATGTAGCTAAAATAAATAATAGAAATGGTGTCTCTAAAGAACATTTCCTTATTGTCCCAGAAGCTGGGGTATTATTTTCTGAAAACTGTTTATCTTGATACGCTAGTTGAAACCTCACCCAAATACGCTATAGAGTGATGGAGTTATTAAGTCGAAAGTAGAAAAAAGGGCAGAAACTTTGTTATTATACAAACCACTCCTTGCTACAGATTAGTGCTCCAGCAGCATAATGACTTCTTATCTCGTTTAAATGACCTCATTATCCTTTCTACTCCTATGGTCTGTCTGTGTTCCTCATTTGATGCCATCTCGGATATCTTTCAAGCATTTCTGAGTTCATTGCTCTTTAGCCATCTGTGGTTTTCTACATTTTGAGAAGCAGATGTTTAAAGACGCTCAATGTTATTTCATGAGCGCACATGATAAGAATGCTGACTTGACACTGTTTAAATAGCTGCATATTAATCTTCAGTCTGAACCTGTCTCTCCATGTGAGGCTGTGATGGCTCGTATTAAGGATTTGGTAAATGTTTAAATGTATTTTCTCAATAGAACATGGAGGATCTTGGACAGGTGACATAGTATACTGTTCAAAATCTCTTTACCTACACAGAAATGTCAGACTGTTTACCATTTATTTCTGTGCATCTGCCTCCGTCACTGTCATTACAAAATGAGCACTCTGTTAAGATTTAAACTGTTATTTTATAAGGTTTGAGAAATAGTAGATTTACCAATATTTAACCTTGTTTTATCTCGTTAACTTGCACAATGTCATAAACAATTCACGGGCTACATATCAACGGATAATTTTAACTATCCAGCCATCCATTTTCTAACACGCCTATCCCTATTGGGGTCGCGAGGGGTGCCGGTGCCTATCTCCATCTGTCAGTGGGCGAGAGGTGGGGTACACCCTGGACAGGTCGATAATTTTAACTATCTGAATTTTATTTTGAAACAACAATGTATTAGCAGCAATCACAAAGCTGTTTAATATTAGCTGCAAATGACTTGGTTCTAAAGGCAGAGATGTTTTTTTGGGTAAATTGTGGATCTTTCCCTCTTTTCCATGGGTGGTGAGTTTTGAGATGAAATCCTTGAAGAGAGACTACAGTGTTCATCTGAGCAGTGCACACAGAATAGTGAGCACAGCCTGCCAGAATGACACAGTTGGAAGTTACTTACCTCACACAGTATGTGGTTTTGCCATGGATAATCGGTAAAAATTCAGTTTAAGATAAATATAATAACTGACTATTGAAACACCAGTGTGGATGAGTTCATTCATCAGTTTCCAATGTTTATTCTATTCCTTATTTTAGAAAAATGTTGTTCATTTAAAAATACTTTGCCTACCAAAATATTGTTTACAATTAAATTAGAAGGGTTAATATATCTTTTTTGTACCATCTTAAAAGATACTTCTTTCATAGTGCGTATAAATGGTATACAATTTAAAATAATTTGTAAGGTTGTCTGTCTCTCATATGCAGACATCACACAAGCAAATTTTGTTCAGAGATTTTTATGCTTGAATAAACCGCTGCTCTGTGTTTATATTGGTGTAAATCCTCAGTCACTCAGGACATGACAATCCTGAGTCGCCAAATCAAGTCAAATTGACTTTTTCTTTTGTTTCTGGAAAGCATTTAACCTCTTATCCAAACGGCCCTTTTAGGCTAAACCAGTTGCATTTGTGTAGACATTAACCGAGAATTCAACCATATCCAGGTTGGTCTGCCCGGGCTGGTAATAATAAGGAACTCGAAAATGTTATCTTTTTTCCTGTCAGTGAAAGCATCATACATAAGTGCTACCAGGTCGTGACTATAATACTCTTGATGTGGTCACTGTTAATGAGTGAGGACACAAAGTTAGCTATTTTCAGTATTCATGATATGTTTAAGATGAATCCAGATTTAAAAAAGCGGTGCCAGCGGCTATTAAAAGGGAAAGTGTGAAATGCTGAAACATGTATGGTCTGTTCAGTCTGCAAGAAAGAAAGAGGGCTCAACACTTTCAGTAGATAAAGAATACAGAAAAATTACTCTTCTTTATCTATTTGAGCTTTCAGTCTGTCTATCATGGGACATGCTGGATTTAGAAATGTTGGTATTCTTTTCAAATTGCAGATTTAATGTACAGGTTTACATCTCATATTAAACAGGTTTCCAGGATTTCCTTTTTTTTTCCTCCCAGAATTTTGCCAAAATTGGAAATATTCTGCTTCATGAGTGATGCTGGCCACACTGCCAGAAGTACCAAAAGCTGACTCAATGACCATGGTGTTCCTGTTCTTAATTGGCTGGCAAACTTGACTGACCATGTGAAGTTTAAGAGGAGAAATACCAGACTCACAAATGAAGATGACGTGAAGGCAACTATCAAAGCAATCTGGGCTTCCATTACACTTCAGCAGAGCCACAGGCTGATTGCCTCTATGCCACAACGTGTTGATGCAGTAAGTCATGCAAAATGGGGGCCCACCGAATATTGATTCCATAAGAATGAATATTCTTCTCAGAAGCTTGACATTTCTGTTTAAAATATATATTGTTACTGATATTGTGAAACATAAACAAAAAGATTGAGACACTGGTGCTTAGGGAGTTTATGATGTGTAAGACATCATCAAATTTACAAGAAAAAGGGCTTGGCGTTACTGTTTAATGATCCAAAGGACAACTTGAAGATCTGGTAGTTCCTCTCATCTTCATCAAAAAATGAAAAATTTGCTCTATAAGTCATATTTTCTAGTCCATTCTTTTCTTTTTTGAGTTTTCAGAGACATCACACTCAAAAAAGGCAGTTGTGTTTTTTTTTGTTTTTTTTTTTGTTTTTTTTTTAGTAGAACCTGATCCTGGTATTAAATTAGAACAGGACTGAACACAACCATGAAGGTTTTTTTTTTTTTTTTTTTTCTGCATTGTGAAAATCCTGCTGGCTGCATTGATGCCATACTTCTGTTTGCACTTCTCTGTTGAGCCTAAGCCGTCCGTGTATTATGTTTTTTACTCTGCTCCCAGTCAGTTTTGATGGAGACTGAGATGTGGGCTACTCTGTGAGTCTCATCTGCATTTTTGTGCCACTTGTCTCAGCTTTGTTTAAAGCTATTCTCTTAAACTGTACAGAAATATATGGACATTCTTACCCTCATTTTCTGCCAGAATGTTTTCTGGCCTATTAGTTATAATAATTATGCCCAACCAGCATTTGTAAAATAATGCTTTTTATCAGACGAGAGTTGAATTTTAACTTCCATTAGGGAGCATCTTCACATGACAAATTGATTTAATACATTTTTCTTTTGGGTTCTTGTCTGTTGGCGTTCTCCTTGCACATAGCCATTCATAACAGCTGGATGGCCTCAAGTTTCAAACAGCTACTTAATGGTGGTGTTCCATATCTGGTTATTATGGTTTTAACAACATGCATACCTCAGATAGACAGTACAGCCAAACGGGCTCTTTAACTACGCTAGTTTGTTTGCATACTGCATTAACATCATTCAGATCTTATTCAAGCATCACCCTCAAGCTAAATTAGCATTGCCTGTAGTCCTTTTACTCCTTTTTCATACCTTCATCCAAATGCATATGCACAAGAACCCAAGTGTAATGGGATAATAATCATGTCTCATGTATTTATCGTGTTTCATCATGTTAGCTAGCTGGACATGACTGAAGCCTAAGGTGGGATGCGTTCTACAAAAAAAAAATAGAGCTTGAGAAGGGGGAGGTGAATATCTTCTCCTTCCCATTGCCTGTGGATGAGCTTCTTTTGAAAGCGAGTGCTTTAATGACAGAGGGGCCCTTTCTGTGTGTCAGCCAGGCAGACAGTGACATTTAACAGAGGCAGCCGGGTAAAACTGATGGCACTCTCACGCATCAGCCATAGCTCTATGCTTTCCATCAGTAACAGGAAGGATTCAGCTTGCTCGAAGCTTCAGTTTTTCCGCATGTGTTGACCCTGAGGGAAAATGGCACAATGGGCAAGGTAAAAATAGGGCTTTGTTTGCATTTTTTTGGAAACACGACACAGAAATTGTATTTAGTTTATTTTTTTCAAATGAGCCCACTGGCTAAGAAATAGAGATTCTGTATTTTGAAGATGTTAAATTGGGCATTCAGGTTTTGGACAAGAATATTTACTCGTTCCCTGTCTGGTTTGAGTTTTGTCTGCTTAGGATGATTTCCAAAAGATTCAACCTTGAGGCTTGCATTGGTTCTTTATTTATTTTTTTTAAACTGCACTAGCCTTCATCTTTTCTGCCTTCTTCTTTCCTCCTCCAACATTTGGCCTTCTCAGCTTGCAACACAAAGAAGAGAGATTGTACAGCCTGGGTTCCTTCGGATATATTTAGCAATGAACAGATGCAGCGTGCTGGAGCGGAACATACTTCCTCTGCTCGCCTTGGTGTATGCTTTTGTAATGATGCTTTTGTCTGACTCTTCCATCAAACACGTTTTCCCATCATGCACTGCTGATACTGACTCAGCAGCACAGCAGAACCGGGTCAGAACTGGCCAGGACATGCCACGCCACACAGAACCACTCATGATCTGTTGATAATAAAAAAGGTTGTCAAAAACCAACACTTTTTAAATTATAGACTATATCATCAGGCCCTAAATATATTTTTTCTTCTCCCATTATATATATTTACAGTACAATAGCATTTATCCTAACACATAGGATTGTAAGGCCAGATAGTCAGGATTTGTCACACCTCCAGTTTATCCTCCCACTTTTTCTCCTTTCAGATCGCTTCTTGACAGACTCTGAAATTTCTCTGAATTGTAAATGAATTGGTTTGAGAAAGATGCATCTCTCAGGCACTGTGTCAGATCTATGGTGGATTTTTTTCTTGTTTCCTAGAGATATGAATTCCAGGCCCTATTAGTCTGCTTCAAGCCTTTTATGATTGATACTTGTTTTATTTTATATTCAACTTAACCCGTGCATTTATCTGTTTTTAAGAAAATTATCCTGACATACTGGTTTTCTATTACCGTATTATTCAGACTATAAGTCTGTCATTTTTTTCATAGTTTGCCTAATCTTGTGACATATAGTCAGGTGTTTTATTTATTTTTATACTTTTTATGGCTGAATAATTAATTTAAAAAAAAAAGTGGCTTTTGTGTGATATGTCCCCTTTTAAAGTATGATATGGGGTTTAGTATGCCAAACTATCCTGTGAAATCAAACCTTCAGTAACATGTTTATTTTTGTTTGAGATATCGGAATAAATTTTAATTAAGAACAGAGGAACTGTTTAGTTCTGTTGAACAGGAACATGTCAGATGATCTCTCGCCTTTCTTAAAATGGGACCTTAGTGAAAATGACTTGAAAGAAGTAATGGGCGTGGTTGCTTATAGATGTAATTATAGCAGGAGACAGCAGAGATGTGGTCCAGAGCTTTATGCTGGGCCACTCTGTGATTATTTCAACTCTGATTGCAGAGCTTTCAGACAGTAGCAATAAGACAGTGCCTGCTTGAGGTGACCTGGGGTTAGAAGACAGGCCACTCCTCTATGTACAGTTTGTATCTGCAAGCAGGTATATGTGTCTAACAGAAACACTGAGATTTCATGTATAATTCACATAAGTAAGCACTATGTTTGATATCATTGCTATCTTATCTTCTGTATCAGCTGCCACACAATCTCTCAGCTTGAGTAATGGCTTTGTAATAGCAAGAGATTGTACTTGCTTTATCACCCCGAGAGTGCAAAGTGAAGCCTTTCAGGGAAAGCAGAAGTATTTGAGTAAATCACCTTCTGCCTACAGCTTGATATTCACCTCGACATTCCCTGCTTACATTACTATACTGGATAACGTAGAACTACGTACATGCTCTTATCTGTAACTGTAGAGTTCTGTGTGGACTGACAGGATGTCCTGAGAACCAAAGGAAGCTGCAGAAACAATGGAATTTACTGTTTTAAGAACCAGCATTTCCAGTTCCTTCTCTGTTCCTATTATTTGAAATCAGCCCAAGGAAATACGATATTATTTGTCCCCTGAAGGAAATTCCTTTTCTTTGTTCTCAGCTTGAGCTCTTATATATACATTTGTTCCCGAAGCCTATTGAGGAAAAAGCTTGTTTTCATATAACACTGAGCTTGCTATAGGAAAAAAATAAATAAAGAATGAATCAGTAAAATCAAAGAAGTCACAAATAAATGTGCTACAGTATTTTTTTTTATTAGCTGTGGCTAAAACGTTGTTAAATCTTCTAATTTGGAAGGGTACATATTTTAAAAAAAATTAAATATTGAGTTAAATATAATAATTTGAGAGGGCCAGAATAAATATAAAATATTTTAAAAACAAATAAATAATGTTTTTAGACTAAATTTATACGTTTGTATCATGAAAAAAGCATCCTAAACATGACTATCAGGGAGTAAGTTAGATAGTGCATATTAGCAATTGTAGACCATGTAATATGGATAAAATGTTTGGATGTTAAAATAAACTATGGAGAATTTTGATTTTACAAATTTTTAGTTTTTGTTTTTTACTTACAAAACATGGTAACGTTTAAATACAGTCGCTGCAGGGTGGTTTTTTTTTTTATTTAAGCCAAATGACGGCGGCCGACCACCTGTTCTTTTTGAGCCGTTATGTTGATAGGATATACTTGCGTTATACCATTATCATATAAGAATCAATTCTTTTCTATTCGATCTCAAAAATGTTTTAGCTCTTACCTGAATTACATGACTTTTTAGTTATGCAACATATTGATACTAGTACTATATTAACATTCAACAGCAAATTAATTAAGTAATGGTAGTTAATGGCGGCTGTAAGGACCAAACCCTCTCCCTAAATGTTGAGACAATTGCTTTCACAAACATACAGAATACCAAAGCAGATCCAGGGTAGAGAACACAGGACTTCAGAGATATAAAAATAAAAATATGAGATAAAAATATTAGATTAAAATTCCGGATATGCCGGCTCACACTCCACCCACAGTTCACAGTGGAAAATTAGTATTTTTTTAAATTGATATTTAATTGTACAAATCTATCTTTTTTCTAATTAAAATGAGAATCGATTTTTTTTTTTTTTTTTTTTTTTTTTTTTTTTTTTTTTTTTTTTTTTTTTTTTTTTTTTTTTTCCCCAACATAGCCCTAGACCCAAATGTACCAAAGCTCTTTGACAGACTGAAGGACACAGACACCAAGGAGCCAACCTAATCAGAAAGTGATAACAGACAAGCTTTTCTACTGATCAAGAATTGATAAATCTTTAGCCTGAGCTGTACCTGACAGTCAGGAAGCACGAAGACGGAAGTGAAAATGACACTGAAACAGACATTAACCAAAAAAAACAAAACAAAAAAATATCTAAATTTTATTTATTGCTAAGCTAAAATATCCTAGTTAGAATTAAAGCTAATGTCTGCATGGTTTAATATTTGTTGCACAAATTTTGCCAACAGAATTCAGACCAACCTAGTAGGGTGTGCCGTTTATGTTTTAATACAACGGGTGGCAAACCTGACATTTGAATCTCTAAACATTTAAAAATTATATATTTTGTGCGTGCAAAAGTCTTCATATCCCTTAAACTTTTTCATGGAATGACTACAAACTTCAGTTGCTAGACCAACACAAGGTAGTGCATAATATCACGTGTTAGGAAAACCATATATGCTTTTGTAACATTTTCAATAGAAAAAAGTATATAATGTATATGTAATTTCAGACAACAGACAGTTTGTTTCACTGTTAAAAGAGCAGGAAAGTATCTACCAGACTGTTGTGAGATAGCTCAGCGTGGGCAAGCTGCTTAGAAAAATATAACCTGAGAGCAGAGATTGAAAGGTTTTGTGAGAAGAAAGACAATGGCATCCCTGAACACTCAGACTGCAGACCTGATGGCTGATCTGGCCTTTGCTGTCGATGTGACTGCAATAAGGAATGGACTAAATACTAAACTGCAAGGCAAGGGCCTCTTTCCCACACAAAATGTACAGCTTGGTGCGTGCTTTAATGAAAAAGTTAAAGTTTTGTTCAAGTCGATTAGAGGGCACTATTCTCCCTCACCAACACTGCAGGAAGTCACACTATCAGCTAATCACATCCACAAGTATTCATCTTTGTTGGAGGCACTGCATGGTGAGTTTTCACAAAGATTTTGAGACTTTAAAGCAGTTGAGTGAAATGCACAACATATTTGTTTCTTCCTTTACTGATAGTTCTGTACATATAGACCTCAGCCTTTCAACTTGAAAGGCTGAGGTGGCAGAGTAAGGCTTTTATATCTGGTGCAATGTTACTTCAGGCTTCCTAAAGTTTTTTTCTAGGCATTTGTGAGTTTTACACATTAGTCAACACTCATACCAAATATTTTTAAGTCACTTAACTCACTGATATGGTGTCAAAATTATCTTATTCCTTCAAAAAGATGTTTATATGCTTGCCAAACTGTTTTTATTACACTTTTTCTGATGTTACAGAATATAAAAACAGATGATATAACTTTAACATTTTTGATGATCTTTGAAGTGGTCCATTATATGCAGACTGGACAATGACTCACACTGTTATTTTTAGATCTTTGATGGTCAATTTGATTGGTCAATTCCATGCCTTGTAAGAAAAAAAAAAAAAACAGTATTTTTCTGAACTTTGTCCCTTACAAAACCTGGACTGGAGCAAGTCGAAGAACCAACATTCAAAATGACTAAAGTAACTACAAGAAAATATGGCTCCTGTGGAACCATGGGTTTTTTATGTGTGCTCTATCATCTAGTTTTTCCCAATGTTTTTGTGTTAAAGTGTATCTCACTAAATTAGAATACCATTGAAAGGATTTTTTTTTCACATTTAAATTGAAAAAGTTAAATTCTTATAATATATACAATTATTACGAACACGGTGATGTATCTGAAGTGTTAATTTCTGATAATTTAGTAATAATGGCTTGCAGCTAATGAAACCTGTGGCTTTGCTGAGACGTTAAGGATTTTCAGCTTGCTTTAAAGGTACATTGCCATATTATTTGACTTTTTTTTATTTATACGTCAGTAACCCACTCGTTGCATACAAAGTTTTTTCTGAAAGATTATCACGTCCTGGTGGCATATTAGTTGTCATTTTGGTGTGTTGCCCTGGTGGCCGTCTGCCCCACAGCAGCTGTGGCTACTAACATAGCTCATCACCATCCGCGTGTGAATGTGTGTGTGTGAATGACTGACAGCAGTGTAAAGCTCCTTGGGGTTGTCGGACTTGATAAGGCGCTATACAAGTACAAGGCATCTACCATTTAATTACATACATTATAAATAGATTGATTCTTGTCTTGATGCCATTTATGAACAGAAATTTTCTTTCTCCTTGATGTTCTGATATGAAGCTCTTAGAGTTGCTGTAGATGGGTTTATTTAATCAATAACAGTTGGTCTTCGATCGCGCCGAGCTGCAGCTTTACCGCGAGGCATTGCAGAGGGGTCAGGCTCAGTCCGCCATCATTTACTAGTCATGTTGTAGTTGCCATCTAGCTTTCTGATAGTTCTGCAGTGCTGCCTGTAGATGGCACCACGTCTATTTATATCTTCTCATCGCTGGGGTTCTGTTTAGCCTGTTAAAGGACCATCAAAACACTATCAGGATGGATGCTTGATGTATACAACCTTATTTTATCATGATAAAACCGTTTTTGGTGTTTGTTTTTATACACATATAATGTGGCTATGTACCTTTAAAAACCACCCTCCAGCTCAAGTGCATTGTTTTATCTGGTGTTTCTCAATTTCTGGAGTTGTCTGTTGTTCAGGGGTTGCTAGACATGAAGAAAGTGATTGTTGTAGCCCATGTTCTCAGTACATCTGTGTGACTCCACCAGCAGTCAATCCTTTGGGAATCTCCTTCAACCTCTTGAATGGGCATTGCCTCAACACCCTCTCATGGCTCCACTTGTGCAACTTTTCTCTACCACACTTTTACTTTCCACTTGACTTTCCATAATGTGACTACCGTACTCTGGGAAAAACCAGCTGCTTCAGAAACAACCTTCTGTGGCTTACCTTCCTTATCTCAATGACTGTCTTGGACAACTGTCAAGTTAGTCTTCCATGATTGTGTTGGACAATACAATATGATCCAATAATGTAATATTTCTGAATTATGGGTGTATCCCTTACCTTTAATCCAGAAGGGTCATTAAGACAATAGTACTCACGTGACAAAATATAATATAAAAATGTATATATATCTTTTTTTTAAATTTGCTCCACAATGCAAAATTTTTAAGAGGAATTGTCAGATTTTCTGTAGGAAAGGAATGTTTGTATCATTGTAGATACAGAACTTAAGAAGGGGTTCTTACAATTTACCTTGTTGAAAGATGGTCATCCAGTTTGTAAATTGTTTTGGGCTCAATTGGGGGAAAATAAATAAATAAATAAATAAATATATATATGATTTTTTTTTTTTTTGGGTGTGTCAATTCTCAACAATAACAAGACGGAAGACTTGATTCAGTCTTTCTTTGACAATGCTTGCTCTTTTTAGCCAATTTAATATATTAAATTAATTAAAAGCAGATTTTGGTGCACCAAAGTTTGCATTTGAGTGAGTAAAACGTCATTGGATAGATGTGGTCCTCTTTCCTATGAAATGAAAGAGCGTTGAATGTGTTGTTTATAAAATGACAAAGACTTTGTGTTTTCAACTGTAAGAACAGATTTGATCTCAACCACTAGAGGGCAGCACACTATAATGACCACACAGCTTGAGTCAATCATTGGTTGGCTCTGTGTTGCCATAGATACACGTCTACACGAAGCAGACCTCTCAGTCATGAGGATTGGAAACACAGAGGGCAGTGTTGAGCTTGAAGACGGCAAATGAATCCCAATTAGCAGCTGAGAAGAGTTTTACACACACTCACACACACACACACACACTCGTCAGTGTGGACGGTACCTAAAATGAAAGCCACTTATGTTTTAGCTGTAGACTTCTTTTCCATGCAGATAATCACAGCCACCCCCTAAGCACCTCAGCTGATGATTGGTTGTCTTGAATGCTTACCACGGGCAGGTTTATTTCTCTAGTCCTGATTGACAGGCAGCAGTGATGACTTGAGAACAGCTGCTGTGTGGCACTACAGACTGCAGCTGCTGGGCTCGGTCTTCTGCTGATGTTTGAGGCAGCTACACATGTTTGGGGCTCTGTTGCTTCCCGACTAGCTTGTTTTGCTTGAATCATGTCACGATGTCAATTGTGTGCACATTTATGAAAACCCCATCCAATTACAACCACATCACCAGGAGATGGATGCATTTTGTGTACGTTTATGTGGGAGGAAATGTGTAAAACCGTTTGTGTTCTGATGTTTAATTGCACTCGCCCCCCCTCCAACCCCGCTCCTAAAATGAGACAGAAATGCATAACTAGATTTAAGGTTATGTAATGCTGACTGGAAGCACGGAGGATGTGTATAATCCACTCCTATTTGGGTTAAATCCATCCCTCTCTCTCTCTCTCGTTCTCTCTCATCATGTATATCTGGAAGAGGACAGGGGCCTCACATCCTCATACAGCTCCCTTCTGCATCATCAAGCCTGAAAAGCACCAATCCCTGCCACACACAGCATTTCGCCAGCTGGCTGCAAATACATCTTAGTTCTTAGGAACCATCTCACAATGCACTAATGTCTCTGGTGTATTACTCTTCTGATGGAAGGATTTTAGCGTGTTTAGGTTCCAAATAGTCCCCTTCAATCTCCAAAAGGAAGTATTTGTATCATCACATTAATCCTTTTCAACACTAAGTATCTGCAAAACAGGCATTTCACTTCTTTTTCAGCAAACAATAATATATATGACTTTAATGATAATAATAAAGGTAATAATAATATAAGCCTCATTGACAGATCAACGTTGCAGTCCATCTTACATCTTTATATACATATATATATATATAATTTTTTTTCATTATTTATTTATTTATTTTTGCTGACCTCTGCTTCTGATCTAAGCAACAAAACTACTTGATCAAGTTTAGGAACACATCCAAAAGGGAAGTGTTATATTTGAGTTTTGCCCTTATTCCTTGGATTACCACACTGATGCAGCTTAGATATAACTGTGTAATACAAATTGATCAATCAACATGACACGTTGAAATTCAGTCTTAACATGAATGTGTTATACCCTAATTACATGGTTGTGTACCTGCCTTGTGCTTCAGAAGCAAAGTAAGATATGCTGCCTTAGGTCAATAATCCTCCAGTTTTACCTTCCTACATTTCTGATATTAAAACTCGTACAATCAGATTTTGTTTATCATTTTCAGACAAAAAATAATAATCCACTGCAAACTTCTGGGTTGCAAGTGATATTGACGGCTCCAGATTTTTGTCTGGATCTTAACTTTGTTTTGACAACCTTGACCACAACACCTTAAAAACCACACCGCAAGATCTGATTGGAATATTTGGTTCACCTTTTATCTTACCTTTCAAACAGAACATACAGTTTCCATGTCGACCACAACTTTACAATTGAGTTTAAAATTGTTTTCCTCAAAGTTTACATTGCATTGTGTGTAAGCATTAGTAGCTGCTCGAATTGTCTTATAAGCCCTATGAATTGGGTCAAATGTTTTTGGTAGTCTTACCCAAGCCTCTCTCAATAGTTGAGAATTTTAATAATAGCTTGAATTCTGGTCCATTGCTCCCAACAGAACTGTTGTAACAGAGTCAGGTTTGTAGGCCACCTTGCTCCTACACACCTTTTTAGCTCTGGCCACAAACTTTCTCTGGGACTGAGATTTAGGCCTAGCGGTGACCACTCACTGACTTTTTTGACTTTTTGCCACTTTCATTGTCTATTTGGAAGACCACATTTTACACAGGCTTTAGCTTCCTGAATAATGTTGATATGTTTCCACATTTCTACCCAATATTCTTTCCCCATGATGCCATCTACTTTGTAAAGGGCACTGGTCCACCATGTAGTAAAACCCTTTCAACCGTTTGCTTCGTATTTCATAGTTCTCCTCCAAATGTAACAATGGTTATTACAGCTAAACACTTAAGTTTTGGTTTAATCAGACCACAGAACATGTATATATATATATTTTTTAGAAATGTTGTTGTTATCTCTGTATACTTTTGCTTTTAGAGGAAAGTTTTCTTCCGCTCTGAGTGGCATTTCATGGCCTTGTTGATGCAAGACTTACTGGGCTGTAGACAATCACACTATCTTACCAGCTTTAGCCAGCATCTTCACAAGGGGTTTGACTCATTCTGCAGCTAATTTGTATTTTTCACACTAGAATTCATTCATCTCTGTGATACAAAACCCACCTCCTTCATAAGCAGTACATGGGCTGGAGACTTTCATGGTTTGTATAATTGCATGTAATTTTGAACAGATAAACTGCCACCTTTAGGCATCTGGAAATTGAACCAGGTTTTCACCTTTCAGTGATTTAAGAAAGCCCACGTGATGTAATGGCTTTGTAAGCTTCTTATAGCATCTTATACTAAACCTTTGAGCAAATGAAAGTAACACCTGTGAAGATATTTTAAAGAAACACCTTGAAGAAAATGCAATTTTTGTGTGACATCATGGGGAGATCAATAGAAATCAGCCAATATATCAAAAACTCTCCAGAAAAGGAAATAGAAAAAAAGTTGGTTTGATTACCATGAATTTCTTTGGTTCTGAGCATGTTGGATAGAATCGGTTGCTGCAGTTTTTGCTTATTGAAAGCTAATGCCAAATTAGCCAAGATGTAGCTTTGCTGAAAGCTCTTTAATAAATTCTTACAATATAGTAGATGATAAAAGCAGTATCATTTGATATAGCTACAAAACTGATTTCGTATACAGCTGTCATAAATTACTTCAGAAACCTTTACAAAGTTTAGTAGTATAATAAATAAAAACAGATTTTTTTATTTTTTTATTTTTTTTAGGCTGATTTAATTTCTCTGCAGTGAAAATCAGCGGGATATCATGTTTATCTTGACAGGCACAAAAAAGAAGCTCACGCGACACTGTGAGGTGATTGAAGTATGTGATTGTCACAACTCTAATCCACATAAATACTGAATATTTGATGACTTTGTCATTGATGGAGCATGACTCCTGGGCAGCCCAGTCTCTGCTCGCTGTATGTGCCCGCAGGAGGGGGGTCATTTCTGACAAGAGTCTTTATCCCTGGGAAAGCATATGAGCCAGCAAAACTGACAGGAAGACGAGTAGGAATGGGAACATGTGTAACATATTTTAAATTGGTTGTGGGTTGTATAAATCAAAATGGAGCAGCAGGGGATGCACCAATGGAATACTAGTTTTTTATATATATATATATATATATATATATATATATATATATATATATATATATATATATATATATGAAAGCGAGAATCTGTTTTTCCTTTAACAATCTGACTTCTGCTTGCCTAGCAGGGACCTTAATCATGGTCGTCAGCACTGGCTGGTTGCTAGGTAACAATTACCTGACTGTGCTTTGCTTGCACTGAATTACGTGTGTGTGTGTGTGTGTTTAGGAATAGAAAAATGCAGCAATGCAGAATACCAAGCTGTGTCTCGACATCTGGGCAGAAATATCACAAAGCAGGAGGAGATGCGGCTTAGTTTGCCAATAATATCCTCTGGCTGAATTTTGTCCAGAATTTTGTTATTGTTTACACCATGTTGTAAATGTGACTGTAAATCTTATCAAGTCTGTCCCCTAATTTTTGTCTAAAAAAGTAGCAGGTGATATGATATATTTCACGTTGGTATGTATAGATTAAGTCTCTCTAGTGGCTCGTTTTGCTTCAGTATTCTCACCCATCGAAGGTGGGATGACTGGGAGGTCACTGAGCGCTGCGATCCTCCCCCGCCATCTTCAGTAGCACTTCCTGTCAAGCTACAATGACTTCCTGTTTTGCTGCCAAGCTCAAAAGGAGCAATTGGAAACTAGGAGGATCTGTGGCTATACAGTATCCTTTCTATCTTTTCCCATTCTGGCATCTTACAACTGTACAACTCAATGGTATCGATTTCATTTTTTGAAGAAATGATTTTAGGTGATAAAGAATTGCAAAGTAATGCGTAATTTTAAAGTGGAAGGAAATTGTCCCCTTTTTAAATCATTTCAGAAATTAAAACCTGTAAAGTGCATTTGTGTTCATTTTACGTTAATTTATTACCCTTAAATAAATTCCATTGCAACCAATTGCCTTCAGAAGTCCCCTAATTAGTGAATGGAATTTACCTGAGTGTATCTTAATCTCAGTTTAAATACAGCCGTTTTATGATGGCCTCAGAGTAACTTGAAGACCAAGGAACACAGCAGACAGGTTTAGGGAAAAAGTTGTAGAGAAGCTTAATGCCACAAGATTAAGTTTGAAATGTAACAATATTTCATGCTTTGAACATCTCGCAGAGCACTCTTCAGTTGGTCTTTGAAAAATGTAAAATGTATGGCACAACTACAGACTCACCATTACATGGTTGTCCAAATAAACACATGCTAGGCTTGAATAGCTTTACTCAAAATGAGGGGCCAAGATACCCTTGCTAACTTTGAACGAGCTCAGGTTGTAAAATCTATTGACAACTTTTAGCAGATTTATGGAAGCACGGCAACTGTAAAAAGACACGTTCAAAGTTTGTGGGGCAACACAGCAAAAATGTGGAATAACGTACTCTCGTTTTGATGAGAACAAAATGAAACTTTTCCCGGGCAGATGGTAAACTCAAGGTGATGTGGTTTAGCACATCATCTTGAGTTTAACTATCATTACTGAGACATGGTGGTGGCAGTATCACTGTGTGATGTTTTTCTTCAGCAGGGATAGGGAAGTTGTTCAGAGCTGATGAGAAAATGAACGGCGCTGAATGCAGGACGGTCCCAAAGGAAAACATTTTAGAGGCTGCAAAAGAATTGCACTGGGGCAGATGTTTTCCTTCCAGCAGAAGAACAACCATAAGCAGATAGTCGGAAGGTTTTGGACACTTTTCATGTGTGGCCCAGTCAAAGGCCAGAACTAAATTCAATTCAATTCAATTTTTGTGGTGAAACTTCAAAATCGCTGTTTACAGACGTCCTCCATCCAGTTTGTCTGAGTTTGAACTATTTTGTAAAGAGGTTTTGGCAAAAATGTCTCTCTTTAGATATGTAATGTGCAGATGCTCTAAAAAAAATTGCAGTGAAGGTTGGTTTTATAAAGTGACTCGGATTGTGGATTATAAATGTACAACACAATGTTCAGACTTATTTGTAAAGAAGTAAAACCATGCATCATTTTCATTCAGGAGATTTGCACTATGTTGTCTTTGTTTTTGTCTATGAAACAAAATTCCAATAAAACACATTCAACATTGTTATGAAGGAAATTTTATTCAAAAAGTTAATGGAGCCTGAATAGCCTCTGCAATGTAATTTTACTTTAACAAGAGTGAATTTTAGCATCCAAAAAGTCATCATTAACCTTCCAGTGAGGATACTGAGCAGACCCTGTTATCCAGAAGACAGAAACCAGGAGAGACGCCTCTGCTGGGATCTGTGGCCGACAACGGGGACATGGCACCTCCCACAAGACCTGTCTGCCAGCTCTGGCAGACATGGTTGATGTATTTGGAGATCATTAAATGGTCCTAAATGAGACCCTGGCGTGAGAGCGAGCTCTGGCCATCTGGCCCCATTGTGAGCACTGGAGCTCTCTTCAAACTCACTCAGCAGCAACCACACATCTGATTGGATGGACTCTGGGTGTGCTTTGCAATTTCATCCAATCAGATGCCCTTTTAGTGCTTCGCTGGAACCTGTTCCAGTCTCTTCCCGTAATAGAACCGTCCTGTTGCATACCGTGTCTCTTTTTGTTGCAAGGCTCAAGGGTGGGACGGTTTTTGTTTTTTCTCTGGGATTTTGTCCTTCAACTAGTACATTGAATGTAAATAAAATGCATTCAGCAGTGACTCATTTTCAGGTTTTCCAGATTCATAAATGCATGTTTATTTTACACTGATATTTTCATAAAATCAAGCTTTTGCTGAGCACACTAAAGTCAGAATGTTTAATATTATATTTGATTTATGCATCTTACACACTTAGAAAAGGGTTAAAATAAATGTACTTAAATGTACTTAACTAAAGTACCTAGAAACTGAAATTTCTTTCAAGCTCTGGGATGTTAAAGAAACTGACTGTATTTTACCAGTCAGTTGCTGTGGCCTTTAGCAATATAGTTTTGTCCAATGACTTGTTTGATCAACGTTTGTTTTACATCAGTTGTTTTTGTCTGTTTCCTTTTTCCAGGTCACAAGCTCAACAAGGACCTGAAGCACTTCTTGAGCTTGAGGTTTCAGAAAACGTCGCCTGACCATGAGTTGCAGAAGACCATCCGAGCCAATTTATATCGCCATGCTGTGCCTTGTGAGTAAAAAGCCCAAGACCATGCTTATGCAAAGACATCTGAGTGGAGAAGGATATCTTTAAAATGGTTTAAAAGGATATCTTTGATCATTGTTTCCACATTCTTACACTTTTTTGCCTTCTTACCTATTTGTATTATCACTTTTCTTTATTATTATATCATTTAGTTGATCCATAAATCATCTGGTTCTGATTTTTTTTTTTTTTTGCCATCATTGAATTCTATTGCCATGGCTGTAAAAGGACATTTTTGAACACTGTTTAAAAGTTTTGTCAATGCAGCCCAGAAAAACATTCTTGTGTTGACTGAGCTGGAGCAGTTTCTGAAGATGGGTGATGAAATAAGCAAAGAGTGGCCTTGAGCCAAAATATTCAGCAAACAGCCAGACTCCCCAGCTGGGCTTGGTTACGTCAAAGACTGTTAGATGTGGGTGAAAAGTCCAGTAATTCTCTGTATTTTCTAGATTACCTCCAAGTATTTTTGCTTGCTAAGTCAATGGTGAATCCTCACTAGCTTTAAGATTCAGTTTGGCTAGTGTGGGGTCTGGATGAACGAACACTGAAGCTGGTAGTTTACAAATGAAAATAATAATAAAAAAACTGACTGGAAAGTGTGAACATTGTTACGAAAGTACTTGTACAGAAAAATGAAGATTTCAATACTATAAAGGCAAGGCAAGGCAAGGCAAATTTATTTATATAGCACAATTCAGTACAGAGACAATGCAAAGTGCTTTACATGATTAAAATATTGGAAAATAAAACAGAATAAAAGCAAGTAGGGATAGTGTAGAAACAAAAAAGAACATTTGAAAACAGTAAAACATTTTAACTTGAACATTCAAAGGCAATTCTAAACAAATGTGTTTTTAATCTTGATTTAAAGGAACTCAGGCTTTCTGCACTTTTACAGTTTTCTGGAAGTTTGTTCCAGATAAGTGGAGCATAGGAACTAAATGCTGCTTCTCCATGTCTGGTTCTGGTTCTGGTTCTGGTTCTGCAGAGCAGGCTGGAGCCAGAAGACCTGAGTGGTCTGGAGGGTTTATACGCTGATAACAAGTCTGTGATGTATTTAGGTGCTAAGCCATTTAGAGATTTATAGACTAACAGAAGTATTTTAAAGTCTATTCTCTGAGATACAGGGAGCCAGTGTAAGGACTTTAGAACTGGGGTTATGTGCTCTACTTTCTTAGTCTTAGTGATAAAGAGCACATACTGAAAAAAAATTAACAAGCACACCCACACACAGAGAAAACAACATTAAAAGATTAATATCTCCCAGCTTAGGAAGTATTTATGGCCCGGGCTAGTGAATTTAATAAAACCACCGGCACGCCAACAGCACTGTGGCTGCTGCAATGTCACATCAGACTCTTAAAGAGCTATTTGATGCCTTTTACCCACCAGGAGTTATCAGCCAGTGTTACTGGTGAGACACAACATTTAAAATGGATTCTCCTGTGCTGGGCTGGGAGGTGAATGATTTATCTCATATAAACTCGTTTTTAGAGCATTTTAGACCAAGCTGAAGTTTTTCACTGCGCCCTATTTAATCTGCATACGTTATTAGGCAAAGTATACCATGATAATTATTGCTTAACTGGGTTTGGTGCACAGACAAACCAGCAGTGATGCCATATCTTCAGTATGTAAATCAAATTTCTTTTTAATTTATCACAAAACTGAGATGACTTCTGCCATGTTAAAACAACTGTCTCTAAGTTCAAAAAATGCAATACGCCGATGGAAATTATTTTTAGAAACAGTTGAAGTGCTTCTGTATTTGCATGATCCTGTTGCTGGCATGGAAATATATGATTCATCCAGTAAAGACTATATAATAGGTCACTTACCATAACAATGACTTCCCATTTTAAAGATGTAATAGATAAAGAGATCTGTAAAACGACAAAATATGTACGACATGCATCAGTCAGGGAAAGGAACCCTGTTTCAAAGAATTTGTGTTGAAAACGGTTTTAAGTATTGATATTTTTCAGCACTCACATTTCAGTGCTTGTTTTCATTTTTTATTTTTACAAAAAAAGTAAAGATGGGCAAAATCATATTGTTCATACCAAGAGAATGTTACCTTGACAGTAGTTAGGGGTTGTTCACAATTTTCAGCCTTATACAAGCGTATGAACCGTATGCTTGTGGCTGGTGGTGGTGGGGGGAGTGGAGGTCATGTATACACATAAATGATGACTTGTTGTGATATGGCCTGTATTTTAGCACATTTTGCTGTTCTCCAGTCATTCAAAGTTGTCAACCTGGGAGAAGGAAACGATGTTGCCTAGTCCTCTTATTATGACCCACTTTGGGCTTGTTTTTTTTCTAAAGTCACTTCTAAATCTCAAAATATTTTTTGGCCTGGTTTTTTAAAGTGAAGTCGCTGATTTGGGATTTTTTTTCCCCCCAACAGAATCTCTTTTACTGGCTATCCTGGTTTATATCCCATAAGGACCTTAATAAATCATGTGTTTAAAAACAGTATTAAATACAAATAATCTGTGCTGTTCAGCAACGCAGTTGTGCTCCTTTACTTGGTACTGGAGCAGTTTGCTAAATATCATTGCTAAACATATATTTACAGACTATAAAGATCTAGATTGATATAATTTAAACACTTTTTGAGTAACTTTATTCATTATTTTAGTAGCTATTACAAAATATTACAATAACGTTTTTTGTCCATTTTGCCGGCCCTAGTTTTCCATACTAATATTGTTATTGTTCTGACCACATGACTAGGATTTACCTTTTTTAATATCTGATGACTCTAAGTTGGCCATATGACTGTATGCAGTGACATACAGTCACAGGGTTACAATTTACTTCCAAAAAAGACTGTGATGAATATTTAGACACATTTACTGTCAGTGTTGTTTTGGCAAAGTGTTCACAATTTTGGGTCTACTATTTTTTAGTAATTAACACAATCATTTTTATTTTATTCTATTTTGTACATATAAAAACAGAGAGCTGTAATGAAAAATAATAAATATATATATATATATATATATATATATATATATATATATATATATATATATAATGTGAACATTCTCAGTGTGCAATGTGATGGGTGCATGGTTCAGGAGAACATCCAGAGCTTGTAAACCAGCAGTCTGTTTATTTATTTATTTACCTTTATTTAACCAGGAAGTCTCCTTGAGATTAAAATTTCTTTTAAAAAGAAGACCTGGCCAAGGTAGCTGCAAAATAAGAAACAATGTAAAACGGATGGTACATAGTCATAAACCACAATGTTGAGTGAAGTCTCAGCAAAAACGGTGACATTCCTCATTCACTCCATCCTTTATGATATTCTATAAAATATTTCATCGATATGAATTTCTTTTAATTTAAGAGATTTATGCAGATTATTCCATTACTACTGTGCATGAGGGTAGAATTTTACTGAAGTGTGTAGAAATCCAGGGGAACATTTAATAGCAACCACTACATTGCTAAAGGCAATATAGTCCAAATGGTTGTTTCTAGAGCTGATAGAGAGAAGGGGTGCTGAGACACTGTGGGAGTTTACCCAGCAAAGCTTTACAGATGAACATAAACCAGTGATCTTGCCTACGAACACTTAATGATGTCCTGCCAACAAAATCATAAAGAGTGCGTTGGTAAGTGAGAGATTTAGCATTTGAAATTAACCGTAGAGATGCAGGATAGACTGCATCAGTGGAGGATTTTGCATGGCTCTGCAGTATATGCCCATAATCTATAACAGACATAATGTGGCTTCTACATGCTTTTACTTTACTGAAAATGTGAAACATTAATTTAATTCTTTGATTTGAAGTTTCTTAACTAAAGTAGTGATATGTATGTTAAATTTGAGCATTTCATCAATCGAAGTGCCCAACTCCTTTAGTCAATGTACCATCTAGAGTGAGGATTTTTAGATTGCTAATATTTTGCAGGTGAACCTTCGATGCAATCTTAAATTTGGATTTCTGTTCAATTAAAATGAGAATTAGACTCTTCAAAGTCTCTTGTAAAACCTGAAATGCTGTTTGGAGTTTTTTTATTGCCTGTGCTGCAGAGAGAGCAGAACAGGCTCAGCACTAAAATCTGCATTTGTCTTTGTCTCTCTTCCTTTTTTGATGTGGACATGTTGCATTGTGTTTGCTAAATGCCAAACACTCTGACGACACTTTTTTAAAAATCTAATAATCTCTTATCTCTTTATTCATTTTAAATTGTTCATGTCTACGTTACGGAACATATAAAACATTTTTTGCACCTTTTGTTGTTTAAACTGTCATTTTAATTTAGCATAAGATGAGCATCTTACCATGTGTATTAATGTCCACACCACTTAAGTTGTTACGATCAAACCAAACAAATAAACAGATCAACCCGGTTCTCCTTTATTTATGTAAAGTAGGATTTGCGTATTGTTTTGCTTACGTCTGAATAGGACTGCACCTTAGTAAAATGAAGCTCGCAGACAAATGCACTTTTACTATCTTTCTCTTTTGAGCGAGGCTGTTTTACTCTCAATCTGTGTCTTTTTTGCGCGCGGCCATGTGACTGTTAAATCCGCCTCTCTGAGCCTGCCTCGGTGCCCTGCCTCGGATTATGATGTTCTCATATATTGAAAATAGATTCCTGCCTGATTATGTGATAAACATCTCAGCTCTTGCAAAGGTTACTGTACAACGGAGAGTTTCTTACGTGCTGAGGGCAAAATTGTGTACTAAGTAGCATTGCATATTAAATAATCCATAAAAGCTGCAAATATAGTTTATAAGCATGTTGTGAATGAGTGTTTTAGGGTTTTTCTTTAAAGTGCAGATAGTGTTTTTGTTCTTACCAACTAGTCATCTTATTTACGTTTCCCTTTTTCTACACATTTTACATATGTTACTTAGTACGACTGTGGTTTATTTCCTCTTCAGGAGGTTCCAAATAGTTGCACTGGCTACAGTTGATGTTTGTTCAATATTTCTATTCGATGCCCCATTTTTTCAGCCTCTCAGGAGTAGACAGCTGTCTGTTTTTCATGTTGGTTACACCTCTCACCATAAGTCCAATCTTGACTGAAAGTAGACATTCACTGCTATTTGTTGGTTGAATAGTAAAGACACACATGGGTAACAATGCACACGTGTTAGTCACATGTTCCAATACAGTTATTTGTCTGAAATGTGTGGTTTGCTACCCATAATGCTCTCTTTTGAGTTGTGTATCAGATCCAGATTTTAAATACCTAAAAATAAAATCAGAAAACCTTTGCCACATATTAATCTTTTCCCCCCTCTAACTCAAGTGTTTGCAGCCGCAGCACAAATAAAATAAACTGGCCTCACACATTTTGAGATGGACGGCATCTCTCTGAACTAATATTAGTTGTTAATCTAAGTTATGTCTTTTCATCCTACCTTGTGAGAACTGTTTTCACAAAGTGGCCAAGAAAGGCAACAGATATCCACCGTGTCGATTTCTTTCTTTTCTTTACTCATTCATGTCCAAACACAGTCAGCTCAGCTCTGTGCCAGGATGTGCTTTGAATCCCAGCATCCGAGGAGTTACGGTGGTATCAGAAGTTAAAGGTGAGGATTTTATTCAGCTCGCTGTTGAGTACTTAGACAGAGTTCATTACCTCTTCAAGGGAAAACGACCATCCTGTTCTGAACAAGGAAATTGAAAAACATTGAATAACTGCCACTATGCTTGTATAATATAAATTCTTAGAGCAGAAAAACTGACTACTCTTTATAGAAGCTCAACCAGAAGTTTTCTTTTATCCAGTGCAAACTTGGAAATAAACAATCTTATCTTTGTTAAGAAACAAAACAACAGAGGATGTTTCAAACAGCTAAAAACTAAGCTGCCTATGTATGGTATGAATGTATGGTATTCATTTGTAATGTGTCCATTTACTTAAGAATCTCAGAAAAGGAGGATTGACGCGTTGGATGTTTTTACTCTACAACCCTCGTATACTGTATAATAAATACTACATGTAATTATTTGAAAGTAAAAATGGCAATACCTAGAAGACATTGAGTTTAAAGAGGTACATGTGCTGCACGTCTTTCTGTATCAAATAATTGTGATCCAGCTTTCATGTTAGCTTTATGGTATACATAAACATACTTGGCAATGCTTGAAAAGTGATTCATTTGGAAGAAATAAGATGGAAAACAATTGCAGAATATCAGCAGTGACTGTTGTTCATAAGATTTGTAAAAGTCTAACAGTGAACAAACAATGATGAACTTGATACTTTTTGCTTATCTCAACATAAAAAGCTTCTTTGTCTCTGAATAAAATGTTGGACCACTCTGCGCTTGTAGACATACTGTAAATTGTTAAACTAGGCAAGGTTAGAAAAGACTAATCATTGTGTAGTTTCCCATGGAAAAAGTTAATGTGTTACTCCATCTCTGTGTTTTCTGGCTTCCCTGTTGTTAGCAACAAAAAGGGTTCTTATCAAGGATGCCAATGGTCCTTTCAGAAAGAAATATTTTTCAGTTATATCTTTTAACATAATAAAATAGTAATGGAATCCAAACAAAAAATAAATAAATTAAAAAGCACCGGTTTTTTTAATGTTGTGTTTAATAAAAACTGTACACCGATGTTCTTTCTATCCTCCAAACATGCCGCTAAACATCCGGCAGTTGTTCAAGGGCATTTTGGCAAACTCCTTACAGTCAGTCATATGAATTTTATTGATAATTCAGAATTCAGATGATTTTATGTTGATTAAAAACTAAAAATTCTATGTTTCCCAATAAGACTGGACAAATGATCACATTTTTAATCACAATTTCCAAATCGCAGAGGTCTGCCATTTTTGGGTACGTAACAATTAATGTATAAGATGCATAACATGTTTAAAGTGGGTTTGCCTCTACATGGAAGGAAAGAGAGTTACAGCAGTAAGATAATATGATTTTATTACTTCTTTTAAAGTTTACATAATCAGTACATTTTACCAGAAATTCTCAGGAATCTCACCATAGCATTAAGTACCAGTCAAACTGTTTAATACATAGACTGTTTGTTGGTTGCACTTTGCACTGTTAGACTGTTCATTACATTTGCTCCCATATACATATGGGATAAATGTATACATTTGTTCTAGCTTTTTCCTTCTACTCAACTTTTCATTAATATCCGTGGATATAGCACTCTATAAACAGCAGTTTTTTTTAACAATGACTTTTTGTGATGTTAGGAACAGGCTGTCACTGTCAATTCAGTCCTCACAATAGCCCATAACATTTCTCTATTAAAACTCCTTTTGTGTTAATTGGTTGTGTTTTCTTCAGCTGATTTTCGGGTGCTTTATCAGAGGTATATGTATTCCACTTTTTGAATTAGATGATGTAAATAAATTACCTTTTTAGCAATATTCTGGTTCATTGAGATACATTAAAGTAGAACAGTAAAAACATTGAAAAACGTTTCCTGGTCCAATCGTTTTCTATTTCTTACCCTTTAGACAAAGGAGTCATATTAACCTTTATTGAGTTTATCTGCATTCTTTTGATTCTCTTGCTTTAACTTGACCTTGATCTTTAGTTTTTTAGGAAATCCTTTTTTTCCATTCCTCCCTTTTTCCTCTCCTGGTGACCTACGATCACTGTTGTCTCATTTTTTTTTGTGTCTCTTTCTTTTCGTCAAACCCAGAGACACACATGCAAATTTGTTCTTTAGCATGACAAGGCAGAATGACAAAAGTAGTCAAATACAAGCCACACGTCTTTGGCCTGTGTTTTCTTTGTCTCCGCTCTTTGTGTCTCCTCCCCCTCTCCTGAGTGCATGTGTTGTTTTCCCTTCCCATGCGTGACTCGAACAGGTGCTTTTCCCTGCACCATCAGCTGATTTTGTTATTTTGTTATGTTTTTTTTTTCATTTGGACCAAGTGTGTGGATGAATCCAGTGTTTATATGAAGGACATCCTAGCAGTGAACTCGCCTCCTCTCCTTTCCTTGGCCTGTTGCTACAGATGGCCATTATTTGCAGCAAATGTCACAATTGATAGAAAAAGTCTCTTGTTCTCTCTCTCTCTCTCTCTCTCCCTCTCTCTCTCGGGATTCATTTCCCTCTCACGTCTACAGCTGCTGCTTGTGGATGAGGGTTATCTCTACGTTATCCCAGGGTTTGAACCACAGAGTGAACCGGTCCTCCCTCCCCCCACCTGATCCCTCCCTCTGTCGCTCTCCTCTCTTCTTCACTTCAAATCCTCCAAGCGAGTGTCAGCGTCCCTGTGGTTCGGCGTGGTGGCGGCTGCCTTTCTCCGTCTCTCTCTGTCACACTCTAGCTGCTCCCGCCGTCTCCCTGCCACTGCTGTTCTTACCCTTCATCGCCACCCCTTTCTCTCTCTCTCTCTCTCGCTCTCTCCCTCATCCTACCCTCCCCTTCTTGCTGTCTTTCACTCCCTCGCTTCCTTGTTTTCCACTCCATTGCCGATCTCGGGGAAATCATTGTGGGAGACAAATTTCTGTTTGCTGCTCACACAAAGTAAGGGATTACTGGTTGATTTTTTGTTTTTCCAGCTCCAGGCCCTTTTCAGCATCCAGGCAAGTGGCAGCTCCTTATTGTATTTTTCTCTCTCTCTCTTTCTTCTTTTTGATGCTCTTGCCATCATCCGCCATCCAAAGGCTGTGTGTATGCATGGCTGTGTGTGTGTGTGTGTATGTGTGCGTGTGTGTGGTTGATGCTGTGTATATAGGCTAAGGGAATCAGGGATGGTGGGGGTAGGGGTGGGAATTATAAGAGGGGGGGGGGGGCAGGCACACTCTGAGCAGGCATGTCCAACCCAGAGGGACAGATGGCCAATAGCCCTGGTGCTTTTTCCTTTTTGCTTTTCTGATTCACCCTGCAGGCTTTGTATAAGCTGCACTAATACACCGACATTCTTTTTTAAGGAGCAAGACATGGCCGCTCTCCTTTAGCTGGAAGAACGGCTAGCAAGCAGAGGCAGAGAAGGTTTTAAGATTGGAGAGAAGGAGGGAAGACGTGAGAGGGGGGGGTCATCGGTCTTGAATGCGAGGAGGTCAGGTCCAGATGCTGCCCAAACAAAAGGGCTTCTCTGAGGGGGAAGCGTGGCACTCGCCATTGTGTGTGTGTCGCTGCATTGCAGGGTGCTGCTGAGGAGCCTCATGCTAATGATGGCCATTCATTCTTGTAACGGATGAGTGGGCCCCAGCTTCTGTTCGCCTGCTTTTCACACACGCACAGTTCGTATTTTTTGCTCATGTGACCATATAACACACCGTTTGCTCTGTTGACGGTAACCCCCCCCCCCCCCCCCCCCAAAAAAAAAAAAAAAAACAACAACAAAAAAAACAGAAGAATCTTATCTCACTGAAAGGCTGGTCATGCAGGGTTTTACATGGTAATGGTGTATGAAGACAGGTGCAGACTTTCGCTATTCATATGTGTGTGTGTGTTTACATGGACTCTGTGTGCTTGTGTGTGTGTGTGAGGTTCATATTTAATGAATAGGGTTGTGATTTACCTGCAATATATGTAATATTTTGCAGATGCATGCACAAACAAGCAATAACTGTCACCAATGAAATTATTCACAGGCAAAATGCGGACCAAAATAACCAAAAATCCCACATCATCTCCGAGGTATTATGAATTGGCAGCATGCCATGAAGGCGGTGGTGTCTGATTTTGTTTTGATACTGCCAGTCTCCTTCCGGGCCCACTTCAAAGGTATTTTATGGTAAAGAAACCGCAGCCTCTTCCTATGCTTGTTCAACAAGAGTTCAGGACAAACTGCACCCTTGCCCTGGTTTCCCTTAATCAACTTAATTAATTTTGATGCCAACCCACCGTGACTATGCATATGAAGTGTAGCTCACTATAATGTTGATGTAATAGATCATCCTTATTCACTGTGCCTCATCAAGCTCTTGTTAGATAATCGTCCTTTGATCTCTTTAATACTCAAGTTAGGATCTTTAGAAGGTTGACAGCACCACCCCAGTTGCTCAGGTCAAGGCTGCACCTTTTGCATACTCACACCAGACTGATACATGACCCAAAAGAGAGTTCAATACACAGCAAGAGAGCCAATCTAGCTGATTTAAATACCTGATTCAAATAAGGCTAAATTCAGCTCACTGTTCATTTTCTCACTTTTAGCCACGTTCACTAATTTTCACTTCACGATGATGATAATGATGATAATGATGATGATGGCCCTCCATGGGAGGTTGAGGAAAGGAAGGGCTTTAATTCACTGAGTGAACAAAGCTCTTCTGTTACGGTCCAGACGTGTGTGAGGGTCTTGTGATGATTTGGATGTGGTTCTGCTATGCTGGGCCTGATCAACTAGCCTGTAGTCTAGCCATCCACAGTGCCTCCGAGCAACGAGTGATGATGCCTCATTAGATATGCTTTAACTTTATTCCCTGACCTTTTTGTTCATGTTGCTGCTGTATCTGATGAGTTTCAATCACTCCCACTCATGTTGATGAACAAATTTCCCCCCCTCTCAGGGCCGTTTCGGCTCCACATTGACCTCTAGAGCTAAAGCTAAAGCCAGAACAAATAAAATCTAATGTTAGACAGTTTAAACAACTTCCTATTACTGCACAATTCTGGAGCTGAGTTACATTTTTTTGTATCTAGTATAGTATCATGATCTACTAATTCAGATAGAACCAACAAAATACTAAGAGGACCTTAAAATTGCAGTAGCTCCCCATGCTTTATGTTTTTAAGATACCCTTGGGTAATCTGATAAGTATAGCTTTACAGATTGTACATTAAGCATTTTTTTTTCAAGAGAAATACTAGTACTTGCTTATTATGCTACTGATTTATAACTTAAAGTTGACTCTGCATTTTATGGTATTGGTCATTTCCTGTCTGTCTTTTCCAACTACAAAAAGGAACTGCTTACATTTTGTACAGAGCATGAGCCAGTTCATAGCTACCTTGGGGATATTTGGTACACATTTTTAAAAACCGGTGATTGTCTATAATCTAATTATATTCTACGATTAAGAAAAACATGCTTTTACCACATGTCTCCAGTCAATAATGTCTACTCTCAGATCAATCAGTCAGGGTGTATTCACAATAGCAACATTTGGTCCACTGTAAATGGACCACAGTTTGTTTCCCCTCTTGGTCCGGACCTTTTGTGCAGGTGTAAATACACTCGTGTGAAACCTGGTCTGGACCAAAAAACTGGACAGAGACCCAGTTTTCGAGGTGGTCTCAGTCCTCTTCCTAACGGACTCTGGCGTGGTTCGCTTCTGATGTGAATACCAAATGACTCTGAGCCGAACCCACTACAGAAAACATGCATCTCTTGGACTTGGCCACTGAAGCAGTACCTTAGTACTCAAATCATACCTGATCCGGCATCTGTTGCTCCAATGCGTTCCACAAAACAATTAAACATTTCAAAACGTTGAATGAGCTGCTCTTGCCGCTCACAATGATTTATCAGATGTAATAACAGGACAAATATGCAAAACAGAGGTGCTTCACACACTCCATGGTAGTTTTCTTCCATTTTCAGGTATGTGCTTGGTCCTGCCCTAGTCATTTCTGTCCGATGGGAACAACTGTCCCACTTGTGGCTTTGTTAAGAATTATAGTTCACTTGCAAAATGTCCAATGTGAAAGCAAATCACACCAAATGAAAAAAATAAAGTTGCCTTTTGGCCCGGACCAAAAAAGCAGACCAACGGACTTTCCTGGTGTGAATACACCCTCAGAGTTACTTCAGGTTGATCAGATTCACAATATTGTACTCTTGCAATTTTGGTTGATTCATACCCAAAAAGTCAGAATAAAATGGAGCTAAAATTAAGACCAAATGTCAACATGTACCCACCATGGGGAGGTTTTGTATCCACTTTGACAAGCTGATTTGAAGTGCTGCACAATATCCGGAAAACATGCAATTGCGACATTATTGTTCAATATTGCTTATTATATTGATTAAAATGTACCCCCATTTCCTTGAATCGCTTATTTATTTTCCTTCATCACAATGTTCTTGCCGTTCTTTGCAAATTTTAGCATCTATGCCACTAAAATACAAGTCAAGTTCACCCAATAGGCCATGGATATTTTTAACATTCATAATCTGGACCTTGAGATGTCCTATAAAATACTGCCTCCTTCCATTCTTCGTTATGACAGTCTTGCAGATATTGAAGTTGCATGTGCCAATTTTATGTATTGCCCAGCATTTATTTAAACCAACTTTATATAATCAACTAACAGTAATAACAAAATAAATTATTATTCACATAACAGCAAGCCCAAATTTATTCATACCCATTGCAGATTTATTTTTAACATTGTCTTTTCATTTTACGTTCAGGTGTTTGAGTTGCCCTGTCTGTCCTGAATTTAATCTGATACAGAATCTGAGGAGGGGGCTAAAAAAATTAGGATGATGGCAAAGAGGCCTTCCAACCCCATAGACTCAAAGTTTATTACTAATGCTAAATTGTCAAAATGCCAGTGGAAACATCCAAAAATCTGGACAGTGATTATAAGAAGGGTAGAATGGCTGTAATAGCTTTGTTATTTTCACAATCTTTTCAGAGATGCATGTCACATTTTCTTTTTGAAACAAAGTTGTAGGTTGAATGAAACTTACTTTCCAAATCTGTCAAAAGTATTATGTTTAGTATTAAGCATTCCAATGGCAGCTTATCTCCATATTTCATTTAAATTTTGAACTACAAAGAAAAATAAATTGCTACTCAATGGTAATATAAGTACAAATTAAAAATATCAACCTTGTACCTGACATTTTACAGATCTGAAGAGTTGACTGGTCCGAGAGGAAATCTTTAATGGGGCTCTAAAGGGCAAGTGATTTTGCAATGTATTGTGGGATGTGGTCGCCATTTTCCAGGGCAACGGCTTTTGTTTACATTGCTGATTCGGATGCCTTGCTTTGAGAGATAGACCCGAGGTGCTTGGATATGAACCGTACTAAAGAGATATGTGATGGACTGTACCAAGACAAGCTAGACTGTGTTCTGAAAGTCTATCATGAACAAAACCTCTAGGATCTGTGGAATTTGATCCATATGAGCATGATAAATAGAAAAGGGATTTACATGACCTGCTACTGCCCACTCAGAAGCTGAGCTTGCTTTCTATCTCATCAGTAGAGTTAGTTTACATATCGGCGAATAATTCAGAAATGTTTATGGACAAAGCAGGTGGCTCCAGGATCTTTGAATTTTACATCTTTTATAGAGAAAATGTGTTATTTCAGAGGTATGTGAACAAAACACCTTTACCTGAATTGAATTTGACTTTGGAAAGTGCCTTGAGATGACATGTTTCATGAACTGGCGCTAATTAAATCCATTTGAATTAAATTGAACCTCACAGTGCTCCTCCTCCACTCCAGTGTCTGCCAGAAAAAATAGTTTAAAATTACTTTAAGCCTGGCATCCACTCTGCATTTATGTCAGAAATATTTATGGGCATATTGGTTCATTTATTTATGAAGCAGGGAATATTCACAAAGGATCTCTTTTACTTTGACTTTGTTTGCTACCCTTAGCTGACTTGCAGCCTACTAAAAGCTCTGTATGAAGCAGCTCAACAAGCTTTGATTCAAACTTACGCTAAGTGATTGTGTTCACACGTGTGACAGTTAATCTCACAGAATCTTTACACCATGCTATTAACCTTTTTAAAACCAGAAAACAAAGACAGCGTTGTGGAAGAAGGCTATGTAAACAAACAGAAGCCCGTTTTCATCTGCCCAGGTATCCCAAAATGCAGTGCGGTTGTTACGTCACCCTTTCAAACCCCATATAAAATCTTCATAAAAATAAGTTACTATTTAAAAGGGTACACATAACATTTAAACATTTCATCATTCCTGACCAAAGTTGGAAAACAATACGGAAGAGCCAAAAGAAATGTACTAATAGGTGATGATTAAGTCATATGAAATAGTTTGATTATGGTTACAAAGTAAAATAAGAAAGGGATGCAATGACGATTAAAATTAGCAAAGGGATACATTAACTCAAAGCCCCTAATTTCCCATTGTTCAAGAGTTGAACAGTCCAAAATAAAATGAGGAGTAACCTAATATAAAGTCTTAAGAGTAGAATGTACCAGTTAATTCAATTATCTGCCGTTGGAGATTTGTTGGTGATTATTTGTGAGTCATCAAAAATACTTAATTACAAAGAGAAATAAACCAACATGGAATTGTTCTAGTGTCAAACGGTTTGTATACAGGAATGACGCAGTAGGTGATGACATAGAAATTGTGGGTATGAATCTCTAAAGGGGCTAATTAAGCTAGAGACATTTTAAGATACACGCCAATGTAGAATGAATTAAAATGCCGTTTTAATTTTTTTTGCAAATGCTAAATAAACAAACAAACAAAAAACAATCTTTTTAACATTTATCTGGTAATAGTGAGACTAAGCCAAAGCCCTGTCTGACACATTTTCAAATACATGGCTAATCAAATATGCTTGATAATTAAGAAAAAAAAACTGGATATTGTGGACTGAAGATTAGTGTTTGCCTATTACCAGCAGAAAGCGTTGATAATACTTGATAATGTCTATTGGATTACCAATATCAGCTGGTAATGGCCTGTGTCAATTAAAAGTTGTCATTGCGTAAAATAATACCAAAGTAGGCATTAGTGTATTTTATAGATGACACCAAGACATAGTTTGCATGTAAAAGCAGTATGTGTATATTAAAAAAAACTGTGCAACATTCTTAGTCTTATTTAACTCTCATATGTGTTATTGACTAACTTTAGGATTGCCCTTGCAGTTACTTTATTTTCATCAATATGACAAAGAGGACAAAAAAATTAAATTACATTATGTGACTTGCTGCTCTAACAGGTCTTGTGGGAAGATTGCCTGGCTACCAGTTATGCTCTTGCAGTTAATGTTATGTACTTACTGGTAAAAGCTTTCTTTGACTATTTAATGGGTTTTTAATCTTAAGTCTTAGTTAAGCCCCAGATCTTTAGTCCGGTTTCTACAAATTCTAGTAAATCACAGGATATTGACCACCAGAATTTGTATCTTGTTTTATCTTAGCCTGTCCTTTTCTTGCCATCTGTTGCACATTCTATGTCTATTGTGTGAGCCTCCTATTTTCTTGCCCTTTGCACCCCTCTTTAACCCTGCATTTACCCCTCTAGCCTTTCTCACTGAAGTGACCTGCATGAAGCTGGTTGTTTATCACAACAGACCATGTGTTAGGTAATGTCAAGAGTCTATATTTATGACTAAGAAAGTAGGAGATGAAGGAAAAGACAGAGGAGAGGAAGAAGAGAGAACAAGAGTAGGAGGGAGAGAGGGTGGCAGTGGGCGGGAGTATGCAGGGGTTTGTGAGCCTGCAGCCATTGGTCTCAGACAGGAACTGAAGTATGAATAGCACACATTGGCTTAGGCTCTAAACTGGGCTGGACCTCTAATTTGCTCTGCTTGTGGAGCTTTGAAGAAAAACGGCAGCTGCCGACCAACCGCCAGCCTGAATGAGCCTGCAAACTGGAAGCCTACGCTCGTGGAGAGACAGCTGCATGATCCATGGATGGTTATGGATGGGGAAGGAAAAGCCGGAGTCAGCCTGCTTGGATTTATCATGTTGAAATTTTTCGTGGATTAGCGTGCAGTGAAGAAGAGAACAGAAGCTGTGGTGTTTCAGAGGTAATTCTGTGATATTTTGCTTCTTCTCACGGGACTGATGCCCCGGCTTCCGGGATTAGTTTGGTAGCGACGTGGGTGGGGAGAATATATACGGATACAGAGATGCAGAAATAGAGGCAGGTGTAAAGACAGCTGGGATCGGTGCTTATGCAGATTGTGATTTAGAGTTGATGTGCTTTGATGTGTTGCTGTGTGCATCTCTGATGATGATGGATCTGTTTGGTTAGAGGGGCTGAATTTAAACCCTGATGTGTTGACACACTCGCCTAATGTTAGAGGACATTTTCCCTGCCATTGGCTCCCGCAGTAGCATCTTTTTTTTTTCTCCCCTTCCCATCTTCCCTACAGTTGTATCTCCTTTAGAAACCCTTTTTCCCTCCTTTCCAGCCATGGTTTTTCTCCAATAAAAAGCCTTTTCTAGTAAAATCAAAAGCCTTTCCATCTTTTGTGCCATTTTACAAGATTCCCAGCTAACGATGCTTCAGATTGCATGTGCTTGCCCACTATTCATTTTCAGTCCCCCCTCCCTCATTCTTTTCCCCCCACATTGAAAGGGAGAAACGGGGAGGGAGCAGAGGAACAGCAGGAGAATAGCGGCTGGACTCAGCTGTAAGGAGTGTTGTGGCGCGAGCTGAAAGAATAGCCTGTTGTGTTGGGCAGTAGCAGTATTGTGTATCTGGCTTTTCTCTCCCTCCTTCCTCCTCTTTATTGGGCATCTCCATCATCCTTTTATTCAAATAATCACAGCAAAGAACCTGCTGGAGTTCCTTTTTGTACAAAAAAACCCCACTAAAATGGGTTCTTTGATAAAGACTGCCACACTGTATATAAGCAGTGAAATGGGTAATGTTTTTTTTATATTTAAATTTTTGTGCCAGTAAAATGCCTTAAATATGAATGCTTACACATTATATTTAGCCAAACTGCTTAAGTTGCCATACCTTCTTTGTAATTTCACAAAAAATGAGGCCAGTTTTGTCTTTTTCACCAATTATACATAATGTAATTCAAATTGTTTCCCAGAAAAAGAGGTAAAGAAACTTTAATTTAAAGCAAAACAAAAATGCTCTGGACTGATGTAAGGGGCATGTTTCAGTCCTGATTTAAAGGAGTCAAACGTTTCTGCACCTCTTAGGTTTTTAAAGAGTGTATTCCCTAGTTCAAGAGCATAGAAACAAATTGCTGTCTTGATTAGTTCCACTCTTGGGGAACACAAAAGTGAACAGGTGTCCTATGACCAGAGGTCTGCATGAGTCATACTGATCAGCGACTCTTAAATATACTTAAAGTATATTATTTTACAAGCATGCAGTCAGTGAAGAGATTTAAGGACTAGTGTGAAATAATATTTTTTTCTGTTGATAGTGAGGACTCTGATAGTGACATTTTGGAGGAGCTACAACTGCTTGATTGATTTGTGTTTCCTTTTTACGGAGACATGTATAGATATCATGATAATAATTTATCCTACTAAAAATAAAATTATGCACAGATTTTTTTGTGTCTTTGATTTGATACTACATCGTTTACTCTGTGTTTTAAGAAGGTTGTAGTATGATTTATTATTAGGCCTTACATGATTGTTAAAATTGTATTTGAGTCACGATGACAGGTTTCTTCTAAGTTGTTTGAGTTCCAGCCCTATCAAGTCTAGTTAAGTTTTAAGATCTATAAATAATAGCTTGTGTGTTTTCTCATTAGGGTGGGGAAAGTTCTGACTCATAACGTTTTTGATGTTATGTGCTCTGTGACTGTTGACCTTTCTGTGGTTTCACAGAAATATAACGTTATTTTCACGCACATTTGGTTAGAAATCCCATAGCTCCATAATTTGAGCTACAGGGCACAAATAGATGTTGAATAGAAAGGGCCAGAGAATAAAGCCTTGAGGAACCCCATATGTGACCTTTGTTCGATTCCATTAATAATTGCCAAATGAAGCAACTGGTCTGCCAAGTCAGAGCTAAACCTATTGCATAATACATGAAAAGCCGATCCAGTATTCCAATTTACCGACCAATGTCTTATGATCATGTGTATCCAATGCAGCACTGATATCAAAAAATTCAGAGAAATTTAGATACAATACTATTTGATATGGTGTATATCATTTCAATCGTTGCTTGGCGGAGCCGTGGAAAAGCTTGATATAGAGCGCTGAAGAGATTGTGATTTTGTGAAAAAGGCAACAAAAAAATTATAAACTTTCTTTTCAATGATCTTGCCAGACATTTATTATTGAGGATAAGATGAGATAATAAATGTCTGTTTTCTCCTAATAGTGCTGCTTAAATTTCACTCATTAGGTACAATGATCAATGTTTTAGATTTTTATTCATGATAAAAATCTCATTTTATTTCGTTTAAAAAAAATGTGTCTTTTTTTGCCACAATAAAAATTGTCTTGTATAACAGTGAATCACAATAATGGAGTACAGATTACTGTTAAAGCTTCTTCTAACTCCATTTTAGTTAATTGAACCTAATTCAGTATGGTGTGATTCTAGCTGCACCTTCAACAACGGCAGGGTCTGGAATAGAATAGCTATTTGCTTTATCGTTAATCCGAGGGCCTCCACTACATTCATTCTCTCCCCATTCTCATAATAAATCATTACACACCAGCATTGCCTTTAATATGGGATGGGGGTGCTAATTGGAGCCAAGCTGTCAAAGTATATTATTTAGTAAGATCCCAATGCCCATCAATGTTTCATGTAAATACCAAGTTCATACAAAGCAGATATAAATCAATAATTTTTTGGACTAAAGCCACAGCTTTTAAAGAACACATCACCTCTTTAACTGGAAAAATTCTAATTGGTGGCTAAACCAGAGGTGTTCACAAGTTGTCTTTTCCAAATCAAATCTGGAGTCTTTAAAGGTGCATGAAGTTAAATGTTATTTTTTTATTTTCCATACATATCCTCACAATTGCCCAATGTCTAAAATTAGTTATCCTCCATTTACTGCAGTTGCCTCTACATGCTAGATTAGTCAGTTCATGAGAGATTAATTCTGGCTAACTTCAATATTTATAACTTTCTGGCCTCAGGAGAAATTATGCCTGTAAACAAAAGACCTGTGCTGTCACAGCGGCATATTCTTTTTCTCTTCTCCCATGAACATGCACAACACTGATGTAAATTCAGCTTGTCGCCAGAGGGGCAAAACTTGTGGAAAACTGTGTTCCTTTTTAATGTGTAACTCACAATATGAAAGCATAACCCCGCCCCCAGATACATTTTTTTGAAAACGCCACAAAAGCAAGCTGCGCCGAGACCCCGACGGCCGGGGCTAAGTATGGTGACGATGTTAAGCAGGGCTGTGGACAGGATTAGGGAAAGTGACACATTGAAGCATGGAGGGACCAGGGCAACACTTGTGGTTTCACTACAGATCGGTCTTTTGAGATGGAGCATTTTTCGCCCCCCTCACCACTGAGGGTTATCAGTTTGAAGTACTGGTTAAAGGTGCTGACTCAGCAGTAGCCAAAGCTGGCACTGCCGAGGTGGTGGAAGACAAAATGGGTCCAGTTCCTGAGTGGTCAAGTGATGTTAACAGCATCATTGCTAACCAGTAGAAACATTCAGCTGCAATAGCCATTGATCAACCCTAAGAGGGTACCCCGAAGATGATTTTAAGACAAAAAGTAGCAAAAATAAACAACTTCATATAAAAATGTAAAACTATTGCACAGTAACATTAAAGTAGCACCCTTAGGCCCAGATTATACAACTCATCAGCAAAAAAGTCTATTTTGGGGTGAGTTTTACTTAAATGACTTGGATGTTGCCTCTTCCTAACCTGACTCTCTCGAGATTGATTTCGCTCCACACATCCATCTTGGAATTGCTCCATTGGAGATGTATTTCAGAAGGAGGGGCCCTATTAAAAATCCTTGCATATGATTGGATATACCACTTGCCATCTTTATGTGCTACTGCAACCACTCACATTGAAGCCAACAAGTGACGCTGACTTAAAAAAAAGCCTTCAAAACCGTTCCCTGGTGTCCTTTTTAAAGAATTAATATTCAGTAGATTGGACAACACTGATGAAATAGCTGCATCAATGTTATGCCGACCATTGTTGTCTGAATCCAAACAGTTGCTTCTCTGATACGTCACATCTATGATAATCCTGCCCGGCAATCCTGATTGGCTCGTTCATTTTATGTGGTATTAAAATCTCTCCCAATGACAGAGATTCCAGATGGATGTGTGGAGCTCGGCAGAACGGCATCCATCTGACGAAAGTCAGGTTAGTCTAGTCCACCAATAATACTGCATTAGTATTACTGTTAAGTTTTGACATCCATCACGTACTCTTTTGTCCTTTGCCCCAATATAAGATATGGACATTGACAAATCTCTGTTTTCAGAACTTTTAGCATAAAACCTAAATAGATTGTCTTGAATTGTCATGATTATTTAAAATATTAATTAGATTAACAAACAAACATTTAACTTTTTGATTTTCCTTCAGGCTAGTTGTGCCACAATTGTCTTTGTTGCTGTGAGTTCCAGGACTTGTAGTTGTTTCATAATAGTCCCACCTGTCTCACAATTAGGTTGGATAGTTCTGAGAAAACAGTGCCATGCATGGGAACATTATCAGTTACAATTGTTTTAAATTAGTGAAGTCAGTTAAAATTAGGCCTTCTGTCTGACTAGTTGTTAGCCTTTTATTGCTCTGATAATTTATTGACCACTCTTCAAAGTCATTGACATCTATTTACTACAGGTAAGGGAACTAATACTGAAAATGACTTCCCAGAACATAAAAAAAACATCTAAACTATCCGTTTAACCCTGTTTTTGTCCTAAACCTGAATTTGTAGGGTAAAAAGGATGTTTAATAACTGCAAACACCAGGCTGAATCAAGTTCTCCATCATAACACACATTCTTAACCCCAATGGCTATCTTAGGCTTCGAAGGAAGTTTTTAATGGTAAAACTGCTAATTACCTGACTATTTCATAATATGTGCTTGATCTCACCAATTTATATTTTTGGTCTGGTCACAAACAAAGAAAAAACTTTCTGAAATTAATAAACCATGTTGTGTGCCAGACACAAACATACTATTTCTTGGTTTAATTGGTATACATAAATTAAATTTAGATTGTAAGTTTGAAAGCTTTAAATTTGAAAAAAATAGCTATAATATTTGCATTAGCGTGACTAAAAGGATTTGTCCCATTGACACCATAATGGATAGAAATGGTCATCCATGCATAGTTTGTGGTTAAGACACTCCCTTCGTCTGGCTAGTGTATTAAGGGACTTCTTGTGTAGACGAGGCCTTAAAGTGCTGCTTCAATCAATGTAGCTCCGATAATTGGCTTAAAGGCCCAGGAGAGTTCCCTGCTAACTCCCTTTGCGGCTGTTTTCTGCCTCTGCTCCTGTATAGCTGTCTGCCCAAAGATGTGCACGTAGTTTCAGTCTGTTTTCTGTTTTCATAACACATGTTCCCCAACAACACAAAGCTTCTGTTTACCCTGGAAACAAATTCCAGTTTATGTTGGTTTATGTTTTTAATGCCTTATTTTAAATACACGGCATGCTGCTTCTCTGTGGTTTCATCCTAAGACGTTTGCAGTATGCTAACCTCTTGTTGTTTCTGTTATTAACCTGGAGTTGTTCGCTGTTTTTTTTGTTTTTTTTTTCTCCATAAGAAAAACACTAATTTTCTTACATCAGTTCCAATCCCTTCATTTAAGGTTAATCTCACACTCAGGTCAGTGCTTGTTCTTGTGTGCACTCCCTGCCATGCTCACACATAAAAGCAGCAGGGGTTAAAAAACAGCAGATGTTGTATGTGTTTGTGTGTGACTGCAAGTGTGTGTCGGTGTTAGACAATAAGTGGAAGCTTCCCAGACCATCCACAGCAGGAAGGCGATGAAGGGTATCAGATGTCAACATAGTGCTGTCCCCACACTGACTATTGTTAATGCTCGGGAGGACAGTTTTCACTTGGGTTTCAGGATGTGATTTTTTGTTGTCTTGGTGGTGGTATTTAAATTGGGGACAAGTTTCTGTCTCAAAGTAGATATATTGGATTTTACTGGTTCTTGATAAAAGGGAGCAAATGGAGAAACTGTTCTCACATATTTAAAAGTTATTCATTCTGACTCCAAAAAGTCTGATCGTCCACTACACGATCAAATAAATGTATAATCTTCTATGTGTTACTTTTGTTTACTAACAAAATAAAATGTGTTACAATTAATAGTTCAAATTATTACCCCACTCCTTTTAATTGTTTGGGGTATGGAGTGATTTTGAACGAAGTCACAACTTCAACAGTAAACAGAGAGAAAAGATAAAGGAACAGTATCATAAAAATCTGTAACAGATACTTGCAGCAGAATCTTATTTAGTGACAGTAACCAAGGTGGAAAATAATATAAATCTTTTTACTACATCTCTTTGATTAGGTGAAATACATAAACAATTTTTTACAGATTAAAGCTTGCATCTGTGATTTTTCCATAGATTTACAAAAGTCCCTTTTTGAATAACTGTGCATGTGCAAGACCGTCTTACCTTGCTCCTCCACTCTTTAGGGGGTTCACTTGAAAAAGATCTCCCAAATCCACTTTGGTCTTATTTCTTTCTACTGTGGCCTTCCTCTTCTTCTAATAAACATGAATGTGGTTTGCTTCTTGTGACTCTCAGCCATGTTAAAAGTATACAGTGAGGGCAGCGGAGCCAAAATGAACGTCTGACACCCAAGGTAACCGCTAACCTAAACACTAAGGTAACTGGATACATGAACACTAGAAGTGTGCATGCGTAGCCAGCAAGCGGAAATTAACAAAAAAACATGCACACACATTGGCATTAAATTAATGTGTCAAAATGATTGGGGATGTGGGACAACCAACAGATAAGGCGATACCCCGAACTTGACGGACAGAGGGGGGTGAGAACAGGAACAAAAATCTAACCAATCACTGCTCTTTGGTGCGAAGAGCAGTGATTGGTTAGAGTTTTCACAGGCCTGCAGCTCCCACAGAGATTGTTTTTTTTTTTTTTACCTCTCTTCTGTCATGGTTTTCAGGTGACGAGCCCACATGCAGATACGATCGGGAGGCAAAGCACAGTTTTAAGATGTTTATTTTAGGAAACAGGCAGATCTATGGACGGAACTACGGGTGAGTCGGCTGGGTCAGAACGTCAAGGCTGGCGAGTCTGTAAGAAAGAGGAAGTCAGAAACTCTGAAAGTTGAACCAGGGGAATTGCTAGAAGTGCGCTGCTTACCATTTAGCCGGGCTGACCTAACCGGGAAGAAGTAGCGTCGGGAGTTCTCTATGATTCTACTCAGCTGGAGTTAGGCGGCTGGTGGCTGAGGACGGCTGATGTAACTGGCGAGGGATCCTGAGCGAACCTCGTCGGCAACGGTTGACAGATGGATTGACCAGAGTGAATGCAGGACCAGCAGGAACCGGGAGAGGGGAACTCAGGCCTCGCTGGGTAACATCCAGGAAGTATGAGGGGAGCGCCAGAGCAAAATCTGAGCAGGCGGTTCTGCTGGTCTGTTTCTTCGGAACGAGACGTCAAGACGGGTGAGTGCATCCAAGCACAAAAATCTGAGGCAAAACAGAGATCCAAAAATTAGTCAAAAAACGAAGAGCAAAAACTCACAAGCTGGTGTCCGAGCGTAGGGACAGAGGCCACGTCGTACCACGACTGGTTAAGGCTCTGGCGTCTTCCATCTGTCAGCGCTCTGCTTAAGAAGCCAGAGGAAGCCGCCTGCAACGAGCTGCAGGTGTGGGCCACGCCTCCTCAGCCAACCAGACACACCTGAGGAATAGAGTAGAGTAGAGCAGCACAGAGAATCCTGACACTACCCCCCCCCTCAACGGCCGCCTCCTGGCGGCCCAGACGAAGAGGTGCTGGGCTGAGTAGCCCAAAAATCTGAAATCAAGTCCTTATTCAATATAGTAGCTGCGGAAACCCACGAGCGCTCCTCAGAGCTACAACCCTCCCAGTCGACGAGGTATTGGTGACCCCTACCTCGCCGACGGGCATCCACAACCCTGAGAACCCGAGGGTTCTGACTGTCCTGGGAGGGTGGAGGGGGTCCGGAAGGAGGGCACAAGTTGCTGTCCAAAACGGGCTTGATCTGGGACACATGAAAAGTAGGGTGTACTCGGGAGTGAGGGGGCAGACGTAAACGGACGGTGCTCGGGTTAATCACCGTCTCTATCTCATAGGGACCAGTGAACCGGGGAGCAAGCTTCTTAGCGGATGGGTTGGACAAAACGTCTCTGGAGGATAACCAAACCTTCTGACCGGGGCGATAATGAGGAGCTGGTCGGCGGTGCTGGTCGGCAAACCTCTTGCTCCGCTCTGCGGTGCGAGTGAGGGCAGTGATAGTTGTTCTCCAGATGTCCTGGCAGCGAGCAATGTAGTCGTTTACGGAGGTGAAGGGAATCCTGAGTTCATCTGTGGGTAGAAGTGGAGGCTGATATCCTAAAGCAACCTCAAAAGGTGAACGTCCAGTAGCTGAGGTGATGTGTGAGTTGAGGGCATACTCCACCCAGGGCAAAAACTTTCCAGTCAGAGGGTGAAGATGACGTAAGGCAGCGGAGAGTAGTCTCTAGTTGCTGGTTCATGCGTTCCGTTTGGCCATTAGTCTGAGGATGATATCCAGAGGTGAGTGTATAACGGGCACCCAGAGCAGAGCAAAAGTGCCGCCAGACCTGGGAGATAAACTGAGGACCCCGGTCAGAGAGGATGTCAACAGGGATGCCGTGAAGTTTGAACACATGTTTGATAAGAAGCTGGGCTGTCTGGAGGGCGTTGGGTAATTTGCGGATGGGAATAAGATGACAGGACTTAGAAAACCGATCAACTACCGTCAGGATAGTTGACATACCTTGGGACAAGGGGAGACCGGTAACGAAATCAATCGCAATGTGGGACCATGGACGTCTGGGGATGGGAAGAGGATTTAACAAACCGGAAGGTGGCTGCGTAGAAGACTTATTCTGGGCGCAAACGGGACAGGCGAGAACATATTCTCTAACATCCTTAGACCATGAAGGCCACCAGAAACGCCGGGAGACTTGGGACTGGGTCCTATAAATGCCCGGATGGGCGGAAAACTTCGTGTCATGACTCCAACGTAGAACCTCAGGACGAACAGACTGGGGAACGTACTTAAGCCCAGGTGGCCCTGTACCTGGGTCCGGGTCTAAAAGTTGGGCCTGTCTGATTCTGTCCTCCAGATCCCAATGCAGCGCTCCAACAGTACAAGTGGGAGGAAGAATCGGTTCCGGCTCCCTCTCATGTTCAACAGAGGTAAACAGACGGGACAGTGCATCAGGCTTGACATTTCTGGAGCCGGGTCTGTAGGTGATGGTGAGGTTGAATCGAGAGAAAAACAAAGACCAACGGGCCTGTCTTGAGTTGAGTCGACGAGCTGACTGCAGATAGGAGAGGTTCTTGTGATCTGTCCATATTATGATGGGCTGCTCGGATCCCTCTAACCAGTGCCGCCACTCCTCCAACGCTAGTTTAATAGCTAGTAGCTCACGATCACCTACATCATAGTTCTGCTCTGCCGGGGATAAACGACGGGAGAAGAACGCACAAGGGTGCAACTTACAGTCAACCTCCGACTGTTGGGACAAAACCGCTCCCACCCCGGTATTAGAGGCATCGATCTCTAAGATAAACTGTTTGGCTGGGTCGGGGTGAACTAGTATGGGAGCCTGGGAAAAACGAGACTTAAGTTTACTAAAAGCCTCCTCGGCCTCTGGACTCCAGACATAAGGAACCTTGGGGGAAGTGAGAGCATGTAAAGGAGATGCTACCTGACTATAGTTCCTGATAAAGCGCCGATAGAAGTTAGCGAAACCAAGAAAGCGTTGGAGCTGTTTGCGCGACTCAGGAACAGGCCATTCCACCACTGCCCTTATCTTTTCCGGATCAGACTTCACCTGTCCGCCCTCTAAAACCAGACCAAGAAAGGAAACAGAAGACTGGTGAAAATCACACTTCTCGGCCTTAACAAATAAGCGATTCTCTAATAATCGCTGGAGAACAAGACGGACGTGTTGTTTATGTTGTTCTAGGTCACGAGAGTAAATCAGGATATCGTCTAGGTAGACGAAAACAAAAACATTCAGAAAATCCCGGAGGACATCGTTCACTAATGCTTGAAAAACTGCCGGAGCATTGCACAAACCAAAAGGCATGACTAAGTATTCAAAGTGACCTAGCGGGGTCTTAAAGGCCGTTTTCCATTCATCCCCCTGTCTCACCCGAACCAAATGATAAGCGTTGCGCAGATCAAGTTTAGTAAAGATCTTAGCGTTCTGAACTGGTTCGAGGGCTGAGGATAATAGAGGGAGCGGGTACTTATTCTTAACGGTTATTTGGTTAAGCCCTCGATAATCGATACAGGGTCGAAGGGTTCCATCCTTCTTACCAACGAAAAAAAACCCGGCGCCCAATGGAGAGGATGAAGGACGGATTAACCCCGTTGCTAGAGATTCCCCTATATACTTCTCGAGCGCTTGACGTTCTGACCTGGAGATGTTGTAGAGCCGACTCACCGGTAGTGGAGCCCCAGGCAATAGGTCAATAGCGCAATCGTAAGGGCGATGTGGGGGAAGTGAACAAGCCTGAGTCTTACTGAATACCCTCTGAAGATCGTGGTATTCTTCCGGAATTAGCGAGAGGTCAATAACGTCCCCAGATTCTGTCTCAGGGGAAGGGGTAACAGATACAGTGCGAGCGGACTGTAAGCAACGAGAATGACAAGCTGGAGACCAAGATTCTAATCGGGACTCGGCCCAGTTAAACTGCGGGTTGTGGACACTTAACCAGGCTAAACCCAAAACAACAGGTGAACGCTTGACAGGGAACACGAAAAACGAAAGTTGTTCCCGGTGGTTACCCGAAACTATCACTACTAGTGGTCGAGTGCGATGGGTGATTAAGGTTAAACTCTGCCCATCCAAGGACGACACCCGGAGAGGCTCGGGTAAAGGTTCGACCGGCACACGAAGCTGATCCACTATGGTTTGGTCAATTAGGTTGAAGTCCGAACCGGAATCAACTAGAGCCGAGACATCGAAAGTATCTTGATCAAACATTAACGTCACTGGTAAATGTAAGCGAGAAAGAGATGGCGCCTTAGTGACTACTCGGGGGCTAGAACTACTAACGTCCACCGTTCTCCCCGTTACGAACGGTGGACTGGGTCTTTTGGCCGAACCGGACAATCCTTAAGGAAATGACCTTCCCCTCCACAGTATAGACATAAGTTGCCCGCGAAGCGCTGTTGACGCTCCTTATTGGTTAAACCAACCTGGCCCAACTGCATGGGTTCGGGAGGTGATGGAGCGGACCGCGGTTCCCTATGGGTGAGCGTGGAAGAGGTGGATGATCGCAAGACTTGGTTCGGTCTAACTCGGCTCCGACTACGTAGCCGGGTATCCAACCGGATAGCTAGCGCCACAAAATCCTCAAAATCCCCGGGTTCCTCCACCCGGGCTAATTCATCCTTAAGGGATTCATCAAGAGCCTGAAAAAATACTGCCTTTAACGGTCTTGGTTGCCAATCCGCCGCTGCGGCAACTGTACGAAACTCCACTGAGAAGTCTGATACGCGTCGACCGTGCTGTCTTAACGAGAGGAGATGACGAGACTGGTGAGCCGAATCTAACTCGGGCGAAAAAATAGTTTTAAACTCGGTAACGAATTCCTGAAAAGTAACCCCGAATGACTGACAATCAGGGAATCGAGCCTCAGCCCAACTAAGTGCCTTACCTGTTAGGAGTCGTAATACATAAGATATCTTAACCTCATCTGAGGCGAAAGTCTGGGGGGATCGATTAAACACCAGTTTACACTGAAAAAGGAAACCTCCGCAACTCCCATGGTCACCAGAGAATTTCTCCGGACTAGGTGACGCGCCCTCAAGTGGCGGAGCCCAAAGCTGATTATCAGTGCTCGGAGCGACGGGAGGCGGGGTGCTGATGTTTTGAGTGACAGGCGACGTCATCGCGGAAGTAACTGTGTCCATGAGCTGGCTAAACTGAGCGGCTAATCTATGAAGCTGTTCCTGTGTTGAATTGACGGCTAAACCTAGCGACTGCATCTGCTCTTGCTGTGCGGCTAACTGCCGCCCGAACGTATCCGCTGGACTTTGGTGGCCAGAGCCTTCTTCTGTCATGGTTTTCAGGTGACGAGCCCACATGCAGATACGATCGGGAGGCAAAGCACAGTTTTAAGATGTTTATTTTAGGAAACAGGCAGATCTATGGACGGAACTACGGGTGAGTCGGCTGGGTCAGAACGTCAAGGCTGGCGAGTCTGTAAGAAAGAGGAAGTCAGAAACTCTGAAAGTTGAACCAGGGGAATTGCTAGAAGTGCGCTGCTTACCATTTAGCCGGGCGGACCTAACCGGGAAGAAGTAGCGTCGGGAGTTCTCTATGATTCTACTCAGCTGGAGTTAGGCGGCTGGTGGCTGAGGACGGCTGATGTAACTGGCGAGGGATCCTGAGCGAACCTCGTCGGCAACGGTTGACAGATGGATTGACCAGAGTGAATGCAGGACCAGCAGGAACCGGGAGAGGGGAACTCAGGCCTCGCTGGGTAACATCCAGGAAGTATGAGGGGAGCGCCAGAGCAAAATCTGAGCAGGCGGTTCTGCTGGTCTGTTTCTTCGGAACGAGACGTCAAGACGGGTGAGTGCATCCAAGCACAAAAATCTGAGGCAAAACAGAGATCCAAAAATTAGTCAAAAAACGAAGAGCAAAAACTCACAAGCTGGTGTCCGAGCGTAGGGACAGAGGCCACGTCGTACCACGACTGGTTAAGGCTCTGGCGTCTTCCATCTGTCAGCGCTCTGCTTAAGAAGCCAGAGGAAGCCGCCTGCAACGAGCTGCAGGTGTGGGCCACGCCTCCTCAGCCAACCAGACACACCTGAGGAATAGAGTAGAGTAGAGCAGCACAGAGAATCCTGACACTTTTTATGAATATATAACGTATTGACTACTTTCAGGATGGGAGGACTATTTTACTCAGTATAATAAGAAAGTGTTTCTGAACAGGATTACCAACTATAGCTTTAATGATAAAAGTCCCCACAGGTAGCTCGAATCTCACCAGCATGCAGAGGTGACAACACTGGTGATCAGCCTGTGGTTCTGCTGAGGTGTTAACAAAGCCCAGGTTGCTTTAATAGTGGCCTTCAGGTTGCCTCCATTGTTGGGTCTGGTGTATGCCATCACTCCATTATGGCTCTAGGGGGTATAGGTCAGGTGAGTTTGTCAGCCATTCGAGCACAGTGATATGAGCATAATGGAGGTATTTAGTAACTTGGCAGTTTGGGTAGGTGTCAAGTCCTAGTTTGTCAGCAGAGAGAAGCACACGTTTACTTAAATGTAGGTAAAATGTCATGGTAGATGACTGTAGCACAAGCAGATGACATGGCACCCCAAATCATCACTAATTGTGGATGTTTACCAAAAGACATCAAGCAACTTGGATTGTGTTTCTCTTCACTTATTATCTGGGCCTGTAATGGTCAAAAGAAATTCAAATAACATTATTTTGAAAAGAGGACTTGGGATGTCTGAGGGCTGTGTAAGACTCTTCTGGTGTTGAAACATTGCTCTTGAAGAGATGGCTCCAACCGTAGTCCACACATTGTGAATTCCTGTCAAACTCCTCAAAGGGCTTTACTTCACAAACCACTAAAGGTTGTGGTTGTATCTATTGCTTGGCTACCTTTTGTACCCAACTTTTTTTCTTCCACTCAACGTTCCATTAAATGCCTGGATACAGCAATCCGTTTAAAGCCATCTTATTTAGCAAACACTTTTTCTTTCTCAGCCTCCATTTGGAGAGTGTTTGTGACAGAGATAAGCCATACCATACCATTTCTATTTTAAACAGCCTTATTAATTTGTAATATACTTTTGTAATGTACTTTTTTCATTTGTAATAATCACCTCAAACACTGGAAATGTATCACTTTGTGTGTAATGAATTTACATATATATGTGTTTCATTGTTTTAATTCAATTACTGAAATATGCTTGATATTCCCATCTATTAAGATCTACCTGTAAGATGTTGTGCAGGGACTACATTGAAATGTAATGCAACATTTGTTTCTTCATTAGGGGTTAAATTAGTGTGTAGTACCTCTGGTGCACATATATAAAGTCTGTATTCGTCTCTAACAGGGGTGAATGTCCGTGGTGCTTTGAGCTGGACAGTGTTGTGGAAATATCTTAGGTGAATGAAAAACGGGGTATTTGAGTATATGACAGATATTAAGGCTGTCATTGCTCTAGTAACTACAAACTAAATAGACCTGTAGTTAAAAACAGAAGCCACACAGATAAGTATCACCATAGCCTGACATGCTCTCTTTTGGTTGTTGGAACAAATATAAAAAACTAAATACTGAGTGCATAAAATTTTCAAAATTTAAATTTAGGTACGGTCAAACTATACATATGAGGGTTGCTGTTGAAGTATTTTGACATAAAAAATAATGAAAACTGCCAAAGCATAATTTAATTTGCCTCTGATTTAAGCCTGTTTGCTGTTCTTTCTGAACACCTATTCAGAAAAGTCCTATATGTTCAAACTTTTAGTGTTTGCACTTTCCTGAGGCTCTAGACTGTGAAACAGTGCTATTGTTTGTTCTTGGATTATTTATTTGTTATAATTAGACTTTGAATTTAATTTGTTTGATGCTTGCTTCCTTAAAGACTTGGCCAAACTAATTTGTAGGAATAAAATGTAATTTGCAGTTGGTTTAACATGTCACCTGTGAGGTTAGGATGTCATATTTTGTTAAATGCCTGTTGCCTGTATGCTCTCCTCCTCCTCCTCCTCCTCCTCCTCCTCTACTTTTATCCCGAAGAGACTGAGAGACACAAATAAAGTAAATTGAAAGAAGGTTGTTTTGGGATGTACAAACTGACATTAGTAGCAGGAGACTTTGTGTAAAAAGATCTTATAAAATAGTGGTAAAACAGTTTTTCATTATCATGAATTCCATGAACTTGAATTATTCTTCCAAAATATAAATGCAGATTTTTGATAAAAATCATACTTGTTGGCTTAGCTTTAGAGGAATAATGAGCAATATGTTACATAAAAAAACGTTCTTTGTGAATTGTAGTTCCAGATACTTTCAGAATTTTCATCAGGATCAGATTTCATCAGAGCATCTTAAATCATCTCATGATGCACATGGATATGTTTGGCTGGCCTGGTTTGGGCCACTTTCAGACAATGCAAACCAACAGTGTTCACCGCTTATAAAATATTTAGTCAGGCACCCCAGATAAAGGCTCTTCTCTTGGTTTAAACTTTCTGAAAGATATGTGAACTATTAGTGGAAAGGGCCATAGGGCATTTAAAGCAGAACTGAAAATTCTGTTTTTGTAAAGTGTGCAGCCAGGATATATTTAGCAGTAGTTAAAATTATTATATTATAATAATTATAATGTTTGATGTTCTGTTTCTGAAGGTAAAATAAAAATAAGAGATTAAGTTTTTTCCTTTTCATGTATTCATTTTCAAATGTAGCTTTTAATATAATCAAGTAAACAATGTCAAGTCGGTATTTATTGTGTTTTCTCTCATATGAAGAATGTCCACATAGAACATAAAGCAGTCTAGTATCTATATTTTATCACTTTGTTTTAAGATGGGTGTCTTAATATCATACAGTCCCTTAATTATATCCAAGTCAAAGTTATTTATTTTCTGTGTAAATTACTTAGCATTTCTGAACCTGTTCACAGAATATCAGAATTCTCATCCTCAGTTACTCCATAGGGATCCTATTTCATTCTGTGTGCAACTTCAAGGTATGTAATTAATATCTTAGGGCTATTCTGACGCTCCTGCAGTTTATGGTACATGTGCAGTCACAGGATGTTAGTGGCCCAGTATTGGGAGACAGGATGTGGGTCATAGCATGCACTCAAACAGTCTACTTGAGGGACACACGTCCCCTGCCTCCAAAGCTTTTTATGAACTGCCAGCGAGGACAGAAACTGGCCTTACTAACCTTATATTTATAGTTCACACTCCCAACAGACTACAGTATGCTGTATGTGTGTTTACACTTCCGGCTCTTCCCTGTGTCTTTATCTACATTGACTGTTGATTGTGTGATGTGCATACTTGAAACTGTGTGTTTACAGTAAATTCTATACAAACTGTGACTAAATTTAGGACAGAGAACCAAAGGGAAGATAAGCAAACGGTGACACTTCACCTCTGTTGTACCTTACTGTTATAACATGGACGTATTAAAACCGAACCATGCTTCATAATGTGAAGTCTACGGTAGCTTTCTTAAAATTATTTTCTGGATTGGTAAACCTTCTCATATCTGATCCTCATTCAAATACCAAATCTACTCAAGTTGTGGATGAATGTTTTTACAAGAATGCTTTAGTAATTAAACTGTGTTTTTGTCATTATTGCCACCCTATAAACTTTAGAATCTGCAGATATAGGTTTTTATTATTGCATTACAGCTACTAATCATATAATTTTCCTTAATGTACAGTATTTTTAAAGAATTATTCACACCCTTTTCCAACGTTTCCATTTTTTATCTGATTACAAACACAAACTTGAATGTATTTGAATGGAGCATTTGCTTGGGACAAACCAATACAATGTTGCACATAACTGTGAAGTCAAAGGAAAAGCTTGTCATGTTTTCTCCGTTTTTTTCGTGTTGTTTTTTACAAATTAAAATCTGGAAAGCGTGGCACCCTCTCATTTGTATACCAAAAAATTAAATTCACTACAAGCCTTCAAATATCACCTATTAGTAAATCACCCTGTGTGTAGTTTAATTAAAATAAAAAAATCCAGCTGTTCTGTGAAGAGCTTTGTTAGAGAACCTCAGTGAAGAAACGGCATAATGAAGAGCAAGGAACACAGCAGGCAGGCCAGCGAGACAGTTGTTGAGCAGTTTAAAGCAGCGTTAGATTATTAATTGATCTATTAAGCAAGCCCGCAGTAACTCTGGAGGAGCTGGAGTGACTTACCACTCAGATGGGACATCATTTTGACAGAACACCTATTAGTTGTGTACTCCACAAATCTGGGTTTTGTGGAAGACAAAAGCCATCATTGAAAGAAAGCAATCAGACATCATTTTTGCAGTTTAGGCAAGGCAAGGCAAGGCAAGGCAAATTTATTTATATAGCACAATTCAGTACAAGACAATACAAAGTGCTTTACATGATTAAGATATACCAAAATAATAAAATGTAGATAGAAAATAGAATAAAAGCAAGTAGGGATAGAATGTAGTAACAAAAAAGAACATTAAAAACAGTAAAACTGTTTAACTAGAACAGTCAGAGGCAGTTTTAAACAGATGTGTTTTTAATCTTGATTTAAAAGAACTCAGGCTTTCCACACTTTTACAGTTTTCTGGAAGTTTGTTCCAGATAAGCGGAGCATAGGAACTAAATGCTGCTTCTCCATGTTTAGTTCTGGTTCTAGGTATGTGGAGTAGACTGGAGCCAGAAGACCTTAGTGGTCTGGAGGGTTGATACACTGATAACAAGTCTGTTATGTATTTAGGTGCTAAGCCATTTAAGGATTTATAGACTAACAGAAGTATTTTAAAGTCTATTCTCTGAGATACAGGGAGCCAGTGTAAGGACCTTAGAACTGGGGTTATGTGCTCTACTTTCTTAGTCTTAGTGAGGACGCGGGCAGCAGCATTCTGGATCAGCTGCAGCTGTCTGACCCACTTTTTAGGAAGTCCTGTTTACCACAAATTATATTGGGGACACAGCAAATGTGGAAGATCATGCTTTGGGACTGGGACTAAAGTTCATGTTCCAGCAGGAAGCAGCAAAAACAAGTCGACAAACAACAAAAAAAAAAACAATCTCTGGGTTTAGTTTAACAGATTATCATTATTTATTTATTTATATATATATATATATATATATATATATATATATATATATATATATATATATATATATATATATATATATATATATATATATATGAATGAGAGAGAGAATTGAAAATAATATCAGTTTGCTTTATGTATGTCACCCAGAGATGCAGGTACTAAAACACTTGAGTTTTTGCAGCAGTTAGTCTAAACTGCTGCAAATCTGTCGGTTTGCTGACCTCATTTTGACTGTTTGCTTTAGCTTTACAGTTTAAGCGGTGTAGCTTTTAAGACACACAGAGAGAGTAAAGACAATGGTGATGACGTGACAGAGGCAAAGCCAGGCTCAACTGAAACCCTTTATCCTTTTAGCCGTGCTCAGATCGATACTGCACTCACGCAAACATATGGAAACATGTCACGACTTGTGTTTTGAATCAGAGATTTGATTTCCACAATAATCTGATAAGACGAGGAGCACAGAAAGTGTTCCACGCGAGCAACCAAAGAGTCAGTTTGCATGACATGTTCTGCTTCTCAGATGTTTTTCATTAAAAGGTGACAGTGAGGTAGAAGGTGTAAGCTGCCCATTAGGTGATTGTGTTTTTTTTTTTTTTTTTTAACTTCTGCCTTCATCCACTTTTGCTCTCTCCATCTCCTTTTTTATGCTGTTCCACCATTTGGCAGATGTTCCCTGTCACATCAGCCCAGTACGTCCTCTCCTTCCATCCCTCTGGGAACAGATTCATGTTGATGTGTTTGGGCTTCAAACTCAATCATGCGGAGGAAACATCTGTTTTTGTGGTGTACACCTCACCACACCTCAGAGGTATCTTCTGTATTTGCCCCCTATAAATCATTGAACATGTCAAATATATTAAATTACTTCCTTATTGTGTGGGAAGAGATGGTACAACAAGGGTGGGTAGGGTAATGAGAATTATATTTATTCATTTCACTGAGAACCGGAGAGTACGAAAGAGAGAAAGGAGATAAGACTGGTGATTTATTATTTGTATGTGGAAAGTCATATTCTTTTATATCATAGATGCATGGCCTGTGATTGTGTTGATCAATTTCTATGACAGCCTAATACATCCATAGATTACAAGGATTGTATCTTCACCGTAAACTGTACACAGAAATCAAACCTCTCCCACGGCCCCTTTGCTCAGTATTATGAGCATTGTAACACAGTAGAGTAACCTAGGCCTTTGAACTCTAAGCAGGACTTTGCTGTAAAGCTTGTAAATAATGGAAATTGTGTCAAGGCTTTGCTTGACTCACTGTATGACAACCTTGAGTAAAAATACTATAATTTCGCAGTATTTATGCAGATATCCATCCGTCGTCCATACCCGTCTATGCTTATCTCCAGCAGTCATTTGGCGAGAGGCGGTGTACACCCTGGACAGGTCACTAGTCCATCACAATTTATGCAGATATTTTAAACAATAGTGTGACCTGTTGATTGTAACAACTGTAAAGTTTTTCGGGGACATAGACATGAACTAAAATTAGATGTAGGTATTCTTGCTCAAATAAGAGTAAAGATGACTTGGTGAAAGAAAACTCAAGTTATTAGGATTAGGAACCGTTTAATTGCAATGTGTCATTTATTTCTTTTAGAAATGATGTATTCGTCCATCTATTTTCTATAGCCACACAATCCTTAAAATCTTACAGAGGGACTGGTGTCATTTCAGAGAGAGGCAGCGTACCCAGGTCACTAGTATATTGCAATGACCAAAATCAGAAAAGAATCGCAGGTTTTATCTTATATTCAATCCTATAAAAGAGCCATCCTTTCTTCCATCCTAACTCTAAACACTGTACAAACGTCTGTCTTGAAATTTAAAGTGAGGTTGTTTTATGTTTTTAAAATCTGGCTAAAATTACAAATTTTGAAGTTGAAAAATGTGCAGAGATTTTGTGATTTTCACCTTTCTTATTTGAATGATCTATTGCATTTCCTGTACGTTTCTACTTTGGGGCCTTTTGGTGCTAAACACTAGCTGATTTCTATGAAAGAGCCCTTTCTCTGATGAACTGAAGCTTGCTGGGAAGCTTCATCTTTCACAGCTCTAAGCTTTCAGTTTGGAGCAACAACACACAAACCTTCTCCACAATGGCTCAAATGTTTTCATAATAGCAGAGGAACCTGTAATTTTGATAATAAGTTTGTTATTAATTGGAATTAGATTTAGAAAATAAAGGAGCCGACTGCTGAATCCCAGAATTATTTAAAATACATCTTCAGTATGTGCAGATTACTTGACACTAAATGCAAATTCAAGTTGTCTCTTTGCTTGTTATCACACAAAAATGATTACATGAACTGAAATGAACTAAACAAAAGAACAATTTAACCACAAAGGAATACAGAAAAGAAACAAGGTTGGGAACTGCTGTTGTCATGCATAGGGTGTGTCAATAACTGACCCTAGAAATGTAACACTTTACAGTAGTGCACATTTCAACTTTGACTGGTTGGTGCTTCCAAAACATACATGCATAGCTCTACTGTGATTTTATTCTTTTCCCATCTTAAAAGATACACCAATCCACCCAAAATATTCACCTCCCTCTTGCAGAACTACCTTTAGTTCTTGTTGTTTCTGCTTTTGTGTTGGACATGGAAACTCCCACGTGTCTGACAGCCTCAGCTGTCTTGCAACAAAGTTGACAGGAGTACTGAGATTTGGCTCTACTGACAGACAGATGGTGCAGAGAACTGCTTTTTTAGCTTTGAAAACATGTTAAAGAATATTGATTTTATGTTGCCATCATTGGCGTTCCTCTTCCTGACTGTAACACAGACAGCTTTCACACTTGGTATCTGTTGGCTGATGGGGACTTGATTGATTGTCCTGCTAATAGACTCAGCAATGCTGTTTTCTGCCCAGATACCAGATTCACTGTTTACTTTCACCAAACATACCGGACTTAAGAATCAAATACACGGTATTCAGAGCTTCAGCAGTCACAGCATTTTTCATTGAAATCCATATAAATTGTGGTTTCTGGTCCTAAATGGTAAGCTCAGAAGCTTGTAGATGCTTTCCAGTAAAATGAATGTGCTTAAGAGTGACATTGGGGATGGAAACACTTTTCATCTTCCAGTAAAAATGAGCATTTCCTGTATGAGCATCCCATAAATGGCCGCATCTGAATATATTAGAATAGTATTGAAATGTTAAAGGTGCAGAGAGCAAGTTTTGAAGTTAAATATCTATTTTCTTTCATATACAACAATTGTCCAATATTTAGAATGAGTTTTCCTCTATTTACAGTACTTTCCTCTATAGGCTCCCTTAGTCAGTTTATGAGAGAGTGATTTGGGCCGAATCCTCTGAGTGTGCGTGTAGGTATGACGCGTAGCGCTCTCGTTCACCTGGCTACTTTTTTGAGTCTCCCCTATCATCGATGCGTTAGGAAGAGAACATGAGCTAACTTCAATATTTCTAATTTTCTTACCTCAGAAGACATTAACCCTCAAAACAAAATACCTGTGCAGTTGTAGCAGCAATGCTTTTCCTCAGCTCCCTTTCACGTGCACAACACATCGCCAGATAATGCAATCGTCTGCAAAAATCCTAGAACTTTCGCTATGCCCCTTTAATTTGTCACATTTACTAAATTCAGAAGTAATTCTGGATTGATTTCATCCAGTGTGATATATTTCCAGTGTTTATTTCTGTTCAATTTGATTATTATGGCTTACAACAAATTAAAACTGAAATTCAGTTTCACAGAAAACTAGAATATTACTCAAGTGAGAAGAAAAATGACTTTTATTGCATAAATGCTGTCCTCTTGAAAGTATTTATATTTACTATATAGTAGATGAACTCAATAGCTGTGATTCTGCTGAGGTGTAATGGAAGCCTAGGTTGCTTCAGCTCGTCTGCATTGTTGGGCCTGTTGTCTCTAGTCTTCCTCTAATGAATTTGAATGAATGGCCGTTAAAACCGAGTGATACCATGGTCTTTAAACCAGGCATGGTACTTTTGGCAGAGTTAGCAGGTGCTATGTCCTGCTGGAAAAGGGAATCTGTGAGGCACCAGAACAGACAGAGAACCCGATATTCAGCCAGACATGGTGTTGTGTTTTAAGTTGTTTTATTTAAAAAAATAAAGATAACAGCTCTGGTGCAAGCAGTCAATATCGACTCTTGGCAGACTCTTACCGGTGACTGGCGTTCCCAGGCAACACTGGGCACAATTTGTGGTATGCTTACAAACGGATCCCAAGGGCTAGGCAAGATTTGGGGTCTCCCAAACAGTCCAGGTTGTGTCCAGAGTAACTGAAGCCAATGAGGTATCTGATGAGGGCAAGGTGAGACAGGGAAAACCAAAATACGAGGACCTGGTCAGAGACAACCAGGCAAGGAAAGAATGCTGGACATCTACTCAAATTGTTTTTCATAGCCTTTCACTGGCTGGCTGTGGAAGCCCAGTTTACAGAGGCAGAGGAACAGGTGAACAGAATAAGGCTGATTGTGCCGTGGCAGAGGGGCAAAGATGCAGCTACTGATCCTTGATTACTGGGTGCAGAGGTCCCAACATGACATAAATCAGCATTTCCATAACACTTGTCAGCAGAGGGAAGCATGAAGTGGTTGATTTCTGTGCCTGTTCACTCTTCCAGCACTCTGGAATTTGTATTTCCAAATGAAATACAAAATGTGCTTTTAATCTGAAAAGACTTTGGACTGCTGACAATCCAGTCTCTGTTCTCCACAGGTTCTTAAGACATTTTGGTTGTTGTCTCTTATTCAGAAGTCTACACACAAGGAATGTGACAAGAACTGTTGCATCCTGGGGGGGGGTGGCCTAGTGGGTAGACCAGCTCACTTGCATCCTGAGAAGGCTGCAAGAACCCAGCTCGATCCCCGCAGACTGCCACCATGGGTCCATGAACAAGACCCTCAGTCCCGGATTGCTCCCCAGGCGCCACTCATTGTGGCAGCCCATTGCTCCCTAAGGGATGGGTTAAACTCAGAGACAAGATTACCCCTCTGTGGTATCATAAATGGATTTTTTTTTTTTTTTTTTGTAGCTCATGCCGTGGATATGTCTGTGTGAGGTGGCTCTTCAAACTCTAATTCGTTGAATTGTGAATCTTCCCTAAGGTCTTAAATGGGTTCCTCTGAAAGCTGCTTCTATCACAGGTTTTCTTTCAGCGACCTTTCCATTAATATGCATGGAAGAAGCACTGTACAGCAAGCTTTCTTAACAATGTGGCTTACTCTGCTTCTGGTTGTCAAGTGACTGCCTGCTGGAAAACTGTCAAGTCAGCCGTCTTCACCAGGATTTTGTCAGTCGTAACATGTCCATGGCATATCATTTAAGCGCTACATTCTGATTTTATCGGTACTATGGGATTTTTTTCCCCAATCTTCTAAGTAACTGAATGTGGGATTTTATTAGCTGTGACCCATTATCCCATTAGCAGAAATAAACATTTGAAATGTATTAATCCAAGTATAATCTTAAATTGAAAACTTTAATCAACTTGTAAATATTTAAATTTCTTGGGTTGGACCTGCATATAAATAATTTATGTAACATATATGTACATAGTTGAATATATTTATTTTTCAAACATTCTTGGCTGCTGACTTCATTACACCTGACTTGCAGTGAGTAAAACAGACATTTCAGAAGCTTATTTGAGATATGCAGATGGCCTTGTTCTGATTTCCCTTCAATGATTTGGTTTGCAAATATTCAGGGAAGATCACAGAGAAAGAAATATAAGAAAAACAGTCAAACAAGCTGTGATTCTCAATATGTCTGTAAAGTGTACGCAATATAGGTTTGTTGCAGTAACTTCATTTTTATGTTTCCAGCGTACTTAGAGTGGAGTATTCGATGAATTGCAAGCAGCAGTTTTATTCTTCATTATACCTTTATAAAACCTTCATAACTGCAGAAGAAAATTGGCATCCATATACGCTGCTGAAACCAGATGTTTACATTTGAATTTGTCCTATATAAATAAACTAAATAGAACTAATTTACTTTTGGTATTTCGTAAATAGGAATCATTTTGGCATTCCTGACTAAAGTAAAGTTTTGTCTAATTTTATGTTGAATAAAAGTTTGTCTCTTTTTTTTAAGTAAATATCTAGTTTTAGTCCTACTTTTAAATATTGTTGAAAATAGACAAAATAGATGTTTCCGGGGGTTCTGTTGTTTTGGCTTGTCATGTACATTCCTGTTCTTGTACATTTCTGCAGGCAGCCAGAGAGGTGCTCACCAAACTGAAAAGTAGCAGGGTAAAATCTGACAGCTCATTCTTTTTTACAATGTACAGTTGAATATAACCACAAAAGAAATATATAATGTGAAATCTTTTATACAATCTGGATACTAAATGTAACAAGAGATCATACTGTGGAGTTTGAGATTTATTTCTTCTCCTTCTGCTACCACTTGTTGATTAATTTCAGACAAATCTTCTCTACAGAAGTATCTTTTCTTAAAAATGAGAACTGCGGTGTATTGTTTATCCGTAGCTGCCGTATAAAAAGGCAAGAATGCTCATGCTGATGCCAGAACTTGCCCACAAAAGGACATACGCTCCAGCACAAGCACAGCTTTAGTGTGTTCGTGTTATATTTTCTATTCATGCAGACACAGACACTTCTCTGAATGGGAATAAACATTACACCCATTGATGATTGTCTCTGTAAGTCAGTACATCAGAGGCAGGTCTGACTGTGGCCTGTCATTGTTTCTCTATTGGCCCACCACAATGATAGTGATGAGACGAGCCTGACCCCAGTGTTACCGCTGTACTCTGAAACAATTGAGGCTCACACTGGTTTTTGACCGTCTTTCATTCAGCAGAGACTGCCGTCTCAACCCCACCTCATGAATTGCTCAGTTTATGATTCTAGTGAGAGCAATGTTTTGCATAGGAAAACTAACTCTTCAGGAGAAAAACTAAATTCTATAGCTTGACAAGGTTATGAACTTTTATTTTGAAGGGTAACATTGGGCAATGTAATATTCATTTACATATATTAAAGACAAAAACTTGTCAGCTGCGGGTGATCTTGCCAGTGGATTAAAAAAAATTGCTGTGTTGAGGTTTATCAATTGATACAACTTCAAGTGTATAACAACAGTTTTAGGGATTAAACGATTTAACTGTTGAACATAAAATGTTTATTCAATAATTCAATTATGAATTGCTAGAAAATAACAAGAATACACGTTACAAAAACAAAAAGGTGAAAAAATTATTTTAAAGTTAATCCAAGAACATTGTATAGTTTAACTTTGCACAGAAATCCCGCTAATTTACATTGACATTATCTACACAAATAAACGTTATTAAAACATGACAATGTAAATTTGGTTGGATGCACAAAGTGTGCACATTAATTCAGGCTGACATCTCTTTAATTGATTAAGGGTGCAGCAAAATTGTTAAACACTTATTCAACAGCTTACAAAAATTGCCTTTGTTTCGTTTTTTTCTGGCTCCTCATTTGCCCCAGGTTGTCATATCTTCCAATGCTCATCATACATGGCATTTTGTGCTGCCATGATCGGAAATGAAACCTTGCAGACCATCCAAACATGTCTCACATTGGCAAACTCCAAATACTCCCATACTTTAGAACACTTTAGGCTTCAAAAACTTATTATTATACTATAGATTATTTACATATAATGTTTGACACTTGAGCACATGCATAATCCTGCATATCTGCTTTGCAACTGTAGTTCAGACGGAACCAACCAGGAACTGGACCCAAAGTACACCAGGATTTGAGGCATTCAGGCAATTAGACACAAACAGATGAACCACTGCTGACTGTATCTTCGGGCCTCTCCTCGCAAGATGCAACTTGAAGGAAAACAGTTGTAAATTTGGCACAGTGTTTACCCAAATAAAAGATAAAATCAATAATGATGCGTTGACTACAAAAAATTATGTTGGCAGATTATTGCAGTCATTGATTATGCCTGATTGTCATGCCATCACTGCTGTAAATGGCTGATAGTCTATCGAGTTTGAAGGGAAAACAGCCGCTGAGGTAACTAGTTTATTTGTCATATTCCTCAACGCTCACAATCAATTAATCCAATCGTAATGTGTGTGTATATGCACCTGGCTTTATTCAGAATATAAGCACTCTGACAAGTGCATTTGTCAAATTCCCCTAAAAAATGCAGGAGAGGAAGCATTTCCATCTTTGCTAAACTGCAAAAATAGTAAACAAAGTATTATACAAGTATTATACAAGTTTGTTTGTCTTCCGAGTGCCCAGGCTGGACTTGGACGATTGTCTTATTACGGTTGAAACATTACTGAGTAAGCTCTTTTATTTTTTCGAACAGAAAGGTTGTATCGGGAGCTCTGATAGCTTTGCTTCCCGATGTATTTTCACCACTGGCCAATGCGGCAACACTTCATGTTTACGTCCGGCACACATGTGCACTCGAGTCAGTTTGCTATATTCGGAATAAATACAAGGGTTTATATGAACGTCAATCCAATCGGCATAAAACACCCCTCATATTGAGAATACAATTTCATTCCGATTGAGCTTAATCCAATCATTATATTCCATTGGCTTGTTTACTTGCCGCTTTTTTATTCCGATTGCTTTTGTCCATGTAAACATAGCTACTGATGCCACATTTCACACAGTTCAAGAAACCAAGCAACAGAAATGAAATAAAACATACAAAAAGGTTAGAGCTTCCAACTGATGTGAATCTTTGCCAAAATAAATATTTATACCTGACTAGTATTATCTTCAAGTTCAATAATTCTGTCATACTCAAACATTTTCTATGATTTTTTTTTATTATTATTACCTAAGATTCTGTCAGTCTTAAGTTGCTCAGAGGTTAAATATTGTTCAGAGATTGTTTATATCTGGAGTTCCTTTATCTCTTTGCCATCAAAAGATTTGTATTTAACTTAATTTATTTGCTCACCAACCTGTAACTTTTATGAGCTCTCGCCAAAGGTAGACATATAATTTTATCATTCGATTAAATATACAACATAATTACATCGGCGCAAAACCCAGTGTGGTGTGAAATTTGTCATACAGTTTCATAGTAACCTCTGTTTTTTGATAAAGGTATGTGAATATTTATCATGTGATGATGTAAACAAGTATTCAGTAGCTGGTTATATTGTCCCACTTAAATTAGACGACCTATCAGAGACATTGTTTGTGGTGAAAATGGCTGCAATAACAGAAGATGGTCTTTTTAAAGCACACTGAGCTTCAAAAACATTGTCTTCTCTCAGGGGACCTCCCATTCCTATGATTCAAACTCCCAGACACCTTCACTTTTATCTTATCTCCCTCTGCTGAGGTGAATACAAAGCAGTACGTAGCTTGTGTGCTGTTGCTTTAAACTGACTGTTAGATGATTTATCATGTTGTTTTCTTCGTGTGAGGGATATACGTCTCTGCTCACAGTTTGAGCAACGCGTAAGTGTATCTATTATCTATTGACCGTTTATCTTTTGTATAATTGTCCAAATGTCAGAACAGAGACAAAATCTGTGCTTTCTTAGCACTGCAGGTGTAGGATGGAGCAGGGCTTAGTAAAAGCTTGCTCATTATATGGTGCTTTGTGGGCAGCATGTACCTTCAGGGATGAAGTGTGAGCTGGCATACTGGAAAGACTAAGGAAAACACTCACACATGAAAAGGTTCAGTGTGCTTCTCTTTAGGACAAAAATCAGAAAGGATGGAGAGAAATGTGAGAAAGATAAGATTATAATCTGCATTTGTCTGCTGCCTCAATGCAACAATAAGGTGCATATTATATTGAATTTTACAGGGAGAGTGGTTGAACCCAGAAGGAGCCTAATGGCTTTGTTGATTCTGACTTTCTTCTAAGAGCATCATTGGGTTAACATTTTTTATACCACTGTTACACTATTGTGCTGCAGCATTCCCTTTCTACACATCTGATTCTACACCACATGGGATTTGATTTACAGTGAGATGTTTTGTACATGTAAAAAAAAAAATCTGTAGCATGAGCATCAACACTGAGTTACAATATATATATATGGAAAATACATGTCACAGCTATGGAAACTAATTGCTATGCAAATCTCACAGCAATGGCCAAATATTAAATTACTAAATCTCGTGCTGTACTGTGCAGTTGCTCTGTTTGCACTGATGAAGATTCACTAACTGTGACATGCAAAAAAGAAGGTTGGAGCTGGCTTCAAGAGATTGATGGTTTGCCCTATTTCCTGGGGATTCAAAGTCTGTGTACAGAGTATTAATAGTTCATCCCCAGATGGTTAGGTTGTCATTAATCATGGGGCAAATAGTTCCTCTCACAGAGATGTAAGAACACTTGATATTTAAAAAAATATATTTATTTTCTTACATTTAGACCAGCTACCCATCCGAGGATTGGTGGCCTAGTGGTTAGAGCAGAAAACTGACTGCCACTATGGGTCCCTGAATAAGATTTAAAACGGATATGTATCTAAATACATGCCTAACTATGTGTATTTGACATACCTACCTTCCTTGGTTACAGATTGGATTCCATTTATGGAAACTATTGATCGTGTCATTGTTTTGTTTTTGCACAGTCAGAGACATATTAACCCCTGTTGCTGTTTGATGTCAGCATCCACCTAGAAATTGTTATGACGACATTATTATTATTATCATTACTAATCCCTACCTGGGATCAGGTTTACTGTAATTACTCTAGCAAGGAAAATCTTGCTGGCAATGTAACATTAAAGGGAATTTGAAATCCTGAAGTTGAAATCTCATCCGAATTATGAAGAGATTTTTTTCAGAACAATGTGAAATGAATGTAGGTTCTAGATTTAATTTATGGTCTAACATGTTAAACTAGTAAAACAATGGAAATCACTAAGCTTAGCTGTAGCTAATGCAGTAACAACCGGATCAGGAGATATTAACAAACCCATAATTTCCATTGTAAATCAATGACTTTTTACACCAGGAGGCAAATAACAGAAGGATCATGAGTGTGCTGTTAAAGGTGACCTTTTTCTTGGACTTGGACTTGGCAGACTGCAGTTTCCCATGAGACAAAGTGATTGCTCACGACGCAATCCTTGATTTAATTTCTTGAGATAATATTCGCAGGCAGTGTGCTTCCAATGATGGTGCTGAATTACAATCACACCATCTTCATTTCAGAGCCCTCCTGGGCGGCTCATCCCCATCTCAGACAGCTGAGGGAATCTTGGGATGTGCTGACAGACTTTCGGTGTTATAGGTGTTAGACAAGAGTATTACTGGTTTCCAATAGAAATATCCTGTTAGCACCATTAGTTATAAAACATAATGATAAAATTTTTCTTTTTTTCCTCTGCTTAGGTACGACCCGCCCCCCTCGAGACGGAGAGGTTCCAGGGTTGGATTACAACTTCCTGTCTGTGGACGACTTCCTACAATTGGAGGAGAGTGGCACACTACTGGAAGTAGGAACGTATGAAGGTGAGGAGGATGATTACAAAGATGAAAAGCGGCACCTCACATGACTCAAGATGGAGCAGGTGTCCTCATTTCCTACAGATGGGGCTAGCGTAGCAGCCATCGTATTTTGTTTTTTTCCTACATGTAGGTAGGCTGTGAGACAGCGCACTCAGATGATTCTGATTATACCGTGCATGATGGGAGGCAGGGGATTCATCCAGGAGACAGCAGGTCTCTCCACATCTGCCCCTCTCACTCTGATTAGGACAGTGTTGTGCAGGGCTAAGTCTCATACTGACACAAACTTGTGTGTGTATAACATGTGTATGGCTGATTGTTTGTTGGACTGTACGCTATGCACTAAGTAAGGTGTGTGTGTGTGTGTGTGTGTGTGTGTGTGTGTGTGTGTGTGTGTGTGTGTGTGTGTGTGTGTGTGTGTGTGTGTGTGTGTGTGTGTGTGTGTGTCAGAGAGAGATTGTGTGCACGGGGCTTTGGGAGAATGTTATGACATTAATCTGCTTGGCTCTGGCTCTGCTGTGTGTTGGCACGTTACTCTTTCACACGGTCAAATACCTGTCCACAGGAGTCTTTGGCACTCCACACATCAACTGGACCAGTACAAGAGACCATTGATAGTCAAACGAGGATACATGAATGATTAATAAAAAATATGGTACTTCCCTTTCTTCTGAAATATTCTTTCATTCAGATGCTTTGTGATCATATTCACTTTTAAAAGTATAATTTTAATTCTTTGTAGTAGTTTTCTTGTAATCGTTAGACAACATAGGAGCATTGGTAGGATAGGGGGCAACAATTCCTTGTAACTCTATCCATGTAGTCAAATCATTTGGGACTCTGCCTTTGTGCATATGGTTCATACTAAATTTCTGGGTCAGATACTCCAAAGCTTTTTAGCCATGGGCAAATAATTGGTCTTTGTGGCTTCCCATTGAAGCATTGTTGAGGTAACTGGTTTTGCTGCAGAATCTCCAGTCTCTCAAAAGTAGCAGGGCATAGAAGTGTTTTTTCTCTGCTAGAGAGATTGTTTCAGAGAGTCAGTTGTCTCAATTAGCGAAGTAACGACACCCGGTCAGTAGTTATTTCGATAATTGTTTTTTATGAGTGTTTTAAAGTACCGTAGAATAGGTTGATGGAAACTGCAAAATTCAAAATAAATTTTTGAATTTGCATAAAACAACCGCAGAAGTTTTGTACTTCTTCATGCGGAAAGAGTCTGCATTGTACATGGCTTTGTAGCAATCCCTCACACTGAGCAAGCATGAAGCGACAGTTGAAAGAAAAACTCCCCATTAGCGGGAAGGAAAAACCTCCAGCAGAACCGGGCTCAGTATGAACGGTCATCTGCCTCGACCGACTGGGGGTTAGAGAAGACAGAGCAGAGACACAACAAGAGAGACAAAAAGCACAGAAGCACACATTGATCCAGTAATCTGTTCTACATTAGATGGTAATATCGGGTGAGCTATCTTCTCTGGATGATGTCTCAGATAACAGAACGCCAGACCAGATGTACCTAATATGAAGAAAAAAAAGAGAGAGAGAACAAAAAGTTATAAGCAGAAATGATGACAAGCAATGCATAAATGAAGAACAGTAGAACTTGATAGAGTGAGAAAAATAGATCCTGATGTCCTCCAGTAGCCTAAGCCTATAGCAGCATAACCCCAAAGGTGGGTCAGGGCAACATAAGCCACTCTAGTTAGAAGCTTTGTCAAAAAGGAAAGTTTTTTTTAGTCTTAAAAGTAGACAGGGTGTCTGCCTTACGGACCAAAACTGGGAGTTGGTTCCACAGGAGAGGAGCCTGATAGCTAAAGGATCTGCCTCCCATTCTACTTTTAGAGACTCTAGGAACCACCAGCAGACCTGCAGCCTGAGAGCGAAGTGCTCTGTTAGGAACATACGGGGTAATCAGAGCTCTGATATATGATGGAGCTTGATTATTAAGGGCTTTATACATTAGAAGAAGGATTTTATCTATCTAAGGACAACCAATAGATAAAGTGATACCCCTGGAAGTCGAGGGACAGAGGGAGGTGAGGACAGGACAAGACATAAAGGAATCTGAATGGTTCTTTCCATTTGGCTGGATTGGACAGAGTTTTTACACCCCTGCAGATTTCACAGAGATCAAAATTTTTAACCTCCTTTTTCTGAATGTATTAACTGCTGTCAGGGTGGAAGGACCATTTCACCCAGTTTAACAAAAAATGTTTCTGAACAAGATTTGCAAACTAAAGCTTTAACTAGGCTTCTGCATGGACTGGACAGTATCAAGGAGCCTTTTGTTAAAGTACTCACTATGATTGGCTGGAGGCCCCTATGTGTGTTAATCCTGTGAAACTGTATGGAATACACATTCACACCAACAAGACATTTTCATTGTCAAAAATGTCTAATTATTATTACTGATCTGTTTCGCATTCCTCATGTATGGCCAGTCTGGCAACAACTACTAGTATTCTACTAGCATGTGCACACGCCTGTTTAAATTTCAGAGTTTTGCATGTGTTTTGTTCTTTCTTATAATAGATTTGTTTATGAGTTGAATTGAACAGGATAAATTTCACATTAACCATGGAGAGAGTTTGGAATGATGTATGATTGTCTCAGTTTTTACAGAACCAAAATCTGTTGTTTAACAGGACCATATATATTTTCAAAATACATTGTATTACCTCATATACACCAGTTAATATTGGCTTGATAGGCAAAGAGCAAAACATCCCAGGTCACCAAGCATCCTCTTTTAGCCTGACATTTCTAGATTTCACACTTTTCTCCCGGGCATCTGGGAGGGACTCAAAAATTAATGAAACTGTGCGGTTTTCCTATTTTTTCAATAGACTAATAGGCATGTACTTAAATTGACTGGTGCAATTCATGGAATGTGACAGTTTTTTGTTTTGTGAGGCATCATCCTAGAGCTGCTTCCTTGTGCTGGTTTATTCTCCTCTCACAGATGGAACAGCTGCTAGCCCAATATCAAAGCACTAGTGTACCCTTAACCAGTCTGGTTGCCTCCAATTTAAGCCTGTGTGCTGTTGCGATTACCTGGATAACTGAGAATTTGAACAGGCCCCCTTAACAAGAAAACACAATAAAATATCCCTCATTTCATCCTGGTCAGAACAAATGGGTGGCATGTACAAGGGTGGCAAATGTGTTTCTGTATTAAGGCAAAGGTCCCATAGATCTTGTCAAATGGACACAGAAAAATATAAAGAGACTGTGCAAATTGACTGAATTTGTTGTTACACTCTGGAAAAAGAGGTATAGTGCACCAGGAGTGGACTAAAGCTTTAAAAAGATAGTACGCATATCATCCTACTCAGAATCACTGACATGCGCAGTTACATGTTTGACTTCTGATCGCCCAAGGCTGGACTTGCACCAGGTTGTAGTTATGATTTAAACATTAGTGAATTAATAATAATGTTGAGCTCTTTTAATGTTTCTAATAGAAATAATGTATCGGGAGCGCAGCCAGTTTTGCTCCCCGACATATTTCTGCCTCTCAAAGTGGAAATATATCCAGTTGATGTGTGGCACACTCAGGAAAGCTTGCCACATTCAGAATAACTTGATCCTGACAAGCATTAACATGTATGCCGATCAGATTGTTAATCGGCATAAACCACCCCTCTCATTCAGAATAAAATGTAATCCCAATTCAGCTTAAACATTTTTATTCCAATTGGCCCTTTATTACGATTACTTTTGTCCATGTGAACGTAGCTATTTAAGTTTAACTATTATTTCTTTACATACAGAGAAGGTGAACTTTAAATATGTTTAAAATCACCTCTTAAGTTTAAGTAAACAGAGTGTCACAGTGATCATTACACAGTCAAGTATCATCTTTTTTTGCTAATCAAAATATGCTACCTCTGCATTTGGTGTGATGGCAAGTATTTAAATGTCAAGAGTTTTGAGCCATAAACTATGAGGTGATAATAGACAAGAGTTTAATACATTGTATTTGTGTATAGTTTTTGGCTTCAGCAGTTATATGCCTGCATGCGATCCAAGCTTATTTTGTGGTTCATAACAGATCATGTTGTCCCTCAACCTATAAGCTCTTAAAGCTTCTTGAAAGATATAGTGACTGGTTGGCTATATGCACTTTCATTTATTTAGATTTCTGCAAGACAATTACACAGTCATATCTTGTCAGGTACCTGATGTTTTTCTACTCAGATCAAACAAGCCAGATGAAATAGCTAGTTGAAGTTAGATAATGGCTTGCTTGTTGTGCAGCTCCCCATTGTAATTGCTTGTTGTTAGCTTCACTTTGCATAGCTTTGAAATGTATCTGCTAAAGGTCTGTCCTCTAAATGAACTGCCGTCGTGAAGATGATGGGGGAAATTTAATGACTGGGAATCTGTTTGAAGAAGAATTTAAAACAGAGTTGCATATTGTTAAGTATTATTAGAAATACTAGCACATGGAATAATTGGCACAAACTGGATGCAACACTAGCTTTCTAAAAATGCAGCTGTAATAAATGAGACTGTCCTTTTTAAAGTGTTATAAATGCAGGGCTGCACATTATGAGAAAAGCAATCCCTTGCAATAATACTGTTGACAGTAGCAACAATAATGAGTTAAGATTCGTTCACATGTACCTCACTGCTCTCTCTTTATTTCATCATTACAGTGTCCTCACCACTCTTTCGTGAGCTTGAGGAGCTTGGTCACAGAGATCTAAATCAGTTGTGGGTATTGAGTACAGTGACTGCCCAACCAAGTGGCCAAGTATGTCGTGGACAAGTTGGAAGAGAAAATATTTATTTCAGTCATTAGAGACATGACATGAATTTCAGAAAAATTACTTCTGAATATCTTTGCCCTGCACAGGCAACATCTCATCCATTAACAAACATATGAGAGATCAAAGTGGCTGAAATATCTAGACTATAATAGTGTTTAAACAAAGACAAGCAAAGTTTCCTGTTTGAAGTTTGCATGGTCACATGGGTGCTTGCATGAAGGCAAAAACCATCTTTGCACGCGCATCGGTGCCCCTGCGAGGGAAACCGGGGCTCAGCTTCCTTGTCACTGACTGCTCTAATTGAGCACCTAAAACAAAATACAGTCTTATCATTTGCAAAATGCGCAAGACAATTTTTTTTTTTCACCATGATAACCTAATGTATTACCGGTTTAGCTGTAGACTCAGATGGAACATATTTTCCGGACTGCTTTCAGAGCTTACACAATACAGACCCAAACACAAACAGGAAGACTGGGTTTCTCACCAGCTGCTTATTTCCAGGGTTTGTAGTCACACCACGGTCCAGCTTTGTGTCTTTTACTCTGTACATAAGATTATGTGCAGATCCCTTGGCTGCTATTTCTTTATCCCCCTGCACTGCCTGTATTTATCCCCAACTCCTTCTCTTCATTCCCTTCTCTCTCCCTCTCCGTCTCTCAAGCATGCTAATGTCCTCCTTGTTGCCTAGGTAACTATTATGGGACCCCAAAGCCTCCACGGCAGCCCATCATTGGGACAGTGACTCTCAGTGATGCGGGCTCCCATCCGTCCACACCAAAGCGCACCAAGTCCTACAATGACATGCAAAAAGTCCGCGTAGTGCCTGCTGACGACGACGATGACGACCAGGCCACGGAAATGAACAACAGTTTTACAGGTGAGGGTATCGCTGCGCCCCTCCCGCCTCTTTGTGCTTGTGAAAGTGCATGATTCTTTAGCTCTCGCAGTCTCTCGGCATGTGTGTAGTGTTTTCCATCTATGCTGCATTTCCTCAACAACCTGTGCTTCTTTTGGAGCGTCCTTTGAATACACGTACGGATGCATGAGTAGGAGTCCAGAAGGAGAGAGTTGGTGTTTGTATGTTTATGATCTGTTCCTCTGTTGTACGATTATGTGTGTCTGGCAGTTACATCATGTTTTCGTGATGCGGGTTCTTTTCTTCCTTACACTGCCATCTGCCTGTGAGGAGGGTTGTGGTGGAGTTGTATTTCTTTTCTACATCACAGCACTGACATCCTTATTTATCCTCTTCTTCTTCCTAGACCTTTTTTCCACCTCCTACATTTTACTTTGTATGTTGTTCTCCTGCATCTGGTGACAGCAGAGTTTTAAATGTTTCATAATTCACAAAGTCAAAAAAATTAAATTGGGGTTTAAATACACTGCCTTGCAACAGTATTGACCTTTTGTTTTTTGCTGTTTGCCACAGTGGAACCACAAACTTCAAAAACTTCATGGTGCTTTACTATATATATATATATATATATATTAATATATATATATATATATATATATATAGATAGATAGATAGATAGATAGATAGATAGATAGATCCCAAACTTTTAACATGGAGCACTTTTCAAACCATCAACCAAAAATGAAATGAATATATAGCTATTGCAAAGCTAACACAACCCTGTCATCCACCTAAAATGAATCAGACATGCGTGTAACAATCCCATGGTAACTCTGAAGGAGCTGCAGAGACTTACAACTCAGCTTGAAGAATATCTTGACAGGAACAACCTATATTAGGTTACGTTCACACTGCAGGGAAATGTGACCCAAATCCGATCTTTTTGCCCATATGCGACCCATATCCGTCTTTTCCATGGCGGTGTGAACGGCCCAATTCTGATCTTTTCACCCCACCAAAAAAATCAGATTTGAGCCACTTCCATATACGGTCCTAATTCGGATACGTGTTGGATTTTTTTTAAAGCGTCCGCAGTCTGAATGGTCATGTTGCAGTTTATCTGTCTTTTACGTCACTCTCATGTCTCTCACTACACATCCACACACAGTAGTAGCAGTCGGCGCTCCATAAAAGACCGTTGTTAATAGCTGTGCTGCTTTCTTCTTACCTTACTTCATCCTGCTATGATGTGATCTTCATATTGTCGGCTTCCATTGTGCAACAGATTTCTAATAATAAGGAGAGATACCGGCCTGTATCCGCATATTTTATTTTATTTATTTATTTATTTTTTTAAACAAAACTTTATTGAGCACTTCTAGAAACCATTACATTCATCATTACTTCCATAAACAGTGTGCTGCTGTGTGACATCTCCTTTTGATATCTGTGCACACCAGTCGCTTTGCGGTCTTTAACCGTTCAGACAGAAGTCTGATGGCGGTCGCATTTAATATTAGTATGAACGGCCACCCCAAAAAAAAATCAGATTTCAGAAAAAAAAAATCTAAATTGAGCAATAAGACCTGCAGTGTGAACGTAGTCTATGTTGCACACTGCAGAAATTGAAGGAAAAAAAGAAGAAAGCCAATGTTAAAAGATATTGAGAACATGCCTGTTTACTGTTTGCCAAAAGCCATGTAGGCGATGCGCCAAACCCCTGGAAGGATGTTCTCTGGTCAGATGGGACCAAAATGTCTCTTTCATTCTTACCTGCAAGACAGCATGTCTGGTGAAAAGCTAACTGTAGATCAGCCTGACAATATCATCCCCACGATGAACGACCATGGTGGAAACTGCTTTTCTTTAGCAGAGACAGCGAAGCTGGTCAGAGTTTATGGGAAGGTGAATCCAGAAACATACAGGGCAACACATTATAAAGAAAGCATGTGTAAAGCTGCATTAGACTGGTGACCATGCCGAGGTCCACCTTCGAACAGGCCCTAATTACTAAACAAAGACTTTCGGCTATAATTGCAGCAAAAATGTATTCCACAAAGTTTTGATTTATTAGCTCTTGTAAAAGAATGTTATTTATTGACTTCACAATAATATGCTTTGTTCATTTCTCAATGTATTTCATAACATCCCAGTGTGACACATTAGAATTTCTATATAATGTAAAAAAAAAACAAAAAAAAAAAAAAACAATATTTCCCCTGCTGGTCTTCAATCTGTTTGGAGTGTGAGGGGCATCTGCATTTATTTTCTTCCTCGATGCTTTGAATCTTTTCACCGACTTCGTCCGCCGGCTGTGGTGGGGGATTGGTCTAGCCTAAACAGAAAAGGAAACACTTTACCGCTGGAGAAGTAAAATGGGTGGGGGTCAAATTGAGTTAGGGACTGTTGCTGAGGGAAAGGGCATATCCTGTTACCCCTCTCCTTACACCAGCAGTTTGCTGGAGATAAACTGGGGGAAGGGAAAATACCTTGAAAGGAGTTGGGTGTGACTGAAGTTGCATGAAATTAGTAAGCATGTCTGTTTCTTTTATCTTGCATGCATCAAACAAACTGTGATTTTATTTCTCCTGTTTCTCCTGTTCCGTTTTGTGCTTATTGTGTCACCCAGGATCCTTAGTGCGTAGTCTCTTCCCCTCTCCTTTGTTGTGCACAGGTAACCCTAACGACCAGGACGAGAGCCGCAGCGGCATCCTCCGTCCGTACCCCGTGCGTGATAATGCTCTGCCCTGTGGTCTAAACAATGCAGCCACCTCCACTGCAGAGAGCGGGCAGCAGACGCTTGCAGAACCCCAGGTCTCTCCAGAGGACCCTCTGGGACCACTGCCCGAAAACTGGGAGATGGCCTACACCGAGAACGGGGAACTGTACTTCATAGAGTATGTATCCCCAGCCTGTATGGTTTTAAAAGTTGTGACTAATGAACGCAGCCTTGCCAGTGCCTGAGTAAGTCTTTCTCTCTTTAGCCTCTGCTGTATGTGTTTGTGCATCTGTGTCTTATTTCCACTGTCGCTCCTTTTGTTGGCTTTTATTGGCCTGTCTCCTACGATGATTTGGTTTGTCAGCCTGCCCAGCCCTCTGGGTGCAACCGCTTTCCTGTTAATCCCTGCATGTCCCGACTTAAAAAGGAGATCACATCCTGATTACCTGACTACCTCCACCTCTCTGTCCTCTGCAGCACGGCAAAGACTCTCCACCAGGACATGGCTGTGTGTTTTCAGAGCTTGTATGTTAATTTCTGCTATCACTGAATTACAATTTGTTTTCACCTAGCAGTAGAGACAAAAGTCAGGTTGTTTATGGTTACCTTGCCTTTGTCCTCTGGGTTCTTCTGTGGTTGCAGCGGACGGCGTCTGTCCCCTGCAAACTTGCTGACATATTTTCTTTTTTTTTTTTTTTGTCTAATTCTTATTGATGCGTTCAGGTGCCCCTGCTGTGCTTTGATATGACAGACTGACTGCTTGCTGCTGAATTATTGTGTTGTGTTGTTTATTTCCTCTCAGCCACAACACAAAGACCACATCCTGGCTGGATCCCCGGTGTAGAGACAAAGCCCCCCGCCCTCTGGAAGAGTGTGATGATGATGGTAAGCCTCCAGACATCATTTAGAGCGTTACGGTGTCTGTGCACAGTTCTGTGTAGTGGTTTAGAAACAGTATGGGCCCTCAGACATGGGTCTCCTTTTGAGTTGTGAGTGATGGCTTTGTTGATTTCTAATTGTGTTTTCAGAGCTTTGATTTGGTTTCTTTTGCAACATTTCATGTGTTGGGAATATGTCAGATTTCCTATGAGGCTACTGTCATTAAAACTGTCATATTGCTTCATTATGATAAAGAATGGCTTTATAAAATCCAAAAGACACTTCATTTATGTGCAATGTTATGAAATTGCACCATCAAGTGGTGAAACTTCATTCGGTTGCCAAAAGCTGCTGTAATATTCTAGGTTCACCCGTTTCTACGGGTCTTCTGTTCCCCTGTTTTGCCTTTCTCTGGATTGACACTTCACTCCTTATTTGTTCTTGATTCCTCCATCCCTAACCAACTTTTTTTTCTGTCATCCATCCTTTTTCTATTCTTCATTTTGTCATCTTTATTTAATCCTGCTTTCAATATTGGAGAAGAAGGGATACATACAGAAGACCTGGAAAGTGATCTAGGTATGGTTTTACGATTTTGTGTTTAAAACTGTAACGTATTGCAGAGCTCCATAACTTAGCCTACAAAACAATTCTTTTTGTTTCACTCAGGTAGATGAAAAGCAAAAAGTAATCTTTAAAAGCTTTAAGTTTTGGCATTTGTTGTTATATTCTGGCATTTACTTAGAAAGTAAATAATGGAACGTTATTTTGACATAGAAACTTGGCACATAAACTGTGAAAATTTGTGTTTGGTTGATGATTTCCTTGTTTCCTTGGTAAAAAATAAAATTATCCCCTTAAAGTTAGCCACAATTGTGAGGAAAATGCATTTGTAGGTTGAGCAGCAGTGGTTGCACATATGAAATATTGCCGATTCCATATGCCTATTCTGCTATTGACTGTGGTTTTGTGTTATTTGATTGGAATCTTGATGTTATAAGAAACAAGACATATTGACCATTTAACAATCTATTCATATAACTAACATGGGCCTCAGGAGAAGAACTGTACACAACCACAACAACAGCCTTGCACCGCCTTCTCATGCTGGTTTGTTCACACACTGCTGTGGGACGGCATCCCTGTTCCTAAACCAGCATTTGTCACAAGTCGCCCAGTGTGGTTGTGTTGGTTGCTCTGGCACAAACAGCCCTCTTTATCTGATCCTGCAGGAGCTCAGCAGGTTTGAGGTCAGGACTGCTGGCAAACCAGTCCCTCCTCTCCACTTGCAAATTTTGAAGGTGGCTTCTGATAAACTTTGTGGTGACAGCCATTGACTCCTTAAAAGATAAAGTTGAATCCCTCAAAGTGAAGACAATGGATTGCCACTGGTTGGAGAATCTCATCTCGACATCTCTCTGCGTTGAGTTTGCCAGTGATAAGTCTCGTGTTGACTGAGGAAGATGCCACCCCACACCATGACACCGCCTCCACCGAAAGCTGTTTGGCAGTGGCAGAGAAAGTTTGGCAAGTTTTTTTAAGGGCACAGCTGACATAGTCAAACTAGCTATTTGACTCACAAATGAATATTCCTCACAATTGTGGCAAAATATGAATGAGTTGACCTGGAATTAAATGTACATATTTACCAATAAGTCTTGTTACAACCAGGAAAAAGTCAACCGATTTCCGTATTTCTTATGCTGTTTGTCTTTTTTTCATTACCTGCTATGATTACAGATACAATAAATATGTGAGTATGCTGTAGGAAACAGTAGTACACAAATGGGCGAGACAATGGGCTCTAATGAACGCTAAAAGTTAGCTAAAATCAGTGAGTTAACCTTTCAGGAAATTGCATGGTCGGGATCAGACGTTTACATAAACTTTCTCAGCTACTTTTGATGACTGGTTTGAACAAGCCATTCTTTTAGTAAACAAACACTAAACTGCTGTGATTAAAAAGAAAATAAGAATAAGAAGGGCAAGTAAAATTTTATTTTGGCTTTAATCAAAACCACAGAGCCTCAGAAATATACATACTGAGTCATCCATTTACATTAATCTCCACTAATATCAAGTTTTATGTCCTTTGGCAAGTTGCACCTCAATCACATGCTTTTGGAAGTTATTGACTATCTTCTGGCACAAAAGTCTGCCTGAATATTTGACTCTGCATTTAAGCATAGCTAAAAAATGTCACATCAAGAATTACAAATGTTCATAATAAAAATAAATTACATCTTCTATCATTTCTTGGGTTGTAATCTTTAAATGATCTGCTCTATATCTATCCAGTGGTAAGAGTGCCACAATTCAATATATGAAGGGCCGTTAAAGAGATATTTACGTATGATGTAATATAAATGAAACTGGTAATAAATTCAATAAGTAAGTGTGTTATTGTTTAAATGGTTTAATATAGATTTCATTATGATTAAATAAGTTTAACATTCAATAGTTTTTATTTGTCAAACACGTATACAATTAGTTCAACGCATTGGGAAATGTTTTCTAATCTCTCAGCCTCACCCATCAAAGTCACAGTTGTGCAGGTAAAGCAATCAGAAGTTAGGGTCTATTTGATGAGCCGTTGTGACAATTCTTCACAAGTACTTCCACACAATTGTACTGCACTGTAGTACTAGAAATATAAACTATTTAGATAAATACTGAAACACATTTATTTAGATGAATATTAATGTAGTTTTAATTAATTTATTTGTTTTTAGTATTATTTAATCAATCACAATATAAATATTATACAAAATATTTATTTTGTTGGAGGATATAACCCTTTTTTTGATGTATTACATCAAACCCCTAAAGAGCGATACAGAACTTGTTTTCTCAGATAATTTAAAGGCAATACACCATCTTTTTGACCGTAATCCATCATTACTCCATCCATGGAAAGCACCAGCAAGAGTGGCAAAAAACTAATTCCTCAGCAGCTGCCACCACCATGCTCGAGAGTTGTTCTTTAGTTTAAAAGCTTGACTTGCACTCTTCTAAACATCCTTCTTATCTCTGAGGCGCTTAGTCTTTCTTTCCTCTGACCATTAACATTTTCTGTAAAAGGCATTTTGATTGTCCATGTGGGCAGCAGCAGTTTAATCTCAAGCTTGAAGGTGTTAATTTAGGAGCTTTTTGGAATTTACCTTATTTTATTGCCAGTCTATGTTCATGTTAAAATGGCTTCACTCTGAATGGTGACAGTTGCTCCAGCAGTTTCCAGTTGATGGCAGGCCTAGGCCTTGGTGGTTTATAGATTGTTCCTGAGTTTTTTAATTTGCATTCATCTGAGAGGAAAATTTGTTTCTCCAAGACCTTGGCAAAAAAAAAGAAAAAAGAAATGCTTACCAAAATAACTTGTCTTCAACACATGATTAAGTAAACTGTTGTTCTTTGCATTTTAGAAATGTCTCCAAAATATCTCTGTACTTTTGTAAACCGATTACAGTCATGCCTATATCTTAACATAGAACACCAGACTTCCCTTTTGCATATTGGTACATTATTTACGTGAATGTATGTTTACTATTCAGACATTGTGTGGATCAGAAAACTTGAACAATGATTTATAATTTTGTGTAGCCAGATCTTTTATTTTTAATCACTTGACTAGTCATTTATAATTAACCCACTGAAAAAGAATGATTTAAATAAACAATCAAAGAGTTTAATGAATATAACATACATGCCCATAAGCGCATGTATGATTTATTTTCAAATAAGTACTTATTTTCCAAAACCCTTGAGTCGAGTGAGCTTTTTGACTTGAGCTTTTCTCTCCTGCTACAATTATTGTTGGCTACAACATTAGTTTATTAAATGTTTGTGGTTTAAGACTTTAAACATGTATACAGTTAAGAGTGCTCCAGAACAAGTTTATATGTCCTTATTTTTGGCAACTCTAAAAGTAAACAAGTATTCATATTCACTTCTTTAAATATTACCATTAAACACAGGATATCATATTCTTAGCTTGCGTAGAGTTCTTAAAAGAGCCAGATGTAAACAGGGAGAAGGTATGAATATTTACAATATGTCGTGCTCACCATAGATTAATGTATTCTGAATTTGTTTTACATATTACTGCAAAAAGTATTTAGCTACTATTTAACCCTATAGCACCAAACCTATTATTTTTACACTTTTACGCTCTTAACGACTCCAAAACATAAATTTTGCTATATGGGCTATTTGAAACCTCTTTCTCCTAGACTCCATTAAGCCAAACATATCATTTTCAATACTCATGTTTCTAATACCTCTACTGTCAGGTGTTGTCCTGATGAACCCGAACACAACCACATAAACACAGAGCTCAGTTTTTGAGAGTTCATTGAAGGTTAGGTGGTTAGTGGAAGAAGAGAACCAGAGTCTGTAGCGGGATGGAGCTGGTGGATAATGAGTGCAGAAGCTGGAGGACTGAAGAGAGAGCTGGAGGTCTGGAGGTCTGCAGGTGCTGCGCTGCAGGGACAGGAAGCCCTTGAGCAGTTGGGAGAGTTCTTGGAACGCTGGGACAGTAATCGAGCCAGTAGCACGGCAGAGAGAGTTCTTAGGACGCAGGGGCTGCAGTTGAACCAGCAGCACAGCAAATAAAGTTCTTGGAGGCACAGACGTAGGAACCTCTGTCAGGCAGACGTAGGAAAAATCATCTGACTGGCAGACGTATGAAAATCTCTTACCGGCAGACATATGAAACTATGTCAGGCAGAGGTCAGGAAATCTCTGACTGGCAGACGAGGGAGAGTTTAAGCTCTGACAGACAGACGTGAGAAAATCTCTGGCTGACAGGCATAGGAAGGTTGACGACGATCCGGCGGGGAAGAACTGACTGAGGAGGGTTTATATAGGTGAGTGACAGCTGGCTCATTGCAACAGCAAACAGGGTGGCAACCAGACTTTTGCTCTGTTCTTTCTGAAAACATTTCGACACCTATCCAGGAGTCTTTGTCAGTTCTGGTAGCTCGAACTTGAACCCTTACCTTATTGGTTAATACTTGATATTTTTTTCATTATTAACCTAAACTCGTGTTTATATCTGTTTTTGAAACAGTGTGGTATGTTTTCTTTCTTTCTGCTTAAAAAAAATTTTTAAAATAAAAAACATTGTGACCAAATTAATGGTTGTATATTCGAGTGAACTGCACTTTTACTAAAAAAGTAATGGTGAAAATTAGCACAGAGCATTTAAAAGCTGTAAGAGTTTTTGGGATATGTTCTGTTCGTTCTATAATCCTGTAAAAAACAAACAAAAAAACAGTAATATAAAATAGTTGTAGAGTAGGTGGTGTTTTTAGGGCATATTTTGTACCAGTCCAACCTTGGCAAATTGACATGTTCTGACAATCCATGCTGGAAGCTGGAAAAAAAAAACAAGTAAGTGAAATAATGACCACAGCAATCCAACCACAGTGCTTCTCTTATCTGTGCTAATGACTTAGATAGGGGTGTTTGTGTTTAACGCTGTGTGCTCTCTGTATTGCAGAGCTGCCTCCAGGATGGGAGAGAATAGATGACCCGGTGTACGGAGTGTATTATGTGGAGTAAGTTAATCACCTCATTGACACATCACTTCCCAAAGACAAATGAGATTCATCCATTTTTAAACCCTCTTGCAAATCTGTTCACTCGTCTTTCATAAAAACTCATTGGTGAAGGTTTTCTTTCTACTTTATAGGCACAACAATGTCTAATGTCACCTTGATTACTCTTGTTTATCCTGTGTTTGTCTTTTAAAGCCATATAAACAGGAAGACCCAGTATGAGAACCCAGTGGTGGAGGCGCGGCGTCAAAAAATCCTAGAGCAGCAACAGCCGCCGCAGCCTCCAGAAGGTGAGCGGTATATCCGAGGTTCGTTTCCTGGCCATTTCTTTCTTTCTTCATGTCTGTCAGTGTCACGTCTTTCTTGTTCGTCTGGTGCTCTCCAGGGATTCGGTCAGAATTTATTTCCTCTGGGTCTCCTAATTTTCCCACATTCTCTTCAAATGTAGAGTTAAAACTTTTTAGATAAAAGTTTTCTAAATTCTGACTGTCAGTTGTGGTTTTGCCTAAATTAAGCTGGCCCAAGTCCTGGTGTTGTCTTTAAAGTTCAGGTTTTAATTTATGTGATTTTTAATCATAAATACCATTTTGTATTTGATCATTGTAGTTTCACGTCATTTAAAACAGAGGGGGGATGTTTTCTTTAACTCTGTTGTTGTAATACTGTGAAATGAAATTTTTAGTGTGTGTGCAACTAAGAGATGCATCTCAATAAATTAGAATATCGGTCACTTATGATAGATTTTTATTTCTGTTCTTTTATGATTATGGCTTGCAGAGAGAACAACAAAAATGATCAGCCTATTGAAAAATATATGCATATACAGTACTTGTTCAGGGCTCCTTTTGCATAAATTACTGCATTAATGAGGCATGTCGTGGAAGAGATATGCCTGTGGCACTGCTGAGGAGGTAAACAATCCTAGGCTACCCAAAGGCCTTTGGCTCATATGGATTGTTGAGTTTGATGTCTCTCATCTTCTTCTGGATAACACCTCATAGATTTTCTGTGGGGTCAGGTGAGTGTGTGAATATGGGACGGGCAGACCATATATGCATATCCCCCAACCTCTCAAATAGTCTTTGCTTCACAATTCTTCAAAGACTGAGCCTGATCCCTTTTACTTCTGCACCTTTGTCTACCACACTTTGTCATTCCAGTCAATTTTCTAATAAAATGCTTTGATGCAGGACTTCTTGCGGAGGGTGTCACTTACTGTCTGCTGTCAAGTCAGCAGTCTGTCCCATGACTGTGTAGTCCAAAACACAACATTTATGTATTAAAACTCTATTTATATTGGTCTTAGGGTCATGTAATTCAGATTTTCAGAAAAACAAAATTTTGGGGTTTTATTAGCTGTAAGCCATAATCTCAAAATTCATAAAATAAAATCTTGAACTATATAAATCTGTAATGAATCTATACGAGTTTCACCTTTTGAATTAATGCATTGCATAAACCTATCAGTGATATTCTAATTTATTGGATACATGCACAGTTTGCTTTAAGCTCTGTGTTTTATGTGTGTTGTCAATGTGTGATCACGTGTGTCACATGTACACAAATTCAGTACATGTGTGGTAAGTATGTGGCGATTAAAGTGGGAACGATCGTGTGTGCACAGAGTGGATAGAGGAGCATTCGTCAGCTGCAGCTCCTCTGGCAAACTATGCTCCAAACCACCTGGAGACCTACAGGGACCCACAAGTCCCACCCGCTCTACCTCCCGGCCCAGTCGGAGTTAAAAGTAAGTCTTTATAAGTCAGTAGACCTGTAGATATTTTGTTACTTCTTGATTTTACTAATATGTGTAACGGAGGCTATTTTTAAAACTACTAATTGTTTATACAAAACATATTTGTCCCTGTAAGTTCTGGTCTGTGGTAATGTCAAGCAAATGCATGCATGTCATGAGGAGAAATATATTTATTTATTCAGGGTGCTCAGGTATAAGGAACAATTAGGCAAAACTTGGTGCCTAATTATTATATTGATTTTAGATATGTTTTATTTACTATTTGTATTATGTATTATTGCAATGATTGATTAACTTAAAAAAATATAAATGCTATTTCTAGCTATTAATTAAATCTTTCTTGTTTTTTTTATAAAATAATTTAATTCATATTTATGCTTTTTTCCCTTATTGGCGATCTTAGTTGCAACATTCTTTTTGGGGTCTATTGGTTATGATAATCATTATGTCTACCTTTAGCTTATCCTCAATCCATCAAATCAACAACACCTCTGTTACACATTTCTGTTTTTTCTCTCATTGTTAGCCATTTTTTTACTTTTAATTTTAACTTTTTCAATGTCACTGTTTGCCTTTTCTTGTAATCTTTTATAAAGTGCTCTCTGCTCCCCATGTTATGTATGTAAAGTAAATAAAGCCTGATTAATTAGTGGAGCGTATGTATAATTATGTTGTCTGTACAGAGTTTAGGAGTTGTTGTTTGCTGCAATCTCTCCAGGGGGGAAACCTTTCTTCACCAGAAACCCTGCAGAGCTGAAAGGAACCTTCATCAACACCAAGCTGAAGAAAAGCCGCCGTGGATTTGGCTTCACGGTAGTCGGAGGTGACGAGCCGGATGAATTCCTGCAGATCAAAAGTCTGGTGCTGGACGGGCCTGCAGCTGTGGATGGCAAAATGGAGACAGGTGTAGTACACAGCCTTCATCCACAGGGGGCACTGTTTTCATTCAGAAACACACTGAGATGGTTTTGAACAACTTATGCTTTAAATGTCACCACTGTATGACAGTAAACTAATAAGAGATAGAACAAACCATGGAACATAAGGTTTTACAGTGTGACAGAAACATCGCTGAAGATACCATCTTCCTTCTTGCAGGTGATGTGATTGTCAGTGTGAATGACACCATTGTGCTGGGCTACACCCATGCACAGGTGGTGAAGATTTTCCAGTCCATCCCTATCGGCTCAATGGTGGACCTGTCCTTATGCCGCGGCTATCCGCTGCCGTTTGACCCCGATGACCCCAACACCAGCCTAGTGACCTCTGTGGCGATTTTGGACAAGGAGCCGATCATTGTCAATGGACAAGAGACTTTTGACGCTCCCAGCAACCAGGCCGGACCCATCAATGGCATGGGCGAGCCGCGGCCGCACAGCCCCTCTGCGGAGATAGCATCCAACGGTTCACACGGCTACTCCACCGACGTTGTCACCCTGGCCTCGGCCATCGCCACCCAACCAGAGCTGATCACCATCCACATGGAGAAAGGAGACAAGGGGTTTGGGTTCACTATTGCTGACAGCCTGACGGGAGGCGGACAGAGGGTCAAGCAGATAGTGGACTATCCTCGGTGCCGTGGTCTGAAGGAGGGAGACATTCTGATGGAGGTCAACAAGAGAAATGTCCAAAATATGAGCCACAACCAGGTGGTGGATCTGCTCAGCAAATGTCCGAGAGGCAGTGAAGTCACCATGTTGGTGCAAAGAGGTACGTACAACGTCTCAATGTTTGTGGATGATGAATGTCTGCAGGAGGTTTTGACATGAAAGGCTGCGAGATGAAGTGCACAAGTGAACATGCTTTAATCTGATGAATAGACAACAGTCCGAATAGTTGGCAAGTCAAGAGCGACGCAGTGAAACAGGGAAACGAGTGAAGCGGAGTGGGACGCAGGATGAAAATGCTCAAACTGGGTAGGATAGAACAATTAGAGGTACTACAATGGCAGGAAGAGCTGAGAGTGGGTAAACAGAGTAGTGGAAAGATGGGTAAAGAGTCAAGATGGATGAATGAGGGGGGGACTAAATAGCAGCACATTAGGTCAGAGGCTCATGGATCATTGCTAAATGTTTGTCATCTAAAACTGCCCCTCTGATAAGTTGGATATTTTTCCCCGTGTTTTATACCTAATCACTGTCTGAAATGAAGCAGAGTGGCTCAACCTCTGTCTTCATTGTGGCTAGATTCAGATTAATGTTATTGGTAAACATGTTATGTTCACCAATGTCATTGTATAACGGTGCCTCACAAAAGTATTCACACCACTTGACCTTTTCATTTTGTCATGCTTACAACCACAAGCTGCTAGGTATTGTGTTGAGTTTTTATGTGACAGACCAACACAGAGTAGCACATACTGGAATTTTGATGTTAAATGAAAGATGTATGTTTTCACTTTTTTTATATAAATATCTGAAAAGCATAGTCTGCTTTTGTGTTTAGGAAATTTAAATTGGGTAGTATTAAATAAAACCTAGTACAAGCATTTAAAAGTCACATTGATAGTAAATAGAGTCAACCTAGCATTGTCTAAATACAGTTGTTCTGTGAAGACACTTAGATATTTCTTAGAGAATATTAGTGTAAAAACAGCACCACAAAGATCAAAGAATAAAACAGGCATGTTGGGGATTAAGCTGTGGAGTAGTTTGGAGTAGTGCATTTTAAAACGATATCCTAAGCTTAGAACATTTCACTGTTCAATCTATCGTCCAAAAACCAAGAGCACATGGAACATGCAGCATCATGCTGTGGGTATGCTTTTCTTAAGTAGATATCCTGGTCAGAGCGGATTGGAAGATGTATTATGCTAAATACAGGACAACCCTAGAAAGTAAAATTTTGCAACCATCTTCCAAAAGGCTTGAGAATATGACAGATTTTCAACTTAAAAGACAAACCCGAAAAATAAAATCTACAATAAAATTATTTCAATCAAAGCAGATTCATGCGTTAGAATGACCAAGACAACGTCCAGACCTAAAACCAATTTGAAATGTGGGGCAGGACTTGGCAAACTATGTTCACAGATGCTCTTCATCCAATCTAACTGAGTTTCAACTATTTTGCAACAAAGAATGAAGCAGAATTGCCAGGCTCCAGATTTGCTAAGCTGGTAGAGACATACCCCAAAAGTAGTTCTGCAAAAGTATTGAGGCAGGAGGATAAATACAGAATGCACTTTCCCCTTTTCAGACATTTAATTGTAAAAAAAAAAAAAAAAAAGATAAATAAATAAATAAAAAATTGTCCTTAACTTAACATTTACACACAACATTTTGTTCATGAATTACATAAAATCACAATAAAATACATTACAGTCGGTGCTTATACGGAAAAGTTATCTCTTGAAAAGTTCAAGAGATAAGATTGCTTTTGCAACGTACCTAAAAGTTAGCATGTTCCTTTACGGGAAAGGCCTTTATTTTTCAGGCTTCTAACAAACATGTCCGGGGTTCCTACAAACTGCACTTCTAGCCTTACAAGTCAGTATAGATGTTTGTTTTTGTTATCTCCGAAATGCCAAAGATAAGATTATCCGCCAAAGTTTAAAGCATAAAAAAAAAAACAGACACGAGTATTCAAGGTTACTCTATTGTGTCCAGACACTTTTATGTTAAATTTCTAACCACGTGACGGGTGCATTGACAGCAGCTTGGGATATGCACCCCATATCAAATATGTCATCTAATGAGTTGACCTTGTGCACTGCTGCTGGAACAACTGCTGTATTGTGTTAAATGTCAGCATCATTATGGACCTCTGTGTGTGGGTGTGTGTGAAGGCGGGAGAAGATGAATAGTAGAGATACAAGCTCTGAGGGCAAAGCACAGAGAGGGAATAAATGAGAGGATAAATGGGTAGGAGGCTGCAGAAGTCACAGGAGCTAGCAGGGTGACTGACAGGTTCGTAGATCATATCCACTAGCTTTAACACCAACCTGTAATAACTGTTGGTTCAGGTGAGTGACCAGGTGATGAGGGACACACAGTACCCTTTTTGAGGTAACCTGGGGGGGGTTAGTAACTAGATAAATTAGGCTGCTATTTCAAGTTTTGGTTTGGATACTTACAATCTCCAATTTAAGTAACCTTATCAAGGTGTTTCATGCTAGGTGTTCAGTATAATTTCAGGTTCAAATGTTTAATTTTCTACCTCTACACATGTAGCTTGTCTAAATGTTATAGGTTTAACTGCACAATAAATTCATCTAGCCAATTCCAATGATTCTGAGCTGTATAATAAAGCTAGTAATAATGACGGAAAAACTGCAGAACCATAAAGAGCAAACCAGGCTGTCAAAGCAGGCGATCAAAAGTGGATAAGGTGCTTTAATTACCATCAGAAAATTTAGTTGGTGTCCAAAATAATAAATGGCTGAATATGAAAGATGTGGTGATGAAAATCACCACATATCAGCTTAACTACTTTGAATAATGCCTTTGTTACACTGTTGTATCCATGTTTTTGTGTTTCAGTGGTGTACAAAGACACCCAGCTTTAAGTAACCTACACTCTGGCATCATCTTTCTACCTGATATTTTAGAATAGGCATTTTTTCTAAAGCTAAGAGAGGGCCATGTATACTGGGCCATTAGAAATGCCATGTATACTGCACATATGCCACACTGCCACAAAATTCTCTAAAAAGATTACTCAAATTTTGTGGTAATGATGCAGTGATAAAATCATGTAATCTCTTGTTTTTCAATTCAGATGCTCTGTAGGCACTAAAGAAGATTCACTCACCTTAGCAATCTGAATACCTAAAGTTGCTGTTACAATAGGGCAGTCAGACCTATTTCCTCATTAATTCAGTTCACGGTAATTTGAGAACGTCAGGGCCCATGTTCACTCGTGTGCCTTTACATAGACAGGAAGTTAAGTGACAGCCCATTCTTAAACCATTGGCTCAGCCTATGTAGCTGTAACGAATTCAACTCTCCTGGAATGGTTTTCCACAAGTTTTCGTGGTGGATTCGAGTGGATTCGTGGAAATAGGTGACCATTCGTTCAGAAGTCCATTTGTGAGGTCAGACACTGATGTCGGACAAGAAGGCCAGGCTCTCAGTCTCCGCTGCAATTCATCCCAACAGTTGTTCAATCTGAACAATGATTTGTGCACTAGTGTACATCCATGTTCAAACTGTTTCCACAAAGTTGGGAAGATTAAATTGCCCAAAATATCTTGGTAATATGTAGCATTAGGCGTTCCTTTCATTAGAACGAAGGGGCCAAGAACAACTCCTGAAAAACAACCCCACCTCTGTGCAAGTAAGCACCTTTCCCCCCGCTTACCCCAGACTGTGATTTTATACAGCCTAACATTTGTTTTGTGCTGTTCCATATTGCACCTACTTTTATAATACCACTAATGTGTGACTATTGAATTTTTGTAGCTAGGGACATTTATGACTGAATTTATAACAGAGGTGGCATCCAACTGTACCACACTGGTTTTCAATGAGCTCCTCAGAGTTAAACCATCCTTTTGCTAATATTTATAGAGGCAATTTTGTACACCTGTCCCCATGGAACACCTTAATTAAATTATGTAAATGTGTGAGGGAATAACTTTTGTAATATGCTATATATGATGAATTTTCAGACAATCTTTTTTTTTTTTTTTGAAAAAGACGGGAAAAAAGCATCCATTGACAAACCTAGCAAATTTTTTCTGTTTCATTGGGAATTTTTGGTGACTTCTGTGAGAACAATCAAAGTGTTTCAGTCTGGCTTTCCAACGTCTGGGTATTCACAACCCAGTGCTCATTCAGCAGTACCGAGCCCAGGATGTTCACCAGGTTGCTTCCAGACTGCATGTTAATTGTACAAGTTGATGTATTTTTAGTAAAACTAAAAACTTAAATCAGGCTGCAAAAAAACAGACCCAAAAGAGTGATAAAATGAAGTAAAATAAAATATAACAACTGCATCAGTGTCTTTTGGTCCAGTTTTGCTCACGCCACATCTAAAAGAATAAGAATCAAAAGTTAATTTGTAGTTCTTATTTAGGCTTAATTTTACTCTCTTTTGTCTCCTATGACAGTCATACCACACATGCAAATATTCAAATTTAGTGATAATTACTTTTAGGGCCTTTTTGAACAGCCAGCGGCTACTTTCCATGCTGGGGAGATGTTTTGACCCCAGCATTTTAAACCTTTCTTCTGAATATACACACACTGGAACGAGGGCACATTATAAGTGACTCACATTATCTATAGATGTGACATACTTTGGTTTTACCAAATGTACTTTCTTTTTTCATGTTTATAGCCATATAAAATGTGTTTTTAGATACACCAACATGCATGATGAGATAAAGGTGCTGTCACAGTTTTTTTTAAGGCTTATAGTAAAAATAAATAAACCAGAGTCAAAGATTTATACTATAAACGACACATTTGTTAGTTGTGTTTTAGGAATGCGGCAATGAGTTTAACCTTGCTTCTGCTGTAGTGTGTCCGTGAACTCCAGCTAAAAAGAGCGTTATAAGAGGAGTGCATGGGAAAAAAGAGAGGCAGGGATCATGTTTTGAGAGAGTGGAGGTGGAGGATTAGAGAAGAGAGAGGGGGAGATTTGCTGAGCAGAGCTGGAAGTTCACCGAAGGGAGCGTGTATGAGAGGATTGGTTTTTGAGATGTACAGGAGACAGATAACCGAAGGAGGAGGAGGAGGAATAAGGCAGGTTTCATCAAGAGGAGAAAAAGCCCTAATCTGTTTATCAGCAATACATCAATCTCTGCTCAGAGTGAGCAGACTCAGCTTTTAAGAGAAGTACAAGTTTTATGTTTTTTTTTTTTTTTTTAGGTGACAGCTATCTATAAAAAAATATGAGGTGCAGATCCTGAACCTCACCTAATTTAAAGAATTCTTGTCAAAGGTTCAAGCGTTCTGTTTTGACAGATCGGTAAAGGAGATTAGTAAACATTTTAGTTTGTCCTTGTCACTTTGACAGCACCGCTCCAAACCCAACTTCCGAACATTACAGAAATGCAGCATAGACTCAGAAAATTATTCAGCAAAAAGCCGTTATAGAGCATCTTGCTGTAGTCATAAAGAAACAGTGATGCCTGAATGTTTGGGAAGCATTTCTGGGTAACTATGATTTAAAAAAAAAACAACCAGTGTGCTAAAAACTTAAATACTAAGAACTCAACCATATAACTGTAAAAATAGAAATAATGTGCTAGTCAATTTTATGTAGTACAGAACAGTTTCAGCTGGCTGGGTTCCTGCAAGAGAATTGATTCTTGTCATGGATACTGATCCGGGTCATTTAACAGGCATTTATCAATGCTAAATCTCAGTCTGATAATAAAATAAAATTGATAGAATCTAAATTTCTGCTTCATAATCAATAGCTTCAAAGTGTAGTAAAATAATAAACATGGTCTACATTATCATTGTGATTGTGGCCCATTTACTTAAATCAACAGTGACATCCATAACTGTGTATGTCATTTTAAACCACAAAAGCACATTTGCAAGAACACCAAACATGTGCAATAGCTTGTTCAACAAAGTCTTGTGCATGAGAATAAATTAAACCAGAGGTTTAGATTGACACTTTTAGTGTCGTAGTGTTGTGGAATTCAATGCAATTATTTATTGGATAAACTGTTAAAATCTGTATTTGCTATTTAATCTGTATTTAAAAACAATAGTTAGTTCCTTATCATTTTCACCCAAGTTATTAAGAGCCACTGTGGAAGGTCCAGAAAGCTTCTTGGGTCTCCAGAGACCTGAGTGGGTCAACGTACTGCCCATATCAAGACTTCTTTTTTGTTTTGTTTATTAAAATCTATAGATTATCTCTGACATGCTTCACATAGTAACAGTTGTAAACACTAGGCAGTATGTTTTCATGTGCACTATTTCTGGATTCCCCATAAAGTTTTGTTCTTAACTGTCTTATTCAAACTATTAACTTTTTTTTAAGATATCTCTGACAAACATCATCTTCACAAATTAGTTACATTTATTTTGTCTAATCTGTGTAAACTGTGCCTTCAACAAACCACTAATCTACTTAATATTAATTTATTTTGTTTTTCAGTGTCTTTTTAGAAATGATTTAACTACAGAAAATGTTAAAAGCAGATATGCTCCAAGGGGGAAAATATTATGAAAACTATGAGTAATTTCTTTTTAGTAATGGAAGCATTTATCACTTAGAAAAAAAATAAAGATCACATCAAGTGCTTTCACCCACAGAGATGCATCCCTGTAAAGGAGGGCAGCCCTGCTATAACTCCTCCATCTTGTCTTTCTGTCGTTGTTGCTATGACAATCTTGCAGAGTGCTTCTGTCCCCAGAGAAAATGAGAAAAAGAGGAGAGAAAATGAAAAGACAGAAGGAAGGGGAATGAAATGAAGAGGAAGAGAATGTGGAGGAATGAAGTGTTACGACAACTTAACAAGACCGAATAATTTAGAGCAGATCAAGAGGAAGCAAGCATCAGTATTACTCACTTTCTTTAACAAAACACATAGAAAACCTGGATGAAGGTCGGCTCAATCAAACCGTGTGGGCTCAGCATAGAGTCACCAAGGACACAGCCCCGGCAGCTTAGAGAAGTAGAGGTCCATTCACACTGCTGCAGATTCACTTTGAAAAGCTTGAGTTTTTTTATTCTGGGATGAAAGAATGATAAACCTGCATATGTATTTTGTGTCCACAGAACAATATCAATATGTGGGTTTGCCAGAACATTTACCACTGTTGCTGCATTTAAGCGGAAAATAGGACGTTTGCGCGTGAGACTGAGATGCTCTCTCATCCCATCGTGTCTCGCCCTGTCCTGACATGAATTGATGGAAACAAAACGTTCCTGGGTAAACCACAAAATTAATATGCCAAACTCAGTCCTACAACAATAATAATTATGTAACATAAATGTATTATTAATCATTAGTAATTTAGGCATACCTCTGGACTATTTACTGATATATGTACATAGTGTGAAATAATGAGCCTCCTTTGTTTCAGACATAGTCAACATGAATGCAGATATGTTGATTGTTTTCTCCACTTCTTTACAAAAATACATCCACACAGCATTGTTTGCTTAACAGTCTGAATATTAATGAACAATACAACCTCAGTTAGAGCTGACTTCACTTCATGTCAAAGATTCACACATTTGTCTTATCTTCACTATTATTGAGATGTCTAGTTCAGTAGTTCATAGGCTACAAACATAATTTTTCTGCATAACTCATTCTTGTAGCACTAAAATGAGCTGCACAATGGATTAAACCACAGTTATTGGAGACTCTTGATTTTAGGGATATGTTGGCCGGAGGAATTTTCTCCTTTCTCTTCTTTGTATATTCCACAATGTTTAACTAAAGTATTCAAATGACATGTTTTGTTTGTGTGAGGTGTTCTGTTTTATTCTATTTAATTTTTAGGTATTTGTTTGTTGCTTTTCTAAAGTCTTCCCATTGAAGGTATTGTGCCATTCTTTTAACTCCCTTTGTAACCTGTAAAAAACCAATATCTTTTTTTAATCATTAGAAAAATTCCAGATTTATGTGAGTAAAAAAAAATTCCATGGATAGCCTAAAAAATCAATATAAAAGTGGTATAGCTAAAGTATTTTACTTCAACTTTTTATAGTTTTTAAAGTTTATCAGTTTCCGTCCGTCTTCTTCCGCTTATCCGGGGTCGGGTCGCGAGGATAGCAGCTTCAGTAGGGAGGCCTTATCAGTTTCCAGAGACTTTTAATAAGTGAGCCATAATATTCCATCCTTCCTATTTTCTTCTCGGATAAAAAGATGAAGTATGGATGGATAAAACTATTATATGACAGTCATTTAATCGTTTTTCAAAAATTAAAAGGACAAGAAAATACGTTTTATTCTTGTGAGGCAGCTGTGTAGTTTTTGTAAGTCAAGTAAAAAATATCTACTCATCTAAAATTCTCCATATTTACTGGCAGAGTCATAATGAAAAATCGTGAATCACCTGGAAATGCAATGAAAACAGGAGATAAAAAATTCCAAACATCATAGTTGGAGAAAGGATGCAAATAGTGAGATCAGAGGGTCACCAAGTCTCCATGATATCTATGTATGTTTAGCCTTTTTGCATATGATTAACAATGATTGTGGCGGGTGCTGTAACTAGGCAACAAAGATGACAGCTTAACCTGAGTTTGACCCTGATTCGGACAGTTTGATTGACTTTAAATTCAGCCTCTAAGGCAGGAGCCTTCTCCGCCTTCTTCACCTCTACTGGATTTATATCTATGATTCTTAGTGTCTCTTCTGCAATGTTCAATTTTACAAACCCAGCCAGTCAAAATATGGAACATCATCTCAAGTCTGGGGGAAACCGATGGGGAATAAAACTGAAGTGGAGTCTTAAACAAAAAAGGACTCAAGGTTATTCCACTTCAATTTTCTCCTTGATCGATAATGGTAGCACTGGTTGCTGGTGCTGTGTTAGGTTATGTAGCATCATCACAGTAACATGCTTCAGCAATTCTGTTGTTTAAAATAGCTATCTAGAAAAACAAAACAAACAAATAGGCCTGGAAAGACATGCGGATCACATACCAGCAGTAAATGTTCCTGTATGCACTAAAGTATGCATTGCCCTGGTTATCAGTATAAAGGTTTTGAAACCTTAGTTACAAAACTGAAACTTCTTTCACACTGTTCCTACTGTTTAAATTACTTTTAAATCGAAGCCAGAGAAACAGCCAGAACGACTGGAGTTTCTCCATGTGTATGGAAAATGGAATAACACAGGGCTGCCCCTCTACACCGCTAGTCAGCTTGAAGTTCCACTATATGGTGCCTCTGCTCCACCACTGAGCCACGCTGTGCCCCCTACCTTTGCTTTAATAAAACCAAGTCTATTAAGCCAACCCTTGATTTCTACTGATCAGTTCTAACTCTTTAAAATGCTTTTCAACCTTAATGTGATTAAACGGCTACAACAGAGTGAAATATTGTATGATTATTGCACCATGCATAATCATTAATATTTGTGCAAGTTGCATAAAACAAACTTGCTGATATCACAAGTGGATAGCATGCATCCATTTATGACAGCTTTCTCAGAGTTGAGTGAAGCAACATCATGCAGTTCCTAGATTTCTTTCACTGAGCCTCAGCTGCTCATAACTGATTTAGTCAGCTCATATATACACCAGCAACACAAAACTGCTGTAGGTCAAGCAGATATGAAGATGTAATCACACATTAAGATGCTTTCACAGACTATCATGTAAATCAACTTTTCTGCCTGGCCCAAGTAACTGTAACATTTACTCTTCATACTTTATTCTCCTTTTAGTCGACTAATTTTTCTTTTTGCTGTTAACATGCTTATTTTCAGTGGTTGCTTAAAGGTTATAACTTTCCCTTTTTTTTAAATGTGTTCTGACTTGTAGTTTAAAATAGTTGTTTTCATGTCCAAATTTGAGGCGTTTGTAAAAGCCATTAACGAAAGAAGGAAAACTCAAGTGAAGTGAGAATGCAGCTGAGAGATGTTACTATTTGAGGTCAGGAGTACCTCATTTAAGCATGAATGCAAAAACACATTGTCCAAACAAGACAAAAGTACTGATAATCTCTACCTCCAATTTGAGTCATGAAAAGAAGAATTATAAGGCAATTCAACATGTGAAGAGGAGGAAGTCAGTAGAAATGTGAAATGAGCCCAGATTGCTTGACATTGACGACAGTGGTGTGTAGCTTTCAAACCATTACTTAGATTACGTTGTCTGTCATTTGATTCATATGCTATAAATCTCTCGACAATTAGTTTTCACTCAGTGTCGTGGTGTCTGGTCATACAAAGTTGCTTCAAGCTAAAGCTATAAGTGCGGGGATTGGAAGGAATACCCCGTATCTGCAGTAAGATATGCGGTCCTTGATTTGGCTTACTCAGCTCCTACACAGAGAAAAGCCAGTGCTGCTACAGCTAATTATTGTTAATAAACATGCTAGAAAAACATTTGTTGAAAGTTAGTGTGATCTGTGGACATCGGAGAATGTTTTGTGTTGACATAGAATGCGTAAAAAGCAAAAGAAACTGCTTCAAGACAAAGCCTTTTCTCACCTTATTAACTTTATGTTAACAAACAATACCCTTAGTCACCTCAACGGTCTGGCTGTTAACTCGCATCCCTTAAATCCATGCTTCCTGTTGTTTGATAACCCCTGCCCTCTTCATGTTTTGTTCTGTCCCCATTTAGCTGCCACACGTCCTTTCAGGTGTTTAAATCTATACAGAGTTAGTCGATATATTATGGTGCCTAAAGGACACAAATTGACTTACCTTCTGTATCACAAAGTGGATTTTAAAATGAGTTGCCTACTTAAACAACCAGATGGCTATTAGACTGTCAGGATTTTAAGTGTTCTTCCAGTAAAATATGATATTTGCACGTTTGTGGTGTTTTTTACTTTGACCTTCCAAATTGTCGAGTTTAGAGCTTGAGGGTCAGATAAACAGTCGTTGTAATAGGAAATAATTATCATTGACATGACATCTGACCCAGTGATGGATGTCCTTCCTGTGTCACCCACACCCACAACCACATCTGCAATCACTCAGGGTTGTAAAAAAAAAAAAACAGTTTAAGCCTGTGCTCTGCAGACGAGATGATCCATTTGGTCCACTAAGAGGCGCCCCATAATCTGAGAGATGGAGAGAACGTGCAACAGAAAAAAATGTCAATAAATTATGAATCAAGTGGAGAGGGGCTTTGCAGCAACAGAGAGTTTTAACATTTAATGATTTTTTTGCCAATGCAGCAGAAGGAGCCTGGGATGGATGTTTGCATGATGTGTGGTAATGTCAATGGAAGATTCCATCTACACTCTCTCTCCATGTTGGGAGAAAGAAAACCTGCTACTGCTTCTTTATAGCAGACACGAAGGCAAAGCAGGATGAAAGATATGAAAGGTCTGCGGTTAATATTAAAAATATCTATTTATACCTCCTGCTCAACAAAACAGAACTACTGGATCACCTTGGAAACGGCAAACCCTCGTCCCAATCCTGTCTCATGTCGTTCATGCATTCATTTGTCTATTTTTGTCTCCTTGTTCTGTGCTGGGGAAAAAAAAAAAAAGCTTGAGGTAGAGTTGTCTTAGAAAAAGATGAAGCGGGCCTGTGTGGGTTAAACAACCCTGTTGGGTCTCGGTAGATTTCATATTCGAGAAGTAAAAGAAGCTGTACTGTAAATAACGAGACATGTTTGGAAGGGTTAAATTGCATGTGTGTTATTCCCTTCACTGATATGCTGTGTGTCATCTGCCCCGACATCTGGCTGCGAACATTAATATTTTATCGGCACAAATGAGATTGATCTTCTTGGTTACTCTTTACAGTATGTTGTAGGAGTAAGATGGGGAGAGAGATAAAGGCACAGCGAGGCATGGTGCACAGTGGAAGAAAAAGGGAGGGAGTAGTAGGGAAAAGGGGGGCAGAAGGAGAAGATTGGCTTCTCAATGTAAGCCCTGAGCAAAGCGCTGGAGTTGGGAGAAGAGGGAGCAGCTCCTGAGTCACTCAGAAGATGCATACAGAGAGGTTCTCCTTTTTATGTGGCTTGTTCAGTGTAGGTTGGGGTTGAGATTCCACCTGGAAAAGTGGCGTCAGAAGGACCTGTAGCTGCTCCTGCTGCATCGATCAGTCTATCCAGCGCAGTCAGATCAGTAACGTTACTCCGTTGGAGTGGCTGAGAGCGCTGACTGGAGCGGGATACAGAAAAAGGGGGAGGAGATCACTCAGATCAGCGAGCAGCCCAGCGCAGTGTGTTGCTCAGTAAGAGAAGGGAAGAGGAGGCAGAGCAGGCCAGTTGCCTTCTAGTCTGCATCATAAAGCTGAAGGTTCATCCTTTCGTCCTGAGGAGGATCTGACCAGAGGAGACGGAGGAAGAGCACCGCAGGTCATTAATGCTCTCTCTGTCTTTCTGCCGATGTTTTGCAGGCGTGGTGCCAGCCAAGAGAAGCCCAAAGCTGGTGGTGAGTACTATGTCTTCAAATCTCCTCTTTGTGTGCATATCATAGCACGCTCATTGCTGAAACAAGTGCTATTTTAAGAATAGAAGGCACGGACTTGTGAGATGTGACTGAGATCTTAAGCTTCAGAAATCTTTGCTGCTTCTTCATTATCAGTCTCTGGCTCTTTCTGCAAGCTTTGTGTGATTTTTCTTTTTTTTTTTTCTTTTTTAATCTCTGAGCTTTTTTCTGCCACTTTTCTCTGTTTAATATCCTCTTTACTTTCTCTCAACATCCCTCCCTTCCTGCCATGCTGCCACTCTGTGACTGATTGAGCGTAGCGTAGCCTGGGCAGAGCAGTGCAACTGTGACCAGCTGTTGAGGAGGGCAGACAGCCACAGCTCAGAGAAAGAGGCATCAAGAAAAGATTGGGGGAAGAGCGTCAGGAAGGGAAACATAGTTCTGAGTCACCCATTTATTCAGAGATACAGAGGGAACACTTGATGGAGGGAAAGAGGAGAAGCGATGTCAGGCTCGAAAATTGGGGTTTGTTAAAAATAACAAAAAAAACACAATGGAGAAAAAGCTGAGAAAGAACCAGCAAGACAAGTCTTGAAGGGCCTACCTGGGGAACAGACAAGATTTTAAGGAACAGACGCCTTGTGATTTTTATACATAAAGTAAGTAAGATATTTACTGTAAAATCAACCTAAATCATTCTCATTTGTAACCTGGGATGGAAGTAAAAATCTGTTCTCTTCCTCAACAATGCATTAATCACATTATTCTCCTTTCAAACCTAGAGGTACTGTCCGGAACTACTTAATTTCAGAGTGTAGACCATGTTTGCTTCCTGCTTCTCCAGCCAATCATATGAGAGTTCCCAGAGTTCCCAACACAGAGCGCAGCATTTGGTATTTTATCCTGGCAAAAGAGCAGCAGCCTGCAAACATGGAAGCCAGTAGGAGAAACAGACCAGAAATAGAACAGAATACAACATCATATACCTATCCTGTGGAAGTAAAAATTCACAACAGCAACACGCCGTTTAAAAACGGCATATTAGATTGTTGTGATTGATAAGCAGGGTGTACCCCGCCTCTCGCCCATGGACAGCTGGAGGGAGATAGGCACCAGCACCCCTCGTTACACCAAAAAGGGATAAAGTGTGTTAGAAAATGGATGGATGGATATATTATTTATTTATTTTTTACCTCCACACACTGACCAAGATGGTAAAAGAAGTTCATCAAAACTCACTGCTATACCCCTCTTCCACTAGTACCAACTCAGAGCGGTTTGCTACGGCTCGAGTCAGCTTTTCCATTTTTAGTACCTGCCTGCTTGTGGTTCCAATTGCTCCGAGTCACACTGAAAACGCAACATCAGAAGATTGTCAGTCACTCATTGGTTAGGGGGTAGCGTCACTAGTCACTGAGTACTTTTATAACTAATATCTTCAACCATTAAATGATTTTACCCTGTGTATGAGCACTATATTATAGCAAGCTAGCTTTTGGTAGCATTAGCATTAGGTAGCATTAGCTTACCCTCACAGGTCCTCTAGCTTGTATTCTTCGGTTTTATTACCTCATGGCTTCTTTCTCTCCTGTACGTATCCTGGGTGCTTATTAAGCCATAAATAGAGCATCAGTCTGGGCTGTTTTTGTGTTGGTGTGTTGGAGTTTGCCAAACTCCACTGAGACTTCAACTGGCACCATGTTATTTATTGAGAAGGGATGAAGATTTAGATTTTCTGCACCAAACACTTTAATCTTATTTGCTGTGATACAAACAATAAGTATATAGAAGAGCATCTACTGCCCACTGTGAAGTTTCTGTGAACCTTTTTAAAGTGCATGGCGTTATGAACTCATTCAAATTATAGGGCCTTTAGAACATAAATCTGGTGGACTTCTCTATTAAACTGAAAAATTATAGTTCAATAGATCAGCACCGTAATTACCCAAAATGCTTGACCATATCAATATTGATACAGTTCACCAGACTCTAAAGCACTCAACTCTATCCCAGTCCTCAGACCTGAACCCTTTAGAAAACCTGTGGGCTGAGCTAAAGGGACAAAAGCAAAAGTAAGAGTCATGAAGACAACCTAAAGAGATTGTGGAAACATGGAGGCTTAAAATGTCTCTTCATGTATGCTCAAACCTTGTGAAATGTTAGAGAAGAAGCCTAAGAGCAGTTCCACTGGAAAAAGGGATCAACAGCAGGGGTATCAATAACTGAGTCACCATGGATGTTGGTAAAAACAATGTCTGAACATAGAATATTTTTCCCCAATAGGTAAATGTGCTCAAATTAAAGGTTAGCTTTTTCAAAATTGTTTATAGGTCAGATTATTGCCTGGAGGGCCACTGATTTGTCTGTAAAGAAGAGTCAGGGCAAAGTTATTTTTTTATTCTCCAAGAGTGAAAAAAACATCTTTCTGTGCCTCTCGATTGACATTCAAAGCTCTTACCTGATATGACTGGATATTAGGATTAGGATTAGTTTGGTTCCCATCAGGAATATGGAAGTTACCTTTCCAGGTCACATGGTCTGTCAGTCCGAGAAGGGGGATGGGCTTTGTTTGGGGGTCGAGTGGGACCAACAGTTGCCCTGGCTGAGTGTCACTCCAGATTAGTGTTCATCTAAGAAAAAGCCAGATTCCTCCCCTGTGTTATGTCAGGGAAATGTCACGCTACATGTGACTTTCCTTTAGCCAAGAACATCCACTTTGCCTTCAGTCCAGAATCTGTCTGGATGCTTGCAGTAAACTCCCATATGCAGGAGAGACTCTATGCTCTCCCACCCCATTATCAAGTCTCCTGTGATTGAATGAGAAGTCAATTCTGTGTGCCTGTTGTCCTCATTATGAAGCATTACGGGAATTTGACCCTTCATCTCATAAAGTGTGATGAGTGGAATGACTTCTCTACCATTTCAAGCCCCATCTTATTAGTTACAATAAATAAAGAGTGATTCAGTTGTCAGTGTTGCCCCATTTCACTGTCAGTAATCACATTTTCAGAGTAGGACTCATTATTATATGACTGCAAATGGCTTTTTGGGCTGGGTAAACAAATATTAACATTGTAATCTGTACATACTCCAGTTTCTGTATAAGATAATTGTATGAAAAATGCAGAGCTTGTGAAAAGCTTTTAAAAACAACACAGTGACTTTAAAAGTATTAATTCCCCTTGAAATGTTCACCTTTGTTTTCATATTAATTGATATCCTTTGTGCATTTAATTGGGATTTTATGTAATTGACCAATTTAAGAGTAGTGCTCAACTGTGAAGTACAAAGACAATAATATGTATGTTCTTTAAACCAATAGAAAATGGGTGCAGTGGTTTAATATTCAGCCCCTCTGAAACCCTAAAAGACTTGCAGCTGTAACTACAGTGGAAGTTGGTTCCTCAAATACTTTGTGGAACCAACTTTCACTGTAATTACTGCTGCAAGTCTTTTACGGTTTCTGTCTCTAGCATCCCAGCTTTGCACATCAAGACGTAAAATTGTTTTGAGTATTCTTCATTGCTCAGCTCTCACTTGGATTTAGGACAGGACTTTGACTTGGCCACTTTTAACATGGGAATGTGCTTTGATCTAAGTCATTCCACTGTAACTATGTGTCAGTGTTTACTGTTGTTATCCTGCTGGAAGGTGAACTTCTGCCCCCGTCAAGTCTTCAGCAGCCTCTAACATGTTTTTATGTAGGCATGGCTCTGAATTAAGCTCCATCCATCTTCCTATTTACTGTGCTTTCCTGTCCCCACTGAAGAAAAATGTTCCCACAGGGTGATGCTGCCATCAGTTAGCTTTAGCATGGGAATAGTATAGTGTCAATTATCACTTTTGGTCACATAGTTTGTGTTAGACTGCATACAGGACTTTGGCTATTTTCTTGCCACTATTTAAAAAATGCTGGATTAACAGTTTCTCCCACTTGAGCTCTGTTGGTCTGTCACATAAAGTCCCAATAAAATAGACTGAAGTTTCTGAAAAACCAAAGAGTTTTGATGTTGAGGTAGAGGGTCAATGCATGAAAGTCCAAATTCCAAATGTTGGAGATATGACAAGCCTTTAATGCAACTCAGTTGATTTAATTCATGTTTTTAATCATCTTTGCTATTTCCAAGTAAACTGAACTAAACTACTAAATTCTAAATACCGGAATCTATTTTTTTTTTTTTGTATTTTAAGCAGAGAAAACATTAGCCTGAACCCAAAATAATACACAGGGGAAGATTAAGTGTTGTTTTTTTTAAATCATTGATGAAATCTTATTTATTTTGGTTGCATTTCTGTACTTGAAATGGAAGAAAAATGTCATCTTCTGCAGTAAAGAGTAATGAAATTAATAAAAAAAAGCAACATCTCTTTTACTTTCTCCTGTCTTTGTCCTGCATCCATGGAAACCATGTCATTCTTCCTTTTACTTCACTAGACATTTTTAGTGAGAAATGTTCTACAGCAGTATCTAAAAAAGATGACCTTGAATGGTTTTCCTTCCTCTCTCTGTCCTCTATTTTCACTCCTGTCGTCAATTCGCTTATTACTTCTCTCGACTCATTCTCTCCTATCTCTTCATCTTATGTCTATAAGTTCATACTGGAACCCTCCCCCCCCCACCTCCGTTGTCCTTCTACGCTCAAAAATCTCTTCTTTTTTTTTCTCCATCCACCCAGCACCAGTTGGAGAGAAAGGACAGTCAGAACAGCTCCCAACACAGCGTGTGCAGCCATCGCAGCGCTCACACCGACTCTCCCAGCCACCCACCCTCTGCCATGCCCAGCGAGGCAGTGGTCCCCACTCCTGCAGCTCCCACACAGCCTCTGCCGGTCTTGCCCCCCCAGGACCCCGCAGATGGTACTCTCACCCTCCAGAAGAAGCCAGACCCCTTCAAGATCTGGGCCCAGTCCAGAAGCATGTATGAAAGTCGACGTAAGTAGGTTTTCTTTGGTCCTTTTCAACACATTTTCATGGTGGCTCATCCTCGATTGCAACAGCCCATTTGTTTCACACAGTAAGGGTAACATTTTGAGTCAAAACCAACCAAAAAAAACTTATCTGGAAAATGTGAGGCTTATCCATGTTGCATATTTGGTCTTTTTTTTTGTGGTTGCTTTAAGATTTGATCAAAGTCACAACAAATTCTGTGATAACAGCTGACTCCAGAGAAAAGTGTTTTTGGGAGCAAGCTGATCAGAACTGATGTAGTGTATTTTAATATCCAACTTGCAAGTGCATCATCACTACCGCCATCTTTAATCTCTGACGTACAAAACAATTAAATACAAGATCATAGATGCAAAAGGGAGAAGGCACATACATCATTAAGGTATAGAGTCTGCGATTTTTCCGGAAGTTTCCCCAAGTCCCTTTTTGAATAACTGTGCATGCAAAAGACCGTCTTACCTTCTCTTCTGCTCTTCAGTGGGATGCCTTGAAAAAATCTCCCAAATCCTCTCCGGTCTTATTTCTTTATACTGAGGCCTTCCTCTTAAGCCTTCACGGTTTACTTCTTGCGACTGTCAACTATGCTCAACGTATACGGTGAGAGCAGCTGAGCAACAAGAAAAGGCTAACACTGAAGCTAATCGCTAAACTAACCAGATACATAAACACTAGAAGTGCACATGTGCAGCCAGCAAGCGGAAACTAACAAGGAATGAGCACACACACTGGCGTTATGTGAGCGCGTCAGAATGATTGGCATGTGGGACAACCAATAGATAAGGTGATACCCCCGGAACTAGAGGGAGAGACGGGGTTGACACAGAACCAAAACTCTGACCAATCCCTGCCCTTTGGATGGCCAAGATTGGTCGGAGTTTTTATAGGACTGCAGCTCCCACAGAGATTGATATTTCTTTTCCACCTCCTTTTTTTGATTACATAATTGATTGACTCCTTTAAGGATGGAAGGATGATTTTACCCAGTATAACAAAAACAAGATTACCAACATTCCCTTTTAAATAGATAGATGAAGCTTATAATGACCTCAGAAGAAGCTAAAAGGACTGTGTCATGCATAGAAAAGTTTAGTCAGAAGGCAAACCATAAGAACTCACAACTGGTACCTCAGATTGCAGCAATAAAACACTTTCATATCCTATCTGGTTCATCAATATTCACAGGGAAACACTGCAAATGTGAAGAAAGGGAGAGCATCTGTGTGATCTAAATCATTCAACTGTTCTTTTTCGCACCGAGAGCGATATGTCAGAGAAGTGTGCAATTCTATAAACCCTAAAAATCCAGCTTCATGTCACAACAAAAAGTATTATGTAATCTGAGTGGGATGATGTGCACAGCAAGTTTGTTGTGTTGGCTTGTCGAATTACTGTTCTTGGCCAGATGCGCTAGTTGTGCACCAGCCGTGTGTTGCTTAATAAGAATGTCAGCAAGAAGAAACTAGGGCTGCTGCTAATTAAATATTAACTGGGTCTTGAGAGGGTTCCTTTAAGCCGCACATGATTGGTGTATATGTTTGATAACCTCTGAAGAAGCTACAGCCCCTTTTATGATTCAGTGGGGGAGCAAGAGGAGACACAATGAAACAAGAAAGAGGCAAACAGAATTACTAACAGCCCCAGATTCCCTGTCTCCATTTTCATGCTGTTCATATTCCCACATCCCAGCAAACACTGCTTGAATTCGTGGAGATCCATTTGTGCATCCACTGTATGTGCGCTTCAGAAGCCCTGTTTCAATGGCGGGACAGTGTGATGGAAGGGTGAATCCTAAGTGCTGAAAGAGATAGCAGCTTGACTTCTTTTTGATGCTTCTCTTGCAAGACAGTTTTTTTTACTGACTGGGAGGGAGTTCCCATGTTATAGCAGTTTAGGGTGAATGATCTGTAAGTTCATGAAATGAATGCTATAACCAGTGGAGATACATAGATATTGTGGCCCAATCTTATAGGCAGAGTTGTTTTAATTCATCTAGATTGTACTGCTTTTAGCATGAAGAACCCATTTTAGGTAATGTTACAAAATCTCAATGAGAGTCAGGATTATTACTAGACCACTCCAAAGATTTCCTTTTTAAAAAAATATTTAGAGGTGGGCTTGCTATGGTGCTATAGCTCATTATCATGCAAACATCTTTTTAATTTGAAACATTGCATGTTGCAAAAAGCTAACGCAGGGGGAGGTTGTAGGGGCAAATAGTTTTGGATGGATGGATGGACGGACGCATGCATGCATGGACGGATGGATGATTAGCTAACCTTGCTGTGGCTCCTCATTAAAAGGACTTTAAGTCGTAGGAAAAGTTTAAAGTCTGGATTTGAAACGGGCACTGTTTAAGATTTTGGTATACATGATAACGGTAACCTGCCTAGTGTGAGTAGGTAGTCATAGCTGTGTTTTACTTGTCTCCGCTTATTTGTTTGCGTTCAACAGCCTTTGGAAGGAAACATATTGTGGACACAGTTAAAATTAACGTGGTGTTGATTCTGACTCAAAAGAATTATTAAGTCCTTGTTCTTAACAAGGCAAGGCAAGTTTATTTATAAAGCAATTTTCAAGACAAAACACTTCAAAGTGCTGTACATGAACAAAACAAAAAACAAAGAGGAAAGAAAAGCATTACAGAGGCAAGCACATTGCATTGGAATAATTACAGTAGGTCAGATACAGTATAAGACAATTTAGACTCAAACGTCGACATTAAAATTTAAAGGCAACTCTAAACAAATACGTTTTAAATTTGTATTTAAAGGAAGTCAGGTTTTCTGCACTTTTAGAATCTTCTAGGAGTTTGTTCCAGATAATTGGAGCATAAAAACTAAATTCTGCTTCTCCGTGTCTGGTTCTGGTTCTAGGTATGCAGAGTAGGCTGGAGCAAGAAGACCTTAGTGTTCTGGAGGGTTGATCCACTTATAACAAGTCTGTGATGCATTTAGGTGCTAAGGAATTCAGTGATCTATAGACTAACAGAAGTATTTTAAAGTCTATTCTCTGAGATACAGGGAGCCAGTTTAGAACTGGGGTGATGTGCTCTACTTTCTTAGTCTTAGTGAGGACGCGGGCAGCAGCGTTCTGGATCAGCTGCAGCTGTCTGATCTACTTTTTAGGCAGACCTGTGAAAACACCCTTGCAGTAATCTATTCGTCTAAAGATGAATGCATGGATTAGTTTTTCCAGCTCCTGCTGAGACATTAGTCCTTTAATTCTTGAAATGTTCTTCAGGTGATAGAAGGCTGACTTTGTAATTGTCTTTAGATGCCTTTGAAGGTTCAGGCCTGAGTCCATCACCACACCTAGATTTCAGGGTTGATTGGTGGTTACTAGCTGAAGCAACTGATGCTAACTTTTGATCACTCGAGAATTGTTTTTGGAAGAAACCTTTGGCACATCCATGCATTCATTTCTTCTAAGCATTTACTATTTTAGAGGTTCATAGTCACCTGGTGACATGGTGATGTAGAGCCGTTTGTCGTCTGCATAGTTATGGTAGCTGTTGTTGTTTTTTATGATCTGAGATAGAGGGAGCATGCAGATATTGAAAAGGAGGGGACCCTCCTTTAACATAGTATTTGAAAAGAACTGAGTCAATTCTGCTCTCTGGTATTGCATCATGTCATGTCTATCAAGACAATTGCTTACATTTTCAGGTTTAACAAAAGAAAAAAAAAGATCAGGTTTTCCCAGTGGTGGGCAGATGTAAGATGGATGGCAAACAGCTTTCTTCTTTTAACCTCTGGCTTTTGAAGACATTTCATTCATCAACCAAGACGTTGCTGTAGCTCTGACCCATGGGCAGTCAGTTAGACATGGATAAAAGATGACATATCCTAAAGAAGCCAAGAGGAAGTGCAGCTGCTGTCTCTTTAAACTGTTTACACTGAGCTTTGATCACTACTCCTCACAGTTGAACTGAGGGGTTGCTTACCAACCGAACAGGGGCAGATAAATCCAACTAACCACACAGTAGATGGAAGCGAGGCGCTGAAGCACACGGGTTCACTGCCAGGCTCGTGAGGCAGTCGTGGTGACAGCAGGTGGTGCATTAAAAAAGACCCTGTGCCTCCTGTGCATACTGGCCCCGTGGGTTGAACAGGCTGATTCCAAACGCCCTGCGTCCTCCTCCACAGTCTGCTTCCTCTGTGGCAAGATGCGAATGTGTGGGACACCGCACATGTTTGATCAAGATGTAAAGTAGAGAAGATGCAGGGAAAGGGAGATGGACAAATTAATCTGTATGATTCAGATTTGTGGGGTAAATACAAACTAATAGTATTTCCACATTAGGTAAGTTTTTAGATTTCAGATATGGATGTTATGATCATGTGTAATGTACTGTATGTCGTTGCAAAACTGGTTTTCATTAAGGTCCGTCCTAAACCTCACTAGCTACGTTTACATGGACAAAAGTAATCGGAATAAAGGGCCGATCAGAATAAAAATGTCATGTAAACAAGCCAGTCTAAATATTGCGATCAGATTAAGACCAATCGGAATGCAATTGTAATCCAAATGAGAGGGGTGTTTATGCTGATTGATAATCCAATCAACATGCATATAAAGGCTTGTCAGGCTCAAGTTTTTCTGAATGTGGCAAACTGACCCGAATGGACATGTGCGCCCGACGTAAACATGATGTATTTCCACGTTGTAGATTGGTGGAAGTACGTTGGCAAGCAAAACTGCCAGGGCTCCCTATGCAACCTTTCTATTCGAAACATTAAAAGAACTCAAAATTTTTATTTTTTCAGTAACATATTCAGTAAGATTTTGTATATTTGGACAATAAGTAACTACAAAACATGTATGGATGGGAAAGCACAGCTTTACTTTCCTTTTCTCTTAGAACCGCAGAACTGCCCAAAATATGGCCTTTACTTATCCTGGCTGTATTGGTAGCCATTTATATATTAGTTTACATATATAACATTTTTTTAGTATTTTACTTTTATTTGTTTACATATGTGCACCATCCACAGGTGGCAAGGGTCATATAATTTGGTTTAAATGAGCCTTTCATCTCAAAACGGTAACAAAGGATGTTGGAGAAAAATCTTAAGCATGGAGGTCCTGCTATTTCAGTCATATTTCCCCTGTTAGAAAATACAAAAAAATGAATGAAGCTGGACTATTTAATATGAGCAAGAACAAAGCAGCCATCCTTATTACAAATATGAAGTGAAAATAAGTGAACAGAGGATAGGTGTAATAATTTGAAATATTTCTGGACCCCATTCACATGATTAATTCAGTATCTATACAAAACCCAATGTGAATACTGTTGATTTATAGATAAGTGTTGTGCAACAGGTCTTGTTCAATCACACTGCTTGAGCTTCATTTCAACTAAACAGACTTTCCTGCACAACCTGTGTACCTCTAATTCTGCAAGTCGGCTGCTTTTCTGTTTTGTATTTATGATGTTGAACTGTGCCACATCTAGAGATTGTTTGGTGAAGGTGGCAAAGAAAGAAGAGTTTCTAATCACATGGACTAAAATTGTAAGGAAATCAACAAAGAACATGAAACAATACTTAACCAAGTATTTTTTTTTCAGCAACTTTATTTTCCCTCCAGATTTAATAGACTCAGAATCTGTTTTTTTGTTATTATTATTTATATATATATATATATATATTTAAGTATATATATTTAAGTGTATGGAGAGAGTCAGATCCAGTCAGCAGTCCAGTTCAGTTCATTACAAACAATAAAATTCAAATAGATTCAGTTTATACTTCAATGTCAATGAGTAAATCTTCTATCTTGGGAAGTCCCTCGCTTTCACAAGGAAGAAACCTCCAGCAGCACCCAGTGAGCTGAGAAAACAGGAAGTAGACACAGAACAAACAAACAAAAGCTCTTAACCAGATGCACTTTCTATGAGAAAGAAAAACCAATATCTCAGAGAGTTAATAGAAGCGCCTTTATATAGGGGGAAAAAGGACTAAACACAGAAGCACCAGGCCTGGGGTGCTTTCTATAGGAAAGGGGAAACAAGAGGAAAACCGAAATGTGTCTTAGATATTTTACTGCCCAGGAAAGAGACACAGCCAAAGAATAAAGTGCAGTTTTAGTGGTTAGCCATTATTGGTTGTGATTAGTAAACATAGAGTAACTTGCAGGTTCGTCATTCATCTGTATGGAGAGACTCACTGATTTTCTTGTGTGTTTCAGTGCCAGATTGCCAGGAGCAAGACATTTTCCTTTGGCGGAAGGATACTGGCTTTGGCTTCCGCATTTTGGGAGGAAATGAGCCTGGAGAACCCGTAAGCAGCTTTTTACCTATAAATCTCATTATTTACAAATTAAAAGATACGGGTGTAGATATATGCTCGCATGCAGTACTTCTCTGAATCCTTCCCAGTTCGAGGCCGTTTGCTTCATTAATCTTTTTTCTTCCCTCCTCACTTTTCAGCTCTGTCTGCCTTTTCACAAGAATAGCACAAAGTCTTAACAAATTACTCCCACTCCCTATCTGGAGCTGTTGCTCTCTAGAGAACCTTACAGACAGCTTGTTAGGAGAAGCAAACGGCGTATCCTCCAATTCTTGCTGTTGTGCATCATATATTTGTCTTAAAAGGGAAAGCAAGTAGAAGAGTGACAGAAAGCTTGCAATTGGGTAAAATAAAGTGGTAGAAAGTTTCAAGCCTGCCTAGCAGAAGTTTGGCTTGATCATTGGTCCAAAACTGCTGCACAAACAGCAAGTCTGCTTGGGTGTGATGGGTTGCACCAGAGTAGTCTGGGCTCACTTGGTAGATTGGTATATCTTAGGGTTTCATTAAGTTTTTACTTTTGGGTGGTTAATAACATGTTGTTGCTAAACCTTCCTCTATTCTCCAAAGCACCAAAGGTTTAACCATGCACCTTGCAAACTCCATGGGCCCTCCTTGATTCTTCTTTTACTCACAAAACACCGAAATAATTTAGTAACACTCCCCCCTTTTTTATTGTTTTATTACCAGCTGATTCTCACCTCTGAACTAGCTGTAAAAGCCCTTTTCATTGAAACATGTCTGTTTTTTTTTCAGATCTACATCGGGCATATAGTGAAGTATGGGGCTGCAGATGAAGATGGCCGCCTGCGGTCGGGTGATGAGCTCATCTGTGTGGACGGCACAGCGGTAGTGGGCAAGTCCCACCAGCTGGTGGTTCAGCTGATGCAGCAGGCTGCCAAACAGGGTCACGTTAACCTCACGGTCAGACGCAAGACCCCCGGATACGGAGGTGATGAGAGCTTCTCATAGAACATCTTCAAGTGTCTATGTGTCATGCACATAAACATGCGTATTATGTAAACATTTGCCTGTTTGTCCATTTATGTAAACATTGTTTTCCCATCCTCTTTATCCTCAGTGTCAAAGGGAGAAGGCGACGTTCCCCCGTCGCCGGCCTCCTCGCACCACAGCAGCACTCAGGCGCCCAGTCTGACAGAAGGCAAGCGGACCCCTCAGGGGAGCCAGAACTCTCTGAATACAGTCAGCTCTGGCAGTGGATCCACCAGCGGCATAGGCAGTGGTGGCGGCGGTGGCAGCGGAAGCGCCGTGGTCCCTGCCTCCTTGCAGCCCTACGACGTGGAGATCCAGCGGGGAGAAAACGAGGGATTCGGTTTCGTCATCGTGTCGTCTGTCTCCCGGCCTGATGCTGGCACCACATTCGGTAGGTTATGCAGGACTGAGAAATTTGCACTGTAGAGATTAGACAGATTGGTTTTAGTCACAATCTACCACTAATTTAACACTAAAATTGATTTTATGTCATGTTTACACAAAACGTTCTTTAACCATTATTTTTAGACATATGTTTCTCTGTGATTGACCTTTTGGCCAAGCCATGTTTTGGTTTAAAGCACTGAAATCAAACCCCAGTTTGACACAACCATTTATTCCTATTACTATTACACATGGGAAAGTCAGGAAAAACAAGCAAATAGCACACAGTAAAGGTTCCATTCATTTACCTTACAGCTCAAGCCTCAGATCTGGGATCGGATTTGCTAGTTGTTGTGCTCAAAGATTAGGCTAAATAATATTAGCAGCTTTGGGCGATAAGATATTTTTCAATATTTTTTGTATCCAAACACTAAAAGAACAAATGACAGATTAGATGTGCTGAATTTTGTATCCCCTGATTTAATGAGATACATTTATGGGAATTGAAACAGTATAGGTGCTCCAGTTGGTACTACTACCTACTACCTCAATTTTCCATGTAAATAATCATCAGCCTCTGTTTAAATAACTGTCCAATGCAAACATGTTCTGTTTTCAAAGGTTCATGAAATTGCATTTGCTTAAATCCACTATGATGTTTTTGAGATTGGAGTTTTAAAACAGGTCTTTAGTACTGGCCTCTCTCAGACTAGTCGTTAGCTCCGTCCTCCAGAAGCAACTAATCTCAATTTATACCAAAGAAGATGCCATGACAGCTTACTGCATATAATATATAAAATGCTCATTATATTCAACCTGAACCTCAGTCAACAATTCTGTATTATTCCTTTAAACCAGAATCGGCTTATTTTGTAAAATTTGCAGCTCTCTCACATACTCAAAAAGGGATATGTTCTTCATCCTGGTTCTCACCAGTTCATTCACTTCTCAGCAACACTTCATCTTAAATCTTAATCCATCACAGCAACACTACAGACACACATGCAGTAAAGTTGGTCAGGCTTTGAGCAGAAATTGCGGAAGCTGCCCTTGAACAAATTTAGCATAAGCTCTGGGTGATGAACACAGATGTCATGCCAAGGACCCTTGTGTATGTAGCCCTTACGGTGATGTAATGCGATGTGTCATAGGTGAAAGATGAGAGTTGAAGATACTCTAGCCATGCTAGAGTGTCCCGAGGAGGTTCATCTTACCCCAGGGGCTAATGGTGTTGCTTTCTAGAATGCAATTCCAGAATTAATGTGTAATTAACAGTGACGGAGCTGGAAATTGACCTTGTCCAGACTTCTTGATCCTTATAGGGTTCCTCTTTGTCCTCCTTCCTCTCTGTGTTTAGTGTCTCCGCTCCACCTTTATTCCTCAGCCTAGCAGTCTGATTGTCATACAGTAATCTGAGCTGATTCTGTGGCACTCTGTGTTAACTCCTCTAATGGATCGCTACCATGTGGGACGCAGGCTGATATCAGGAATTTGTATTTAATAGGTGATATTGCTCTGAGTGTTCCTTCAGGATTTCTTCACGTGTTTAACTTCTCTGAAAAATGCAGCTGTTTCATCTGTTTCAGTCTCCCGTAGGAAGTGGTGGACATAAATCATTTTCCTGATGTCCACCGCCCCCACCCCCTCCCTTTGATCCTCTCGTATCGTGACCCAGAGTTGGTGTTGTGCTTAGCAGATTGGGTGTTAAATCCTTGTCAAGCCCCTTAATGTCCCACAAGTCACTATTTAGATAAAGTGACGGCATACAAGTGCATTTTCCATCAAAGCAGATGAGGGGTGAATGTGAAGAAAGGTTATGTAATTAATATGGATGCTGCATAGATTGTTGAATGGAAGAAGGAGAGATAGGAGTGAAACAGAAGGTGAAGGAAAACTGGAGATGGCAACGATTTTTCATTAGTTGCTGTTAGTGGATGCTGAACTCCGTCACCCTGCTTTAACAATGTCCTGTCATGTGCCTACATGACTAGTTTCACATAAAGTCTTAAAGACATGGTTCAGAATACTTGAAAGGAGTTTCTGTTAAAAGGTTCTAAGCAGTTTGTAGTATACCTGCAGTATATAACGTTCTTGGCATCTTCATTTTGTATCCCCCTTCTATCTAAACCTCGAGATGTCACATGTGATGTCCAGACTATCATTCTTACATAAAAAACAAAAAAACAAAAATGTCTCTTGCAAAGCAAAATACTGATTTAAACATGTGGGAATGTGAACCTTTGCCCTTTGGATTTGATAATATAATCATAGCTGGACCTTCTAGTATCAAAGTTAACAAAGATGATCAGTTAAACTTGACTCGGATAACTTAAACCAGCATATTTTATTGTGTCATCAGCCACAATTCTAAAAATGAAGAACAGAAATAAAAAATATAATATATCATTCTGCTGTTTTCAGTGGTTTTAAATCACTAAGAGTACATTATTCAGAGCTGTCTATGTTTACGGGGCCCTTTTCCTGTCTAGGTGCAGAATTCCATTAGCAATTGAAACTCCAGGATGTTAGGATAATCACAAAAAGATGTAACTAAATTACCTGTTTTTGTTTTTTTTTAAACCTGATCTCCTCTCATCAGGAGTGAGATACTCCTGATACTTTTTACAAGCAGACATTTCTCCTCTTGTTTCTCATATGCGGTAGGGATTTTCCTCCCAGGGAAGTTAAAATAATATACCTGTTAGTCTTTCGAGGGTTGCTTTAAACATTTACAAAATTTATATTCGTTTTTATTCCTTGTCTGTTGGTGACAAATGGAAAACAATTTATCATTGCGTCAAATTAATCCTGTTTCACTTTAGATGCATGTTAAACCCATACCTACTGAAGCTGTAAGTTAAGCTTCGTCTTACTTGAGGTGCAGGAGCACACGGCACATAGTGGTGATCACATATGATAAACTTAGCATTTAAACATAGCTACTGTGTTCTTTCTGAAAAGTGCAAACATAATCGATTCTAGAACAGCACTGCCGAGGAGTAAGCTGGATAAAAGCAGACTGTTTTTCAGCTTGCCGCAGAAACTGGGCAGGCTGGAGCTAGCTGGTGGTCCATATGGAACCAGACAAAAGTCGATGGTACTATTTTTAAACCAACTCAAGTCTATAGGTGCATTCACACTGAACGCGAACAAAGCGAATAGAGCGAGTGATTTAATTGTTATCCCTATGTAAAAGTGCAAATTACCGATCCGAACGACGCGTTTCTAGCTATGCGAACGGCACGAATTGGGTGATTTGAGAGCAGTGAAACTCCTAACAAGTAGAGCAAAGCAAAATGTCGCTTGTGTTCAACAATCTGTACTTTTTTGTCAATTTGTGTCATATTAAAGGTGCTCCTCGTCCATTTATTGAAGCACAAAACATTTTTTTTATGTGTTGCATATTTAGACAGTCCAATTAGGCTATATTTCTATTGTGCAATGATGGATTCACTGACCAAAGAGGCCTGTAGTTTGTGTCACGGAGGGTGATCCATCCCCCAACGGTGGGCAGCAGCTCCTCATACTGCCATCCAGACGCAGGATGCGTCTCTCAATACTCTCAGTACTCTCAGAACCGGGTGCGTCTCTGGAGGATCTGGTGGACCCAGGGGCGTCGGCGTCGTTGTTTCGGCTGTCCACATTAAATATAGCACCGTGACTCGCTTGGTGAGATCCATCTCCGCCACGATGAGTTGAACAAACAGGAGGAATGGATAAACACTCCTTCTATTTGATGACGCGGTAAAGCGAGCTGGGGGAAAATCTGACTGTTTTGTCTGTCCGAATTGTTTGTGAGAGAGGAGCAAAATGTCAAGCGACTAACAGCAGACAATCAAGACCAATTTCTTCACCTTGATTGCCTTCGGTGTGAATGTACCTTTTATAGTCATGCCGTTTTAAGTCAAAATGTTATTTTATGACTATTGAAGCTGTCCCCATGTTTAAGTCAGATGGTCATTTAAAAAGAGGCTGATTAATTATTTACCCATGAAAGTACAGTTGAAGGCGACGGGCCACAAATTATCTTCCTTTGTGAACAGAACTTGTAAAACATTTCCAGTAAAAGGAACTCTGATATAAAGCTTAGGCAGTGTTCAATTAAAGTACTATAATATTTTTACTTTTAACACAGCTTTTCATTCATAGCAGACAGTTACTTATATTGGAAACGCGTTGCGTGTCCTGTTGTGGCTACCTGTTTAGCTCAGGAAGATCTTTTGTGGTCTACTACATCCTGGCTCCATTTTCTGTGTAAATAAGTGTGAGCTTTTTGTAAATAATCCCTCAATGCAAACATGAGTTTAAAGGCTTAGAACAGAGCATTTTTAACAGACCTGCACTTAAAAAATTCTGAACTATCTCTTTAAATTCTTATGCTTATCTCAGCCAGAGTCACACAGCTCAGGTATCAGGTTGTGTAAAGACTGAACACTCATTGATCCAGTGATACACCAACTTCACAGCTCTTCAATTAACATATTAAGCTGTGGGACAAAAGGACGTCCTTAACGTTTTAAAATGAATGCACTTTAAGGAGTGCATTCATTTTAACCAGACTTTTTTTTTCAGAAAAAATTTTAATTTCTATGTAAACTCCAGGTTATTAACTATCTTTGGGTGAATAGAGACTTGGTGATTGGGAGATATTTAATCTATCCTCCTTTTTCTTTCTTTATGTTGTCTCCTTCTTTCCCACTTCCATTAAATGCAAATCAACACAAATAATCATCTCAATGAAACAAATCTACACCACACACTGTTTTTTACATTTTTTTTAATTATGAAACACAAACACACCTAACACAAAAAGCTGGAAATGCTTGTGTGGCGATGCCCCACAAAATAGGTCGCATCATAGAGGGCAGCCCGGCGGACCGCTGCGGCAAGCTGAAAGTTGGGGACCGGATTCTGGCGGTTAACGGCTGCTCCATCACGAACAAGTCCCACTCAGACATCGTCAACCTGATCAAGGAGGCCGGGAACACTGTCTCACTCAGGATCATCCCAGGCGATGGTAAGGCTCTCATCTACCGACATCACACGAATGTTTCATAATGCATCATGATGTGACTTATTCATGATTGTGGTGGGAAGAAAAGGGCACTGACGCTTTTCACGGGTAAGAGAACTTTTTATCAGGGTGTGAAGGCTTGTGTAAGTCGCAGCATCACTTGGTATGAGTAAAGATAACACTCCCTTTTTTCTGCTCTTTGTTCAGTTGACTGGCTGGATTGAGGAAGTTGAACACTTATCCTATTGGTGTCAATTCCAACAAATTTTACAATGAAATATGACAATATCTAAGCACAGCCAGTCTTTGTGATAAGACAAAGTTCCTTTATATGATATACCAACTCAAAATATGACACATAGATGTGAAATGGAAGAAAATCTTCTGAAAAATGTGCTTTCTTTTGTGTTCAGACCACCTTAGTCAATACTTTCAGAGCCACCTTTGCTGCAAGTCTTTTGGCATACATGTGTACTTACTTTGTATGGAAGAAATATAAGATTTTGTCTGCTGTTCTTTGACACACTTGCACAAACTCAATAAGTCTGGATGGAGATACTGTGTTAGTACAGCGATTCTAGCTAAGTCTAGCTTCAAACTTTAAATTAGATTTAGGTCTGGACATTAACTGGACCATTCTAGCAGATGAATAGGCTTTGATTTAACCCATTACATGGCAGCTTTGTGGTTATGACTGCCATCCTCCTGGAAAGTGAATGTCTGCTCCAGTCTCGGGTCTTCCAACAGGTTTCCTTTGGGGAAGGCCCTGTATTTGGCTCCAACAATCTTCATGCTAAACTAATCTGGCTAAAAACACCGTCTACATATTTGCTGTGTGAACTTTCAAGGAGAGTTCAAATAATGATATCCCAACAACGGTGCATTCGCTTTATTCCATGAGGGCAACAAAATGTTGTCCTCTCCACAGATTCTGCTACCTAAGCTGTGTATCTCTGCAGTTGCTCCAGAACTACTTCTCTGAATAACACTTGTCCTTTTTTATTTCATAATCTAGCCTTGCTTTACACTTTATCTGTAAATTGTCATTGAAATGTTTCTAAAAAAGGAAAATTTCATAAAAAAAGTTGTGTATTTTGACACTTATTTCAAAAAGTGAAACCAATTTTGTAAGTGGTAAATGGACTGAATCCATATAGCAAACCATGGTAAGTGAACCAACTTTTGGTACCTTTGGGAGTGTGGGCAGTTACCGAGACCTGCTAGAAAATGAGCAGATGACATGGCACTCCAAATCATCACTGACTGTGAAAACTTCATTCTGGACTTCAAGTAACATGGATTCTGTGCCTTTCTACTCTTCCTCCAGACTCAGAGGAAATGCAAACTTTACTTTCAAAGAGAAACAGTTCAGTTCTGGTTCTCCTTAGCCCAGGTAAAACACTTCTAACGTTGTCTCTGGTTCAGGAGTGACTTTACACAACAAATAAAACATTTATAGCCCATGTGGGATCTGTGTGTGTGTGTGTGCTGAGTCAAGCCTCAGTCCACTCCTTGCGAAGCTCCCCTAAATTCTTGAAGGGATTTTGCTTGATAATCCTCTCAAGGCTGCTGCTATCCCTGTTGCTGGTGGACATTTTTCCATCACACAGTTTTCCATCCACTCACTTGTTTTTGAATTTCTATGAAACATGGTTGGATACAGAACTGTGTGAACAACCAAACTTCTTCCGCAATAACCTTTAGTGGCTGGCCCTCCTTGTGGAGCGTGTCCACGACTGTCTTCTGGACATGTGTCACGTCAGCAGTCTTCCACATGATTGTGTTAGCCCTACGTCTCAGAAAAAGGAGACAATTTGAAGGCACAGGAAACCTTTGAAGCTGTTTTCAGGTAATCGGTTGATTATTGTGTGACTCTGACTTTCCAATATTAAAATATATTTAAAAAATCTAATATTTATTTTTCAAGATCCAGAATTTTTTAAGATACTGAATTATGGGCTTTTGTTATCTGTAAGCCATGAAAATCAAAATTACAAGAAATAAATACCATTAATCTATATGAGTTTCACTTTCTGAAATGAGTGACAAAAATATTTTTTCACAACATTATTTATTTATTTATTTATTCAAATTACAGCTGAAGCCAATTGGTTGCATTGGATTTTATTTAGGGGTTTCAGCAGGAAGTGGCCTTAATACACAATCATGCCACTTTTAAAACAACATATTTTTTCCACTTCACATTAAAGCACTACATTGTGTTGGACTGCCGGATAAAATCCCAACAAAATGCATTAAAGTTTGGGTTTGCATCACGGCAAAATGTAAAACAGGTTCGTGGGATGTGAATAATTTTGCAAGTCACCGCATGCCAAGTTGAGAGAGAGAAGAGATCTGTTTGGCAATTGAGCCAATGTTCAACCACAACAGACACAGAGCAGAGCTGGGCTCTGCTGTGCATTAACACGCTACACAGAGGCACTGTTTCAAAATGAAATTTCCAAGGATTAAAGCTAAAAGTGGTGGTAACAGTCTCCCTCATGGACCCCAGTTCTCACCATCAGCGTGAAACCTATTCATATACTGCAAACACAGTCCAAGAGGGACATTATGATCCCTGCAGGGCAGCGAAGAAGTCAGTTTCTTTGGAGCTGAGGGAAGAGCGAGTAAGGAGCCTAAGAGGAATGAGTCAGGCTGATATTCTTGTTAAACATTCACAGAGCTATACTCCTCCTACCTGAAACTAGTATATCTGGCTTTAAAACTGTTGCCTTTTTTATTTTTTATTAAACAGATCCTGGAAAAAAGAAAAAACAATGCTTAGGGAGAGTCTTTTCTTGTATTGTATTTGTTTTCCGTTTCGTGCAGACAGACCAGTGTTGTCGGTGAGCAAATGACAGATGACGGCATCACACACAGTTAGCATCAGGTTGAATAGAGCATAGAGCTGCCTGTGGGTGATTCAGGGGATTCTTTTGGACGGTGGCATTTTCGTTCACCGCAGTGCCTTTTAAAAAACACAGCTCCAGGCTAAGACGTTTGAAAAAAAAAAAAAACACCCACTTTATTGAACTTTTTTTCCTCTCTCTCTTTTCAGAATCTTCCAATGCTTCTCTGCTGACTAATGCAGAGAAAATAGCTACTATCACCACCACACACACGCCTCAGACCACAGAGTTAAGGTAGGTGCTGCTGCATTTTAAATTTTTAGAATGTGAGATGTAATAATAATTAAGCTAATTGTGTGATAAAATATATCGCCAGTGTGAAACCTTTTTGTTTGCCTTTAAAAGGAATCATTCGAAGTCAAAAGGAGCTCCTCCTCCCCCTCCTTCACAAACTCAAATGCAGGTAAGTGGTGATACAAATTTTACACTGAAATTATAAGAAGTGTAATAAATAAATTAAGATGTACAAAACTAGTCAACCTGACATTACAATATGTTTCAGTGGGATCCTTTATCCTTGATTTGCCACATCGCTACCGGACTTTAACATTTATAGTATCAATATTTTTGATTAGTGTTTCTTGCTGAGAACCCACACATGTCTGAAAATGGAAAAAAGGAACAAGTCACAACATTTCTACTTCTAGCCCCCTATTAATCAGGGTTTCAAACTCGATCTAACTGGTTGTTAAACTGAGCACGCACAAATGTGATCCCAAACAAACCAATGAAACATTTTTTTAAATAATAAAATTTTAATTTTTTTAGACTGAAGAAATATATTGAAATTCAGAATAATCTATGTATCAGATATTTTAAAATAGGAGATATCTGAATTAGTTCTCATGGCAATAACAAGAAAAGATCATTAAATTATCCCCGTAACCACACTGCCAAATCAGAAGTCAGCTTTATCGTTGTGGGATTTTATGATTTATGGATATAAAATTAAACCTTTCTACTGTCCAAGCATTGCAACGTAAATGTTTTGTATTTCAACATCCAGAATGTTATAAATCTTTTGTAAAATCTGCAAATTTGGATCTGACTATGTATAATATTTTGACTGGATTTTAATTGTTTTACCAAGATTCAAGATTTCAACAACAACTTGCAAGTGTTAAAGAGAAAAAAACACAAAGAATATGATTTAGTTAAATTGGACTCCATTGAAAAGTGTATTAAAAAAAATCTGTAATCTTTCTTCACTCCTATGCTCATCTCATGTTAGTTTATCTTCCTTATTTTATTGTGGTGAGGACATTTCTCAATTGTAATGTGTGTCACGTTTAGCTTCAGATTTACTCTATCTAAAAAAAAAACACAAATTGCTTTATGAAAACAAAGGAGAATCTCTTGGGAACAGTATAATCTTTGTGAACGTTATCTGTACTCTGATAAAGGAGCTTAGAAAAAGAAGAGGCTTTTCACTCACAGTAGTTCTTACTAGTCAGCAGGGGGCAGTAACACACCACTAGAAGGGGGAAATGAAGGAGAAATTGGAGAGGGAGAATGCAAATGAAACATTGGGATGAGTTGAAGTTTGATAAGGAAAGACTTTGTTGTTTTTGCAAAGCTCATTTTTACCAGGCATTATAAAAAGTGAACATATTGACGACGTAGTGAGCTGTAGGGGAGCTTTGCCAAATTGGCCGGATTTACTTATTATTTACCAGCAACATAAAATGAGCTAAAATGTTTTCACTTGTTTGGACTCACGTTAAAATATAGATAGTTGTTGTTGCATTTAATTTTTTAAGTGAGTGCAGTCTGGGGTTTTGCACACGGGCACACCTGATGTAACAGAATGAGTACAATGAGGTATAGTGTTGGCATGGCGTGTAAGTCGATTTATAGCCTTAGACTCATGAACCACTAGATTTTTGTATTTATCAAAGTAATGATGGAAACCAGTGATGCAGAATCAATGTATTATTTTTGGCAAAAACTGCTTCATCAGGTTTGGAGATTATGTTACGAAGTATGGTAGACCCCAGATATCTCCCCAGAGTTTATTCTAACTTTCTTTTTTTTACCAGTCTAATTATGTTCTCACAGAGATAGCTTCTGTTTGAAGGGAACTTTTGATGAGTGTGGAAACTTTGGGGTGTAGCCCTTGTGCTGCCCTTGCTTGGTGATCTGTACCCTTCTCACATGCACTTCTGCATTAATTATTCATGTATTCCAACATATTGTACAGCCATTGACATTTTAAGTTTTCTTGTGGAAAACGGCTTGATTAGTTCTGAAGTTTGGACTCCCCTTTTTTGTCCCCTCTGCACAATAATAAGTTACTGTTTTCAAGTGTTTCTTTTCTAAAGATATAATTGTTCTTATTTCCCAGGACGCAGAGTACTATTCCGTAGACCTGGAGAGGGACAGTAAAGGTTTTGGCTTCAGCCTAAGAGGAGGACGGGAGTACAACATGGACCTTTACGTGCTGAGACTAGCCGAGGACGGGGCTGCTGTCAGAAATGGCAAGATGAGGGTATGAAACTCACAAGTTCCCTCTGATCCTCTACTAAGAACATTTTGTCAGGCTAAATTTCCTCTTTTCGCATTATTTATGAGGCCATTTTATCAGCCAGCTGTCCCATTTACACAGCCTCTCTGTTGCAGGTGGGGGATGAGATCCTGGAGATTAACGGTGAGAGCACAAAGAACATGAAGCATTCACGAGCCATTGAACTGATCAAGAACGGAGGTCGAAGGGCACGGCTCGTCCTAAAGAGAGGCGACGGATCTGTACCTGAATATGGTAGGTTAAAATACAACACCTGTGTTACTCGTCTTCCAGTGAAGAACAGCGTAATTTTTTTTCCTGTCATACAATCAGAGGAATAGAATCCATTCTTAAATATATTTCTTTTAAACTGATCAATTTCTTTGTAGTATATTTCACGCACAAGAATATTTTCAGGTAAAAGATAAATAAATGTGCATTTTGTTTTATCACCCTTATCCCACAGAAAATTTTTGAAAAATCCAACTTTTAAATGAATCCAGTTATTCAGTTGGACAAAATGTACTAATAAAGAGAAATTAACTTATATGTCCCAGACTTACTGGCACTCCTGCCATCAATATTTTGTACAACCTCCTCTGGGAAGTAGAACAACACTTGGCCTTACACCTTCATAAGCTTGAAGCACAGAGAGAGGGATCTTTCTTTTTTTTTCAGCACAGTCTCTACAGACCTGCCATGAGTTGTTAAAGGGGCCACGGCAACAAATCTCATTTCCCTGTGGTTTTGGGGGTATATTATAGTCTGTTATGCACTGATAAGGCCATTTGGATATCAAGAGTGGGTCCCAAGGAACTTGCTCATGAGTGGTCAGCTTTGTTTCTTCGCTCAAACACCCAGATCCGAAATCAGTTTCTCTTTCTGTGTAGGTTATCTCCCCCCCCAGCTGATCTCAGCCGGCTCATTTAATGGCGTGTGTCGTGCTAGCATGTCTGACTGCTCCACTCGAGCAGAGGATGGCTACTAAAAGGGGAGCTTTTATGTGAGAAGCTGCTCAAAAACGAAGAAAAGTTTCCACTTACTCCAAGAGAATGAGAGAATCAGAGTGGCTGAAGTTCATTTAGGGGGGAGGTACCACACTATTATAGTTAAAAGTCGATCCGTGGTGAAGTTAGTTTTAGGTTGGATATTGGATATTCGTGCTCCGCGGCCTCGCCGTCGTCTGCCTCCTGTTCGAGCCGATGCAGGGAGGCTGATCTCGTGCTGCCGCTCTCAGTCTGCTCGCTGGCCCGCAAATCATAAACATCCAATATATCCAACCTAAAACCAACTTCACTGCGGTCCAGTGTGAGACTGTGTTATGTCCATATGTTTAGCACAATTTACTGATGTGAATTCAAGTCAGGGTTTTGGAAAACACTGCCGCGGACCAGGGACTTTGGTACCACTGTGTGGATGATGAATTAAACCACTAGGTTAAAGCCTTTGGTCAGCTTGGTCTCGCCTGTCCAACGTCTTGCAGCACAAACACTTCCTTGTGCCATTATAATGGATTTGTAAGGGAGTGTTGCAGTGAGAGGAGAGATATGTGGATGGAGGGGGGGGGGACTTTGGAGGCATGTTTTAACCGGTTTCTCAAATATGGCTGTAGCCAATCAGAGTGAAGTCAACTAGGTAGAACTGCATATCATTAATGTACCCAAGCCTTTTACTGAGAAGGGACATTTGGCCTGACAAAACAACAAATTGACGTTATTTTTTTATGAAATTCTTTGGAGAATTAAGCAATATCAACTCCATTAAATGGTTTATACAGTGATGTCATGGCACCTTTAAGTACTCTTTTCCTAAAGCTGGTGTCGGTGATTTGTCCGGAAGTTTCCCCAAGTCCCTTTTTGAATAACTGCGCATGTGCAAGACCGTCTAAACTGCTCTTCCGCTCTTCAGGGGTTCGTGTGAAAAAAATCTCCCAAATCCACTCTTATTTCTTTCTGCTGAGGCCTTCCTCTTCTTCTAATAAACATGAACGCGGTTCGTATTATCCATGTTCATATATACGTTGACACTCTACAATGAACGGCTAACCTATTCGCAAAGCTAGCCGGCTACATAAACACTAGAAGTGCTCATGCACATCCAGCAGGTGGAAACTCAGAAGGTAAGCGCGCAGACACTGGTGTTACGTGAGCGCGTCAGGATGATTGGCATGTGGGACAACCAATAGATAAGGCAATACCCCCTAAACTTGAGGGACAGAGGGGCGTGAGTATATAATGTCTTTGGGTGAGAGCAGGAACAAAACACTGACAAATCCATGCCCTTTGGATCCAACAGCAAAGATGGTTATAGTTTTTACAGGCACACACTCCTACGGCCTTAGTAAAAGAAATGTGCCCACAGCACCATAGAGCCTCCACCTTGCATAACAGTGGACTTTAGGTGTTTTTTCCACATATTTATCCTTCAAAACCCACTTGATGTGTTTGTTGCTGAAAAGCCAGACCACAGCAAACGGTTTTAGTTAAAGTCTCAGAAGAATTTAGGAGACTCTGCACATTTATGATAGCAGGATAGAAAAGGTTTTTTTACAGGCATGCCTTTCCAAACTACAGGTTGGATGTTAGTTGGCATCTAAAAATTGTTTAGGAGACTCGATGACCGCAAGATTCTCTGTGGGCTTTGGACATGTTTTTAACGTCAGGTCCTCATCCAGCCTTGTGTTCAATTATTGCTCTGAGTGTAGATATTTAAAAGTTTAGATTAGTAGCTGCTTTGTTTTTGAAGAGCAGCTAACACAAACTGTCACGTCATGTTTCAGAACAATTGTCATTTCTCTCACTACGGAATGAATGTACTCGAGGTAACGTTGGATTTTTCAAAACTTTTTTGCTATGGTGCAAAAAGATTGATGTATTTTAAAGCTTTTTACTACTTTTTAATTTTAAGTCAGTGCCAATAAATGAGGGGAAGCTGTGTCAATAATATAATATTTAATACAAAAACCTGTTTAATGGGTTTCATTCAGTAAGATCTAAAGTTGATCTGTAGATCCAACAATCCTGCTGCTCTTTGGAGCTGTGTTCTCTGCTGTTGTATTACTTCTCATGTTTATCTACAGGTTTACGCTGGGGATAATTTTTAAACACCTTTTAAAAAAATGAAAGTGAAGAATATTCTTATCTTTCACACCAAATCCCTTCTTCTCTCAATGGATGTACTGTAAAACAGCCTCTTGTCTGTTCTATTTGTTTTCTTCTCTCGCCTCCTCCTTCCTTCTCTCTGATCATCTCTTGTTGCTGGGCTCTTCCTCCCCTCTCCAGCGATGATGGCTCCTCATCTCGCTGTTGGTACACTGAGGAATGACAAGATGGGAGAGCCCTGTTTCTACCTAATGGGCCAAAATCAGACAACGGTTTGTAGTTAAAAAAAAAAAAAAAAACTCTGTCCCAGTTCACTCTCCCTGTCATCTCCCCTCTCCTCACTTTGAGTTTTTCTACAGCCCTCCAACTCATCCTGACCTGCATCCTACTTTGTGTTTTTGTGCGTATGTGTTTACACAGTAAACATACTTTGTCTCGTCACGCTTGAATTAAACTGTACTTATGTGGCTGCTGTCCGTCCATGTGAACCCTGCCCCTCTGCCACATAAAGAAAACCTGTTTTTAATGGAACTAACTTAATGCCACCACTCATCACATGCTGCTGCCATAGCAACCAACCTTTTGGCAAACATTCAGCCAAATGCACTTTTTCTTTTTTCTTTTTTGGTTTGTTTTGATGTACCTTTTTCATACTGTTTTGAATGACTTCCTAGGCGCCTGCTGTGTCATTGATAACCGCTGCCCTGCTCTCGCTGATGTAACCTACTGTTCAAACCTGCAAACTCAACTCACAGATAAATTGTGTAGCTTTTGTTGTTGTTGTTGTTGTTGTTGTTGTGCATAGATTTAAAGTTTAATCTGATGCATCAGTTTAGATAAGACTATTTTTATTTATTTTTTTCCCCCTTTGGCTGGGATACATGCAGCACGTTAAAAACACATCTCTGCATGATATTCATCGCTGCATAGACTTGTGTTGTGCAAGAAATTGCTTAATGCAATGGGGAAATCATCTGTGCTAAACATAGTAAATGTGTCTAAAATCTATTTGGATTCAGCAAGTGCTTCCTCCTTTGTCCTTTCCTGCAGACGGCAGCAGTGACGGGTACCCTGCCCCACCCAGGGCACAAAACACTCCGGAAGTGAGAAGCTTGCCACCCAACAGCCGATACCACACCTCATTGGAGTCCAGTTATCCACCAGACCTTCACAAACCATCACGCCTGGAGGAAGCTGCGCGTGGCCGAGGTATGGACAAGAACAGGGACTGGTCCGGCTCGGATCTGATGGACTTCCATGGCCGGCAGTTTAACCCCCATCTTCATCACACCTGGAATAACAGTCACAGTCAAAGTAAACCCCGACAGCAGTCTCCCGACAACAGCAGCAGCGGCGGCAACAAGAAGAGCCGAGGCCGCAAAGTCAAGAAGTCTGATTCGGAGAGCGGCATTTCCAAGCTCCTGAAAACTCTGAGGAAGGACAGCTCGGGAAAGAAGGCTGCTGCAGCTGAAAAACTGCGGGGCCGAGAGCTCTCGAGCAGCAGTTCCACTCTAGACACAAAGTTTCATCTGCAGCGTCGTGGCTCCCTCGATCGGTCACAGACCAGGAAGCGTAACTTGTCTCCAGATCGCCGGCGGGCGAAATCCATGGACCGCAGGGCAGATCGCGCGCATCGGGACCACACACCTGAGAGGGAGTACGACGACGGAGGGTTCCTCTCGGTCACCCCTGAGCGTAAGCACTACGAACGGAGGCTCCTCAAGGAGTCCCCGATAGTCGGACGAGTCAGCGAGGCCTCCACCCCTGAGCGCGTCAACAACGGCGGGGATTCTCTCTCCAGAGGCCGCGCGTACGAGAAAGCAACAAAGAACGGCAACCTTCTGAGAGACTCTTCCCTGGAGAGGAGAGAGGAGAGGCATCGGATGAACGGGACAATGGAGAGGCGATACAGATTGGAGAGAGACTCTTCCCCTGACAGCAGCTACACCCAGGACGAGCTGAACTATGCAGCAGCACCCAGACTGAAGGACTACTACAGCATGAAGAACAATGCTGCACACAACAACGCTACCTACAACAAGACAGGACACAACAATAACGCCGGAGGCCGCAGCTCAAACCAGATCCCTGAGCCCAAGAGAAGGCTGTACAGAGAAAACCCTAAAGACCTCAGTATATAGAGAGGGGCCAATGTTCCCTTCGCCAATCTTTCCTCTGTCTGTGCAAACTACGTACCATACACTGGAATTGGACTTGTAACGATACTAACTCATACTCTTTATTTGATCCAATTGTTTCTGAATTGATTTGATTGACTAAACTACTTGTGGTCCCATCCAGAGATTCATAAATCAGCAGGGGTACAATCCTTCTATCAGTTTATACTGGTTGTGTTGTCATTGTTCTTGTTATTTTGAACATAACAAAGGTTGTTGTACTGTAGTAAAGGTATTGTATGTGCCTGCATTTGATATTGCTTTTTTTGTAGGCATTGCTGAATTTAACTATTTGTTCCCTTCAGAGATCTGAATAATGCTTCCATTTGTGGTAAATCCTAATTCCTGAGCTTGTTTTTAAAATTGTTTTAGGTGTCCTTTTTTGCTCCTGAATTACTGAAACTATAGATAATGATGGTTCAAAAGAACTGTGGAAGTGAAGCAAAGCTCTACATTTAAATTGGATGGTGAAACTAGAGCGTTAAATTATAAATAGTAATAATATATGAAATTTCCTAATTTTGCTCTATTTATTTTGAATTTCACTCCTGTCTTGGGTGAGCTGCATTAAATCTTTAAGGGCTGAGGGAGAAATGTGAGCATGCTGTAGCCTACGCCAACTTGTGTTGCATCATTGTTTGACAGCCCATCCCCTTTCCTAGGTAAATATTTTTCAGTCTCAGAGGCCCTGTCTACACCAACACAGATATTTTCTGCTGTGCTTCCACCTACCATCCACTTAAAAAACTGAGTTTTTGATTTAACAAAAATATATATCTAAAAATGCTTTCCGAAGTGTAGATTTTTAAAACCTTTGGACTATAGATTGGATGTCTGGATATTATTTAAAAATAAACATTGTCCCAGAGATTGCCTTTTCACATACCTGTGACTGTTCCTGTGCTAGAAACCACAACATCAAGAGAGGCGTTTTATAGGTTTTTCCAAATCTGTTCTGATCTGTCCTGATGCTGTTTCCATTTAACTTTCAAAATATGCATAAAAAATTTAAAGGGCCTACGTCCTCATCTTTATAACCTTTACTTTTGAAATGCGATCAGACTTGTTGCTCATGTTTAATATATCTATTTTCATGGATGTCTAAAATCTGTGGTTTACCTTGGAATTGAGTTGTTTATGAGAAAACGCTTTCTGAAGTGAAATTATTTAGAGATGGTTTGTAAAAAAAAAAAAAAAAAAAAAAAAAAAAAAAAATTGTAAATTGGATATCTGGTAATTAGCAAATATGATGACGTTGCAGATGTCCACTCTTGCTTTCAAAGGGGCAGTTATTTTTTCACCTCTTGTTTTGTCCCATCTCTCCTCCCATCTAGCTTCAAATTTAAGACGAAAGGTTTCAGAGGTGTGAGATCAAATGGCTGATGCAATCAAGAGAAACACAAGCCACAACTGTTTTGAGAGCATCTTTAGCACCGCTTTAACCAACATCGAAATTTCATAAAATATGTTGTCAATAATGTCAGTATTATTACCACCTACTGGTGAAGCATGGTTATTACAACGTCAACAGTAGGTGGTAAAACATTTAAAATGGAACTGCTGAATGCAGACACCATTTTTCAAACACAAATAACAAAAAGAAAACAAGCACACCCAAAATATCTGGAGTACTGTGGCCAGGGTCCGAGATTGTTTCCCCTAACACAAATTGCTTACGGCTTCTATAGACTGAAGCAATTTCTTTCCACTATGGCCAAATCTGTTCATGACAAAAATGAGTTGCCCAAAACTTCTTAAAAATCATGTTTAGTGATTTTGAATAACCTGCATTTTGCCATACTACCAGCTGAAGCTGCCGTGAAGTATGATTGTTCAGATATGCCAAAAAAAAAAAAAAAAGAATTACAATTTAAGCTGATTATTCCTGTGCAAGAAAGATGCATGTGTAAGTTAAAATGTAGTGTAACTTTGTTAGGCCTAAGAAAAACACTGTAATCCTCCACACTTATCTCCAGCTCAGTACTCATGTTTATGACACCCATAGTCCATCTCCTGGGCCCTGACACAACGAGCTGATGAGGTTTTGTCGGTACGGTAACGTACGGGGAGTCCTGGTAGACGAGGCAACTAAATCTGCCACTCTGAGCCACGCTGTCACGCCACTGGAGTCCAACTGCTGCTTTTTTTGTTTATTTTTATTTTATTTTTTTATTTGTGTGATAATTCTATGTTTTGATTTTTTTGTTTGAAAACTAAAACTATATATTGGATGAACCACAACAAATGCATTGTTTCATCACCAGTGTCACTATGGTACTGTGTTCAAGAAAAATACAAAGCCAAACAAAAAAAAAAGGGAGCAAGTCAGAGAAAGAGAGTCACATTTAAGAGGTTTGCCATCACCTGTAAAGAGTTTTCTTCCTCCCCCCCACCCCCACCCCCACCCCACCCCCCAATGTAACTACTAGGAACTCGTCAAGGAATAAAATGTTGCCTTTTTCTTGCACAAAAGAGAAATTTATGAAGAACCTCAACAGTGAGGAATGTGATATTGTGTTTATATCTCTGAAATGGACCTGATGATTTATGGTAAATATGTTGATTTACTCTGGGTCAGGTATGTAAAGACATTTTAAAAATGAAAGACTGTATTTGGTCAATCAAAAGCTCTTAAATGGTTTGAATCTCTCTATCGTTAGCCTGCCTTTGTATTATAAAGCACTTGTATGCAGTCCGTGTTCTTCAAGCATTATTTCTTGCAATGTGCTCCAGACATAATGCTGTCTCTGTGTTGATAAAAGCAGTACATGTATATGGGCCAATTTTTTATATAACTATGCATATATAAATACTACATTGTTCATAGCTTTATTTGACCCATGAAGCTATACATAACATTAGTCAAAGTAAAAGTAGATGTGGACTTATCCAGCTTCTTTTCCTTCAGATGGATTACAATGTATATGTAGCTATCAAAAGAAGTCTGTGGATGCTATTTTTATTATCAAATAAAGTTTTCCATACAAATTCAAACAAATGTCAGTTCTCTACACAGCTGCTTGTCCCAGGAGAAGCTTTTTTGGGTTTCTTTGACACTTCCAGTTAAAAGTGCACCAGTTTAGACACGCACTATATTTCAGTATATAAGAGACAAAGATTTACCAATTCTGTTACTGCACACACTTTCCCACATTTGTAAAAACCTACAAAACAGACACGGATGTTTTCCTAACTCTCTGAAGTATTTTTTAATTTCTGCACCCACCTGGATCCTTTGTTCACAGTTAAGTGCTATTTTAAAGATAGCCATATAAATATCATAAATCTGCACATTTTTTTTCTCCAAATATTAATAAAGTTTTTATTATTTAAGTATCTATGTTGGTAACCATACCTTACAAAACATAATGTTTAGCTAATTTTCAGAATCATTCTGAATGTTTTCACCCCTAAAATTCCAGCTTTACCTGAAATCCTCTTTTACCTACACATCCTCTGATGAAAACTGGTCCTTGTCTTTGTCAGCGTTGTCTTTTTAAAAGTGCCTCGCACACTTATTCATAATCTCTGAACACATCATCCCCACGGTGAAACACGGTGGTGGTACCTCAAATTAAACATATATGACCAGGTTTAGTAAGAATAGCTGTTCACAGACTCTATCCTCCCAGTCTGTTCAAGCTTGAGCTGTGTTCCAAAGAAGGCTGTGCATAAATGTTTGCCTCTAGATGTACAAATGTGGTTGAGACGACGCAAAAGAGAAAATGTAGCTAAAAGGGGTTCTGTACCTTACTAACGCATGCAAGCTGAACACAAATGCCTGCCCCCTTTTTTCAGAATTGTATTACTCAAAAAAGAAACCAATTATGGACTACTCATTTAATATGAGATCATATTTAATATTTAACAATATTAAATATGATCCAATAAAATCTTCAACTTATCTAAAACTATTTTTGCTGAAGCAGCTTATTTTTAACAACACCTTATAATCAATTGTACCAAATTAAAAATCCTCAAAAATTCTCTGGGTGTGAAGGTGGTATGAATGTATCATTAATAATGTCAATCTATTCACTGAGTAAAAAATCATATTAAAAAGTAAAATTAAAATAAATCACTGCCGCACAGAACACCCCTTTTTTCTTTCTAGTAGTATTTTTCTGCTAGTGTTCCTTCCGAAGGTTTTACAATTGCTTTGAAATGAATTTTTCTGAAAGTCTTTATTCAGTTGCGGCGACACATTTGAAAAGTATTGTGAAAGGATCAGTAATGATTCATTCTCATAATAACTCTTTGGATCCGATGGCTCCGGTTTACTTTAAGTCCTTTCATTCAAAATTCATGCAGGGAATGAAAAGAATATTAATCTATGACTCAATAATTTATACACATGTAGTCACGCAGAGCTCATGTTTTAGTAATCATTTTGGTTTTATACTTGTTGGAAAAAACTACCTGTTAAATTAGGATATGTTTTTCATTTTTCTGTAGTTTTACCGTTGTTTCCTGGTGAGTTTTAACTTCAGCTTTCATTTCCCTGTACCAACAGTAGTTGTCCTTATTCATAACCTTTGTTTAAAGGTCTCCTTTGTTAATATGGATTAGTATTATTCCTTAATCTTTATTGACCTTTTATTTGTAAGACTTAAGATTCATCATCAGATTAAGCTGAGTGTTGTCATGTACAGATATGTTTATATGTATCCTGGGTAAGAATAATATCATAATCTCTTTATTAGGCTAAGATCTAAATCCAAGGTGACCTGTCACTCAAGTGAGAGATCTGATTTGCAGGCACCACAAAAGGAGAGTTTTAAACATCACTTAAAGGTTTAGTCAAATTCTATGTTTCCAATGTACACGTAAACACCACCCAACCAGGTTCAAAGTAGAAAAAATGGAAACTGACTCTCAAGACATAAATGCATTTTGAATAGGTCATTCACATTTATTTATTTGAATAAATATACTACAGTCATATGAACTTTTCCACCCATGTTATAATTAAAACATAAACAGGATGAGTCATTTGCAAAGTGCGATTTATTTTACGTTGCCTTGATTACATGCCTCTACATTCAAAAATAAGCCAGTATCATATAGGATCCAACTGTTAGATCTTTTACATCTGTTACATCTCTTTTCCTTTCATCTGAGGAAAAAAAAGACTCATAGATTAAGTTGGATATTCTGTACATACAGGAACAACTCTGTAATGGGCTGACCTTTCCTGCAACTGTCTTTAGGTTGAACCAAGTCGTTTGTAAAAATAAAAAAGAGGAAGGTATTGCTGTAGACATTAGCCTTCAGTCGTTTCCCTGGGGGGGCAGAAGTCTTCTTCTTGGATAGTGGATTATGGAGCCTTTGCCAGTTGCTCCATTTATGCAGGAGACACAGAGCTGGAGGACACAGAGGAGGCCTCGGTTTTGGAGGCAGTGGTGGAGGCTCCCTCCTCCTCTTCAAAGGGATTCTTCCCGCAGCACAAGGTGGTGATCATGCAGTGGCGGAACTGCTTGTTCAAGCAGATGTAGATCAGTGGGTTGTAGATGGAGGAGCTCTTGGCAAAGAAAGCTGGGACGGTCATGAAGAGAGGTCCAAACTCAGTACCCTGATTTGTGAAGATGTACCAGGCCACGCCGGCGTAGGGGCACCAGCATACCAGGAAGCCAATGACCATGATGATGACCATACGGGTGACTTCCCTCTCAGCTCTCTGGGTGGTCTCGGACTCCTGCTGGGCAGCAGCAGCCTCCTTGACGGCGCAGAGCAAACGGCCGTAGCAGAAGAACACAATAACGAGAGGAATGATGAAGTGGCAGACGAACATGTAGACCACAAAGGACTCATTGTTGAAGCCCTCTGCCCGGGTGTAGTAGTCGACTCCGCATGAGCACTGCATGCCCTCTGGGATGTAACGAGACCAGCCGACGAGAGGGGGAACAGCACAGGCAGAGGCCATGACCCAGGTGAAGGCCAGACCCATAATAGCGTGGTTCTCAGTGAAGCGGAAGTTGCTGATGGGCTTGCAGACAACCAGCCACCTTTCAATAGCCAGCACAACCAGTGACCAGAGACCGATCTCACCACCAAGGGTAGCAAAGAATCCTTCCAAATTGCAGCCAAGGCGTCCGAGAACAAAGTAGCCATGCATGGAGGTGTACATCGTTGTGGTGAATCCTCCGAACACCATGAAGAGGTCAGCCACCGCAAGGTTGAGTAGGATGTAGTTTAGAGGGGTTCGCAGTTTCTTGTGTTCGATGGTGACGTAGAGGGTGAGGAAGTTGATGGGGAAGCCGACGAGAATGAGGAAAAACATGTAGGCGCCCAGAGCAGCGTAGGCTGCAGGGTTGACAAGGTAGTACTGAGGGTATTCATAAGGACTCCGGACAATACCAGTGGTATTAACCATAGGGACATAAAAATAGGGTCCCTCTGTGCCGTTCATGGTTGCGGCTGGCGGTTGCTATCAGCCCCTCGGTGGTGCTTCTTCTGGCTGGTCGAGATTATTATGGAGATGGACCTTGCTACAAATGGATCTGGTGGCCTCCGACGGGCTTTTAAAAGGCACACCTTGGATTATCACCTTCCAAATCCGTCAGCACAAACTGATTTAGGCCACAGTTAATATCTAATCCAGTCGTCACTGCAAACATAACTGACCACTCATCAAGATATTAAGGTTACACCTGCTCATGCCCGTCTTGGAGCTGTCGAATGGATACGTTTTACAAAGCATGATTACAACAAGCCATATTGTGCACAAAAATAAATTGTGCACAGCCAGTTCGATTTAACATGGTGACTTCAACACTCACTTCTGATGTCCTCTCTAGAACTTACTTGAAACCTGAAAACAATAACACATCCTGATCACCAACTGGAGGTCTTTCTAAAAAGATTTTATCTGTTACCTAAAATCTCAACCTGAAAGGCTGTGAAGGCAAAAAAAAATAAATGTACTCACTCATTTTATTACATTTGTTTAGTTTGAAAATGTACACAGACAAAGTAACTGTGGCCTTTATAGCCAACTGCTAATTTGCCGACTTATTTTAGAAAAATTGTCGCAAACGTTTTTTGTGAGCAAATAAAAAAAACTGAATAAAAGTATAAAACGTGCATAGGCCCAACAAAATGAGTAAGAGAAGTGGCAATCATTTCAGTTCTTCAACTAAATGTAGGTTATGATTTCCTGATTTAGCTCTGGGTGAAATATGGACCAATCCTGTCCTGGGTTGATTTACCACCAATGTTGGTTTAAGAGTTTAAGCCAGCATACTAGGTAACAACTGGGCCACTGAGCAACCAAGAGATAATAATGGGGAAAAAAACTCATAATTGGTGTTATTGACAAATAACTGTCCAGTTGAAATTCACACTCAGCACATAACACTATATTGAACATTACACGCCTACTGACTTTATGACAGGTTCTTTGGTCAAAGTTTGACTATGGAGCACAACTAGCTTGTGCTAACTACTTAGCAGGTAAAGCATTGATATTTAAGTGAAGAAACTTCTCCTCTGGTGTGAATTATAGTTGTTATTGCACAGGATAATTGGACCATTTTTCATGTCATCTCTTAGGAAGATTTTCATCAGTACAAAGTATCTTTTTTGTTAAAAGCTGAGGTACGGTCTGTGGAGCCAGTCAGACCGGTCACAATTTTTGAGCTAATATTTGATTAAAACGTCTTTAACAGTTTGAACCCAGCAGTATAGAGCATCATAAACTGCTTTAGTCTTAAATGAATCCCTGAATGAGTTCAGTTTTAGCTCTGCAGGTGAGGAATGATCTGCCAAACCAGTGTCCAAAATCATCTAGGACAGCTAGGGATACAGGACCTTACCAGGTACTTTTAGGAGCAATTAAGAAACATCAGTTAAGCAAAGTACAAGAATGTCTTGCAAATGTGTTAAATATGAATAAGTTATCCAGGCAACCTGAAAGGGATAAAACATTTTAATATTCAGAGACTGACGTTAATGGAGACCTGCATTATATTATGTGATATAATATTAAATCACATGACATTACATAATATTATATATTGTAATGTAGTATATTATATTAGACTACATTATGCAGACATGGTTTCAATTTGAGTTTGGAGGCGGATTTAAATTATCCCCTTTCACTGTGAGAATGTACAAACATTAAATACATAATTTTTGAGTGTAATTTCATTTAAATGAAATTTTATTTATATAGCGCCAATTCACAACACGCCATCTGAAGGTACTTCCAATGTCAAATTCAATCAAATCATGCAGACGGATTGGTCAGAAAGTTTCCTATCTAAGGAAACCCAGTAGGTTGCATCAAGTCTTGACAAGCAACATACACTCCTCCTGAAACGGTGTAGAGCCGCGGTTTTACATATTTAGGCTCATTTGTTTTTTGGTAACTTTTTAAAAATATCTTATTGTTATTAAACTGAACTTTAAATAATTGTTTTCAGAGGTTTTCTGTATTATAGTGAATGTAGAGCAGAGGCCATAGTGTTGCTGAGGGCTGGAGCATCTTAGCTGTTGGTAAAGAGCTCAGCACTTTCCTAATGGGTGTTGTATTAAAGAGATTTGGAGCTTATGGCTGTATTCATCTCACAAGCCTGTAATGGATTTAATGTTGCAAAGGGTCACTCTCGCTTTGTAGGATGCAAGCTTCTCAAGGCGTTATGCTTTCTATGCCTTGTTCTTGTTTATGTGTTAGGTTTTCAGAATCACAGTTAAATTCATGTTTAGTGTCTCTAAGAAGTTTTTTTTTTTTTTACTATTCCTATTGTCAGACACTTATTTTAACAATGTAAAGCAGGAATTACTGACCCATATTTTTAGGTTAATCATTTATTAGTTAAAAAAAATTATGCAAAAGTTTTGCCCAGAGTAGTAAGAACCTTTACTAATGTATTATCACCATACTAATGCATTAGTTCATAGTTTCTGGCAACAGAGGGAAAGTGTGTTGATTTTATTGTAGATTAAAAGCATGAGTTTCAAACACGCAGTAAATGCTGCCATTATAAACATCCATGTTTGCAAGCAAAAACCTGTAATAATACTTTGTAGATAATATTTACAGGAGGATATTTATGTTAATGTTTGCCTCCCCTGTTTATAAATTGCAAAAAATATATCTGCAGTCATATCTATACAAATATTCAGAAAATAATTATCGATCACTTCAATGAAGGATTCTTTAAACTCATCTAATGCAGCCAAAAAAACATAAATGTTAAACATTTATAGTTTTTACTAAAATACTAAAAATTTACCTGCAAATTATTTAGTGTCAGTGTAAAAAAGCTAATGAAATATTGTGATTGTGTTTAAATAGAATTATTTTCTACTGTTTATTAATTATTTGTGATTATTGATTGTTATTACCAGTGTGTCATTCAAATTTACCATAATGTGCTATGGGTTACCATTTGTAAATATTTGTCAATTTAATTGTCAGTGTGAAAATGTGACCATAAATTGCACAATACAAAAAAGATGTTTATGTTAATTAATTGCAAATAAGATTTTTTTTGGTTTGTTTTTTATTAATTTAAACAAACTGTACCTACAAACTGTACCCATGAACTGGACTTGGAATTAAAAAAAAATGGAAAATACCAAGATTTTACAGTTAATATCCTTAAAGACTGGGATGAGCATTTGATATTTTGACTAACCTAGTGGTTAGAGAGCTGGGCGTTTATGTCTTGGAGAGGTCTAAAAGGTCCAAAACCCAGCACAGGTTTTGGACAGGTATTCAGGGGTAGGCTTATTGACTTGGAATATATATAATAATTGAAGCTCGCACTGAAGATGAAAAAAAAAGAATTTCTAAAAAGACCTGCAACTTTTTTTGCTCTTGTTTTCCTCTAGAGTAAGGGAACTTCTTTATTTATTTCCCCCCTCCAAAATGGAAAGAGGGGTACAGTTAAGAAATAATTTTAGCTGATATAGCTGATATAGCCTTATCCCCCTGGTTTGTTTTTGGGAAATGATTAACCATAAAGCAGTCTGTTTTTGAAAGACATCAGTCTGCGCATCTTTCCATGATGCTGTTCTTTCTTTCTTTGTTGTTTAGTTGCATGGTGTAAACAGACACTGAACACTAGACACTTTATAGCCTTCACTAATTTGTAATTCACGTCCCTGTGTTCTGCCCTCAGGGTTGAACATTGTTTAATGTCTCAGCTGGTCTTTATCAATAAAACACCAAACAAAAGCACCAAGACAAGTGACCAAGCATGAGCGAGCGCAGTTTTCTTTGCAAACTGTGCTCTCTGGTGGTGATTAGGTAAACCTGATGATCTCCAAATAACAGTTTTTGACCAGCAAGGACGCTGAATTATGCGCATTGATTAATGTCACGCAAAAACCTTTATCCACATCTAAAATGCTGTCTTTTGTTTATCAGGTGTATCTCCTTCCAGCTTTGAACCGTCAGGGAAATGTTCTAAGAGCTGGTTTGAATTTTATCCGCCTTAGAACCATATATTTCACTGCATGATCATAATCTCCTTGAACGTTTGAAAATCCCCATACAATGTTTTTTTTTTTATTAAATTCAAATGAGAAGACATAACTTAGTTAGATCACCAAAAAAAAACTATGTACTAAATTCCTAATATCAAATTAAAAACCTTTGTATGGTGTGACATACATGAAGATTAGGAAAATACAAAATGTTGATAAGAAACGGGAGCTACTTATTTCCTGGCTACTAAGCCTTTGGAGGATTAACAAAGACATGTTGCAGAGAAGCAGGTGTTCTGCTGCCACCTTCAGGATGCCATAGTAATTGCAGACGTTTATAAATCATTACCAAACATTACCTCTTTGTGCATATAGAGTGTATATTATTTGTCTAGTGCATGTACTAATTGGTTTACTGTGTATACATATGTTTTCACTGCTATCTAATATCCAATTAGAACCATATTGTGGGCCTCTGTAAATATCAACACGATAAAATATGTTCACTGGACTGTTCCAATTTAATTTAAAGCATTTTGCACATCTACTTGGAAATAGATGCTCGGTTATCTAGTGGTTCTGTAAGAAGAAGTTAAGCTCTTAATTGTTGTTTTATTTCTATTTATGGGGACTTTGTCTAGTAATGGATAAATAATTCTTATTGTATGCTTAAGAATACTGTATGAACAATACTTTTTCACATTTAGCTGTGTGTGTGTGTGTGTGTGTGTGTGTGTGTGTGTGTGTGTGTGTGTGTGTGTGTGTGTGTGTGTGTGTGTGTGTGTGTGTGAGAGAGAGAGAGAGAGAGAGAGAGAGAGAGAGAGAGAGAGAGAGGGGGGGAATTCAAAATGGCAGTCAAGTCAGATACGTAATTTTCAAAATTACAGAATCCTTTCTTTTAATCTTATTTTTTTATCATGTGTTAGTGTTTCAGATCATCAAACAAAGTTTAATATCAAACAAAGCACGATAACTACAACATGAAGTTTTCAACGATTGTCTCATTTATTAACAGAAAGCTATCCAGAACTACTTGGTCCTTTGTTAAAAATATATATTTTTATATATTTTCTATATATTTGGAAGAGAAATAAACATTTCTCTTCCAAACCAAATAACTGGTTATGACACCCTTTTCAGGAGCAGCTGTCATCAAGCATTTATGATAACGGACAATAAGTCTGTTAAATCTAAAAATGTGGAGAAATTTTGGCTTGCTTTTGTTTTTACAGAAAACAATTTAGCCAAACCAAGGGGCTTTTTAACATGAACAGCTTGTTTAAAAGAGACATATCCTTTTCACTTCTTTGTTTTCAGATTTAAATTATTCAGTTGTGGTCCATATAAAGTGGAACTGCAATGCATTGGTCCGAATTGATCATTAATTTACCCTCACCTTCCCTCTTTTTCCCCCTGTTCTGAGGTGCGTCTAAGAACAACTCGTTTTGGAGCCGTCTCTTTAAATCTAAAGGAGCCACTGCCCCCCTCCAGGTCACAGGGTGTTATACTTGACTCCGTTCCGCCATTTTTGGGATGAACAATTGAACATTGGCATTTGTCCTCTTGTAGCTTTGGCATTCTACAGCTTGAAAAATATGACACAAGAAAAAAATAACACTATATATGCAGCACTATTTTAAAATTTTCTGCATTTAAAGATATTAGAAGTACACAACAAAATGTATTTAAAGGCTAAAAAGGGGATTTTGCATGGTATGTCCCCTTTGCAGCTGCAGTACACAACTTTTCTATAATATGAGACAAATATTCTGTGAATAAATAATTTTTCTCTGACTCCTGCCAGTTGTCCTCCTGCCCAGTGGTGGGCACAGTTGTGCTGCAAACACAGATAATTGCATTGCTAACTTTTCATTCATTGTATTATTATTCAAGCTAATTCTAGAAACTGTTTGCAGACCAATTAGCGTCCACTGTATGGGGTTTCAATACCTGCAAGTACAATAACAACGTTTAAGATGATCATCCACCATTTATGTCCCTGTACTGGGTCTCACTACACATCTGCCAATTTCTGGAGTGGCACCTGCTCAGCAAAAACAGACAGGTAAACTTTGGAGCAGTATGTTGGACGCCACTGTGCAGGGAGCACTGTAGCACAACAGAGAGCAAAGGGAATGAAACTGTAAGGTGTACTTGTTTAAATTTTCCATCTGAATTTGAATTAAACCCAGATTTTGACAAGGGCAAAACTTGGTTTTGCTATTCTTGTGTTTCAAAAGTGTGCTTGTCAGTATGATGTTTGTTTTCTGGAATCTTGATGGTTTCCAGATGGTTTCACCTGATGGTGATGGTTTTACACAAAATGTAATATGAACCACGCCTTCCGAAAAGTTAGACTTTTGTCTCATCAGTCTCCAGAATACCAAAATTTTTGGGATTATCAAGAGGTTTTGTGGTTTACGTTAGACAGGCCTTTGTGGTCTTTTTGGTCAGCAGTGGGATTAACCTTGGAACTCTTCAAAAGATGCCAGTTGCTATTTTTTTCTTTTGTGGCCTCCTGGATAAACTGTCATTAGGTTTTTGAACACATTTTTATTTGAGTGGCCAGTCACAAATGGCGGGTTCACCACTGCTGGATGTTTTCACCATTTGTGAATTTTGGCTCTTACTGTGGATTCTGAGAGTCCCAAAAATGTGGATGTCAATTTAGATGTCAATCACTTTGATTCCTTGTTGAATTTCAGAGTATGATGTCAAACTTTGTTAGATCTTTAACCCTACCAGATGTTGTGAGATGGGATAATTTAAAGTGATTTCTTGATTCTGTGGGTCAGGAAGTAATCAGGCTTCAGTGTGGCTAATGAAATTGAAATTAGGTTTCTAAAAAAATTTGGTTAATTTTACAGTTAATTCATGATTAAACAAGCAAATACTAGCCTTTTTTGTTACTAAACAAAATCATAATTTGAAATTAGTTTTTTTATCATTTATACAGGTTACTTTTGTTTAATATTAAAAATGGTTTGTCACAAATTAAGTGTACAAAAGACATATGTAACCGGTTTTTATCATAGTCTTAATCGAAGCATTAGTGAATTCCCTGAGAACTAATCCATAACATTATATTGTTTTATGTTCAAAGGATAAATTAATTTAGGAATCCCTCCAAACCCCCTCTACAATGAAACCCTCCTAATTATAAATAGAGAGAAGGCTGCTGAGGTTGGGTTTGCCCATTTGTAAACATTCAATAATCTAGAGATGGATAGTTAAATACCGACAACTGTGTAACTGAAAGAATACACACGTTTCTCAAATATTTGAGTTTCACATATTTTCAGCTTTGGAAAAAACGTTCAGGGTTGTCCTTCACTCAGGCCTAGGATTTATGTTACACATATTTTGACGGGGAAACTTTGACAAATGCGGCGTTGCTTCGCTGGCTGTTGAAGATGACTGTGGTTTTTAGAGGACAAACGTGTGGGCCGAGTGTGATGCTCTCTCACTCTGCCCACAGGAACTCTCTTGCTGAGTGACCGGTAGAGAGGAGGGAACACTGTGACCAGGACATGGCACATTCTGCACCTCCAGCTCCCACATACAGTTCACACCGCAGAGTTAGACATCATCAGGCCCGTAAGAGCAAAAATAACATCAGACGATGTCCAGCATGTCGAGAGCCGTTTCATGTATGAGCTTCAGCAAATTGTGAATTTATCCGCACATACCATGATTGAAACCATTTCTGTTGAGATTAATCTTTGCTACTTTTTAAGTAAAGAAACTCATTTGTTTTGTACATTTTTAGAATTGATGTTTTGAACTAGATTTCGAGCTGCTTTTACACATTTTAAGAGAGCATCCTCACACAATAACCCAAAAATAATCACAAAATCAATACACAATTTAATTCATGTGTTTAGTTTAATCCTAATCTATGTAGTTTTAATCAATGACTGCATTATTTAATTCCATTATTGTTACAATACAAGCTATGAATAAGGTATTTCTCCACATTTAGTTATTTCCAACCTTTTCTGACTGATTTAATGAGATACAACTCATCAAAGGTGCCAATAAACAGTTTTTTTTCTGCTCCTATCACTGCTGTTATTACTCATATTGAGGTCAGGGACATTCATTTAGAGAGTCCTTTTGTAATGGATGTAGCTGTTTTACCAGCTCATTAACGATCATTAGTGATCACTCAAAATCCTTAGCAGGGGTGTGTTAAATGAGAACGTAAATAATTTGTATTATTCTCACTGATTCCAGATCAGATTATCCTTCAACCTAGCTAAGAGAGGAAAAAAACATTTAGGCATTGTTCATGTTCAACAGCCTAAAAGCAGAGGGAACAAAACAAGATGGAAAGAGATTAATTCTTTACATGGGCAAGTTATAACATCAGCCATGAAACCATTAAGAAATATTTTTCTTTTTCTAAAACGATATGGTCAGGCTAGCTCATAATTTGCTTTGATTTTCCACCCACCTGGTTCTTCCATACTCAACTGCTCAAGAGTCTCTGCTAGAGTCCAATAATCAAATTTGAAGTAGGGCTGCACGATAGTGGTAAAATTTTCAATTACAATAAATAATTGCAGTGATATTATTGATATTGCTATCATTAAGCGTGTTGTGATTGGCACTTTAAATATAATGTCCTACCCAATGTAGTATACAAGCAGTCCTTTGTGACTGTGAGTTTCATATATTGTGCAGCTCTTGTTCATAGTAATGTTTTAATTTGAATAACATGTTTCCTTTGACCTGAAGTAATATTAATTCCAGGATGTTTGCAGACGCCTGTCCCTTCTGGCGACAAGTTGAAATGACACCAGTGTTGTGCACGCGCATCAAGAATCAAGAATCTTTTATTGTCACCATGTGTTACCATGGTGAAATTTCCTTTGGGGCAGACACCGGCTTAGGTTGTACATGGATAACATGACACACAAACAGACTTAGTGTTTATAGGAGTTTTTTTTTTTTCATTGAGGCATGCAAATTTATATCAGAGTCCAATAGGTGTGATATAAATACCTTTGGAAATGATATGAACCATGTTACATGATATAATCCCTCCTTCAGTGATTTTGAAGTAATGAAGCAATCTTTGTGCAGTGATCTTAAGGCTTCATTTACAGAAATGTGCAATTCTGTGTTCTAAAAATGCACAATTTGTCCATGGGAGAAGAGGAAAAGATGAAAAAGAGGAAAAGCATTTGCCACTGCGACTGCACAGGTCTTGTCTGTAGAGGCATAATGTGTTCTGAGGTAAGAAAGCTATACATATTGAAATTAGCCCATATTATCTCGCTAATGCATTGAGTACAGCGGAAACTCAACAAAGAAGCCAGGTGAACAAGGGCAGGCAGCATGTCACACCCAAACACACGCCCAGAAGATAAGGCCTGGATCACTATCTCATAAACTGAATAATCCAACATAAAGAGGCAACTGCAGTAAACAGAGAATAACTAATTTTATAGAATTGTAAGGGCATGTATGGGAAAGAAAACAAAAGATATTTAACTTCAAAACTTGCACTATGCTACTAGGGGGCGCTGGACCTGTAACTACCAGGCTTAGTGCCCATGAGGGCAAGTATATACTGCTGCAGACGCAGACAATACAAAACACCCCCTATCAATAGGCATATTTAGCGGGGGCGTGTTTGGCAGCTAGACCCTAATCCATGAAGGCCACTGGCAACAATGCATTTATTGCAAAATAGGTCACCTGTAGGTCACATGATGCTACAGATCCGACCCTCTCAAGCTACATAGGTGAGTTTTTGAGAAGGGCCATCAGCACAGAGTTATTTTCAGGTCAATATACAGCCAAGTTCTGTATACTGACATGAAAAATCATTGATTATATTGTACTGTTACTTGAGTCAAAACTTACACAGTGCTGCTTTAAAGAACTTTATCAAAATGATAAATTGTCAAAGTACCAGGGGAAACATGGAAAAAACAGGTCAGAAATTATTGGAAGGGTTTGATATCGAATACAGATTTTACATAAGCTTTGACATGCAATTTTTAATAAAATATAAACAATTCTTTTGAGGGATGCTTGTCTATATGCATGCATAATTTTGGAGGTTAACTGTAAACTTAAAAAAAAATTTACACTAATTCAGACAGTAATTGTCTGGATCCCACCGAGTGATGAATTAGAATAAAACAAGAAAATAGCACACAAAAAAAAGCTAATTAAACAAAATCAGAATAAGCTTGTACTGTTGACGTCATCCCTGTGAACGCCATGATGGTTTAGATTTTGTGATTTTGTATTTGTGTTCTGTCCTTTTACTTGTGGTTTAGGTTCCATTAAAATGTTCTCAATTCTAATGTCCTGTTTAATATTGGTCAGGCTGATCCTTTCTGTTCAGCATTCTCTAAGTTTCCCTGAATCCTGTTGGTTTTGTGTTTTTAAATCTTTCCCAATGTTAAGCTGTACTCTGTTCTGTTTCTGTACTGTTCTGGATAGAAGGGATGGATCTAAAAGAGCCCTTCTATCCCTGGTTAATCAGTTTCACACCTGACTCTTGTTCCACTGATCCCCTCCTCTTAGTATATACTCCATTAACCTCTGGTTTATTCAAGCCCCGCTGGTTCATTTTCCATTGTCTGTTGGTCTCCCAATGTTTCTGTATTTTGGATATTCAGCTGGGTGTCTGATTTGTCTCTTGTTTGTGCCTTGATCTTCCTGCTTCTGATTTTGAATGTTGGACTTTGTTTTAGTTAGTTTTTGCTGTTGTTTTTGGTGTTAAATTTCTTTATTTCTGCGTCCACCTCTGTCTGCCTTTGGATCCTCACGAACACACCAGAGTGACGGTGACAGACAGATGCATAACAAATCCTGTCTCTTTTGAGAAATATTTTTATTGTGACAGCATTTACATTGTTACTGTAATACAGTGACACTGATAGATTATATATATATATATATATATATATATATATATATATATATATATATATATATATATATATATATAACATATTTTTATATGTGACAAATTAGATTTTAAGTATATTTGACCCTATTTTCCAGAATGGTCTAACTTGTAAATTTTACTTTCAGTACGAGCAGAAATTCAGTTCCACCGCTGCACTGCTGTTGTGCGTGATGATTACCAGCAGTGGGCGCTGTTTGCCTTCAACATGTCGCATGACAAAAACTGCTCACGTTCTTCATCATTATCGATTCCACAGGAATCAACCGAGGCAATGTTTACATCTTGTTGCCGAATTAGTACCGAGCCTTCTTGGGTATGTGGGGCTGTCCAGCTGGGTGTTTTTAATTCATTATTCACACGGTCACTGGAGGCCGAGCCTCTGCTGAGCTCGGCTGTATCTGATGCATGTAAATGTTTCTAAATCAGTAGCTTTCACACCACTGCTATTACCGTGTGGCGACACTTTGTATCAAATGGATCCCTTGGGCACTCCCTCTCATCAAAAAATACTATTATTTATCTAGAAAGGACACGTCAGGGCTTTTAGTCTTCTTAAGTATAGAGGAGATGAGGTCAGAGGTGGTTCTATAATGTTTCCTTTAGTGCAGGAAACCAAATCATTCTGCATCACACACACGGGAAACCTCTATGGTTGGGCTATTCATGGCACTTGGACTTATTTTTGCATCATAGCTAAACCCTTTGTGTGTAATCAGACGAATAACAGTTGTATATACCACATTCACTGGGTCACTCCTTGATTCCCTGATTAGCCTTGATTTCTCCTACCTTGATTTTACCCCCCTACTTTGTTTCTTCATAGTCCTCCTCAAAGCTGAGAGAGAGAGAGAGAGAGAGAGAGAGAGAGAGAGAGAGAGAGAGAGAGAGAAACAGAGAGAAACAGAGAGAGAGAGAGAGAGAGAGAAACAGAGAGAGAGAGAGAGAGAGAGGTGCAGTGACGTTTTTCTGGGGCTACTTTGTACCACCCATTGTTCATGTTTGACAACTGCAAAGAAATTAGCACTCTTTGGCATGATTCATCATCTTTCAATCGACTGGTTGCTAAGGCGATGAATCCAGGGTGCATGTGCAGAGCACTGAAATCCTGCAGTGTGTGGAGAGTAATGGCTTTGGTTTGACACACACGCACGCACACACACACACACACACACACATATTTTTACACATGTTGAGGATATGTAACTACACTGCCAGGCTGATCCTGGCTTGAAGTTTTGGAGGGTTTTTCAAGAAAGCCGTCCCAGATGCTGGTGGATAAACCTCTCACTGAGCACACAAATGTCCCCCTCATCGGCAAACGCTTTCAGATAGATACACACGCGCGCATACACGGATCCACACACAAGACACCTCCCACGCTCTCATCAGCACACATTCACACAACAAAGCCACACATATTCATCAGGCCTGTCTAAACTCCTTTCATGAATGCTTATATTTCATATGCTAAACTACGTGGATTTTGAGGAAACTGAAACTAGTTAGATAATCACCTGGGTCAGGCGTTACTCCAGTTTTGTCCGGCCTCCATGAGCAAGCTTCCACGGACTCTATATGATCAGCTAAGTAACATGTTTTTGAACCTATCTGCCTAAAAAGCAAATAGGGATCTGTATTATTCTACCATCAGCATAGAAGTGGTGCCCTGCTAGTAATGAATAATGTTCAAAACCCAAACTAACATTCACATATTTAAATAGTATTTCATCTGATATACTTTGGAGTATATATGAGATTCAAAGAGAATCATAAACTGGAGTAAAAATACTTAGTTTCACTATATTGTGCTGTGTGGACAAAAATTTAAAACCAAATCCATGTTCTATGAAAAGGAGCAACTAATCCTACCGCTGCAGAAATAATACTATTGCAGTTATAATAATGTTATATATGACATTCAATTATTTTCTGATTATAATGCATAAGGACAAATAATATAAAATTGACAGTTTTATCTAATTTTTGTTGTAGTTTTCAAGGGCTTGAACCAAAGTTGAACTCAAATGGTAAAATAGTCAAGCTATCTGCTCCGGTAGTCAGCGTGTAGTTAGATGCTTAAAGGGACAGTGTGGGACTAATTTTGCTTTTTATTACAAGAAAATCAAGTATTGCTTCCATAAATACATATTCTGCCGACGTCTCATAAAAATGTCATCAAAAATGAAAGCATGCTCATAACTCATAGCTAAGAATGAGTTGTATATGGCAAGTTGCGTCAACATTTTTGATTACAGCAGCCCAAAAGGGACAAACTTGTTAGTCCTTTGCATTTTACCTGTATATGAAGACCTGCTGTGGATGTAGGAGGAGTATAAAACAAGCAAAGACGACCATAGATCATTCTACTTACTATTTTCTTTTGAAATAGAGGACCATCCATACTCTTTGTCCAGTGAGAGGGAAGAGAAAGTAACCAAGAAAAGAAAAAAAAGTAAGAACTGGGAGAAAATTAGAGGCTACATTGGTGTGGCCGTTACCAGGTGGAGACAATTGATAAGGGAGGTGGGCTGCAAAACAGATGCGGAGGCTGCAGGCTTTCTGCTGGACAGGTAAGTTAATTCAATATAACAATGACATTTATTTTGCCGTTATGTTAGAAACAGGGCAGTGTAGTCCAGCAACTGCTCTGTCCTTCTGCCCGAGACGGCTGGTTTGTTTGTTAGCTAACACTGGATGAGCTCCGTTGCAACAGTTATCATCAGCAGGCGACCGTACGATTCTTCCGGCCATATTTTCTGAGAGATTTTCCATTTGTTTCATCATGTATTTATATTATTGAATTCATGCAGGATGTTGACATTGTTACATTAATGACACTCTGTGGCTTCCATAGAAGTTATTACGCACTTGACGTGGTGGCAAGGTGCCCTTCTCAGCCATTTGTAATTAATTTAGCGCACCATTATATGGAAGTAAATCTTACATGCTGGGGCTTTAACAGACATGCTGCTCATATCTCACCAGCTGTTGTTTCAAAACAGCGTTAATTTAATAGGAGTAATGATTGGATTTACTTTAGTTGTCACAACGTGATTGTGTTTTATGTGACCAGATATTTTGCCAAACAACAGAAATTATTCTTTGTTGTAAAAAGCGTTGTGGCCTTCTTTCAGCCGCCTGCGTAGTAACGGGTGGGAAGGGGTTAGCTGTGCTCCATACTGCTGATCACTCGGATGAAACCATAACTTTTTAAAACTGTGCTGTTAAACTGTTAATAGGGTCATTCAAATCTGAAAATGTACATTTACTGGAACCCCTTTTAAAGACTGAATGATCAATATTGTAATATTATATTTACTGTATACCAAATCCACCTACCTCATGTACATAACACCCTATATCATACTTATTTATTACAGCATTCTTTGCACTCATCGCACTGTGGACATGTATGATTGTATGTCAATGTGCCCCTGTACACTTCCACCTCCAACATTTACATAATAATTCCAATTAAAATAATATTTACTCCTGCATCCTTTGCACTCTGCTCATTGTACCATTGCATTATTGTCTCAAGTATGCTGGTTGTATATAGTATATTCATGTGTGTTTTTTTTCTATACTGCAGACTTTGTCAATTTTTATTGCTGCATTATTGTGTTATTCTATTATTTATGAGTAAGCTTAAGCATATTGTGAGTATTGTACAATCCAGACTCAAATGTCTCGTATGTGTACTCATACCTGGCAAATAAAGCTGATTCTGATTCTGAGACGTGTAAAAAGCCTCACCGTGGCAAGCCCTTTGTGTTTATGTTTGAGATGGTAGGACAGGCACACAACCTAGCATTAAGATGATGTGTAGTGGTTGGTAATGAGACTTGATGACCCCAAGATGCCACTATTTGTTGCAGTTCTCTAGCAGTGACCTTTTGGGTCCTCCTCCAGCCTATCATCCAGCAGCCAAAAAAGAACATGATGCCCCTGTGTTTCATCATATTCATAGCCCAAGTAAAAGTGTCATAGATTAATAATTCGTCAACATAATGCCCAGTGTAAGAAATTATTGTGTAAATAAATAAAAGAATGCTTTTCAATGTTTATTTTCTAGAAGTTGTTAGCAATTCAAACTGTGGCAATGCAAATTTTGTCAAATACTGTTATTTCTTCAAGTGAGATGTATCTGCATGTATCTACATTAACTTCAGGATAGTATATACTGTGTAAGAATTTGACAGTTTGCCTCTTCCATTTCTTGTAAAATATATAAAGATACATAGATTATAAATACAAACTACAAAACAACTTGTTATTGGAAAATACTTATAGGATCAACTGTCTAATGTCGCAGAGAGCTTATTTTCAGTCTTTCAGAACATCAGAGAAGAAACAGAAAAAAAAGAGTTGAGCTCGTTCTCAACCAATAATAGAAAAACAAAATAGAATCTCCAATAAAGGCATCAGTCTGATCATTTTCTCTGCTATCAGTGACTAAATGTTTTTCAGTCGTGATAGATATCATGCTATCTACAGAACCTACGCAAATAACTAGGCCACCTGAAGTTTGGCAGGAAAAAAACTGATAAAACAAAGCCAATGCCAACCTGAAACAACGACACATAACAGGGTTGAAACAGACGGAGCAGACGGCAATAACAAGGATGTGACAAAAAAACTGAAAACTTCAAAAGAAACAATAACCCGGTCTGAAAGGAAGAAGAAAACTAAAATAAACCATAGCAAGACTTAACCTAATACAGGATCTGAAACCCAAGAACATAACAACCTAAAACATGACACCTTTAGTTGAACAGAATATTATTACTAATATGGCACCATTAAAAGAAAATAGACTCTTATGTCCACTGTGATGAAAAGCCAGGGCAAAAACAGAGCAGAGGATGATGGATCAGGTTCCTGATGGATGAGACTGAGAATGGTAAATGGCCTGTACTTGTATTGCGCTTTATCAAGTCCAGAGGACCTTAAAGCACTTTATGCTACATTCAGTCATTCACCCATTCACTCACGCTTTCACACTGACAGTGGTAAGCTACATTGTAGCCACAGCTGCCCTGGGCCTTGACTGACTGATCCAGAGCTACCATAAATCGCTGCCACCGGGCCTTCTGACCACCAGGACAAAAAAGTCCTTGTACCCCATCTGCTTGGGAGCCTGGAACACATCCTATGTTAACACATCTCATGACCTTCAATTTATAAATACATTCTCTTCAGAATAAGACTTTATTCGCCAGGTTTGTGGGTTCAAGTAATGTTCTGCTGTAGGTCTGTTGAAATTAGGTGTCAGTTGTCTCAGTGACAGGGAAAAGATTAGAAATAATCAAACTCAGTCCAAACAGTATTTTCTGGTTATCTCAATGTGGAGAAACATTCTAAATATCAGTAAAGGCAGAAAGACTTGACTGTCGTATGTGAGCAGTGTCGTGTGAACTAGTTCTTGTTTGTCTTGTTTGTGTGACATTCACTTCATATAAAGTACCTGTCTGTCATTTAACTATCGAATGTTCTAATTTTGACATTGCAGATGATTTTTTTTTTACTATCCCCTGTTGTCTTTTGTCACAAACAGTATTTTATAACATCATGGTTCCTAAAACAGCTGCTCTCATTCCTAAATTTGAATGCTTCACCAGAAAAACTAAATTGAAAATTATCCATTTAGTCCAGTTATTTTCAACCACTGTGCCACAGCACACTAGATAGTCAAGTATACAATGGGAAATGGTATTTCACTAAATAAATTTCTTAAAAAATGTTTAAATAATTATCTGCTAAAATATATGTCATTGCTGAGTGTCTGCTGTAATAGCCTCTCAGACTAATGTGATACTGTTTCATGTCAGTGGGTGGTAGTATGTAGCTAACTGCTGCATTCCTTGTTATACAAAGAGATACAATGATGCATGCCAAAGATTGCGGCGATAGTAATGGTTGCGTTTTTTTTTTTTAAGTAAAACTGCAAACTCCGAACTTGGCCCTGGAGAAACTTCAGGCCTAGATGTAGGTCCTAGAGTGAGTGCTGGCCAAAAGAAAGTAAAGACGATGCGCTCGAGCTAATACAGCAAAAGCTATTTTTTGTTCAGATTTGCTTCCACTGTGAATGGAACCACACCAGAATGTCACCATGCTGCCAAGCAAGCTTGAATGCCATCTCCAAATTACAAGAAACCAATGAAGTATATTGAGTGCTTTCATGAAAACATGGAGAAAAAAGCAACTTTTAAGAGAAAAGCCACAAAGGTGAATAAAAAAGCTCTCAAAGCTAGCTACCTGGTTGCTTAACTCAAATGTCCCACACCATGGCAGAGGCATGAATACTGTCTGGCAACAAAGCCAGAAGGAGCTTCAGTAGGAAATCTATATTGTCAAGTTGTTGATTCTATTGATATTAGTGGATATTTTCAGCTTCTGGGCAGCTCATGTGGATGGAAATGCCATATTTTGCAAGGTGTGACAGATTAAACAACAAGACAGGACATTTTAGGTCAAATTGGCATAACTTGAATGAGGAGGACTCATGTGGGAAAATTGCATCATGAAATGATCTTGGAAAAAGTCACAGAAGCACCATTTTTTAAAACAATTCTATAGCCAGAAAAATAACTCCAGGTAGCCTATGTATAATTTTTCACTTTTAAACTCTTCGATTCTCCATCCTACCATCATTCAAAAAGAGACACCGATGTACCTGAATCCTTTATTTGAGCTGTAGGCTGACTCTGGACCTAGAGGGAAAAATCCATTCAGCCTCAAACTTGGTGAAACAGAGCTCTCCTCCTGGCTGCTTCACACTTGGCTGTAAACAGCTACACTGCACCTTTAAGGTGAAGGCTTTAATGAACCAAATCACTCCCAAAAAGCAAAGATGAATCCTTGAGGTTCCCAGACACCACCCGCTCCTACAACACCACAAATAGGATTAGTGACAAAGGGCAGCTATGACTCCAATCCGCACTACCCTTTGTGCCAAATAAAATGGAGACAGCTTTTGGGTCTGGTATACAAGGACCTGATAACTGATAAAAACATCCAAGGTACCCCTCTTCATCTGCTACAACTCCACGATAAATACTTCAGGAACAGTGTCATAAGCTTCTTCCAGTCTTTTTCAGGTACACTAAACACATGTGTCCTGGACATCTAAACGCCTATGACCCCATCAGCAGATCTCACTGATGGGGTCAAAATCTCACCAATTGCCTTAATTTCTGATGTTGTTATCAAATCATTAGATTTACTGTTCTTTAATCTTACTTGGATAAAATGTATGAAATTGGAAGAACTCACTTTGCTGATCATGAGAACCCCTGCTTCTGGATCTGTTTTTGCTGCTGCCACACTTTTACCTGTTTGACCTCATTTCAGTTTCTGTACTTCAGTTTTCTGATACATCATTCATCAAATAATATGTATCATCCTGTAACATTGTGTATTTGGCATGTGTCACTGACATCAGACTGTTGTCGTTGTACATTTTGCTTCTCTCTAACATCATGTACAAACACAAAGCCATTTGAGGCTATAAATGGTCCAGTGTTGACGCAAGAGTTTTTAAATTATTAATAACTACAGGATTTTGAAAGAGGACAGAGTCAAAAGGAAAACTCAAACCTCAAGATGGAAAAGCACAGATATTCTGTGACCCTGTTAATGACCTGTGAAAATATATTCCAGAAATGGAAATAGTAAACCTCCATTAAGTGACAGAAGATTTTTAATGCAATAAACAGGTAATATACAAATGCACATACTTGAATCACCCTCTACAAATCCAGAGAGGCTTATTATTTCTAGGGTCCATGCAGCTTTCACTCTCAGCTACTCTTTGCGAGCATTTAAAAGCCAAGCATGCTTTGCAGAGTACCTCATCTGTGAGCTTAACTGATTAAAGCTTAATTTAATAAATATTTACTGCTGTTGTGTGCTCATCCAAATGTGTGTGAAATGAAAGACTTTTAGCACGGTCAGGAAAAAAAAAGAGTATAGAGTCTGTTGTGGTGTTAATCAACTGTATAAACACTGAGGATGTGATGATACATTAAGCTCACGAGACGAGGCGATACACGGTAGAGAAAACTGAGAACAAATCCAAATTGTTTTCTCAAATTACAGTAACTGGCGGTTTTACGACTTACAAACTACATTCAAATATTCTTTAATCAATTTTCTCAAGGATTACCTAGTTTATAAATTACATATTTTGTTGTTGTTTACCCAATTCTAAGGGGGTTCTAATGGCAAAATCATTTAACATGCTCTCTTTTGAGTGTTTTCTCAAATACTTAAAGGTTTCACAAATACAAAACTATGTTCCATGACTCTTCTAAGTGTGAAATTATCTGTTACATCAGTTACATTGTTTAACATTTTAACTAGAGATCCATAACTTCAGTCCAGATTCCCAACTTTCTTAAAAAATAGACATTTAGTGAAGGTAGGAAACTCTGAAGCAGGTCCTAAACTTAGCTGCTATGCTTGGCCAGATACTGTACACCCAGACTATAAATTGTTAGTAAGTCAAGCTTAAAGCCCTCAGCTTCATCTCCAGGGCAAATAATAATATCTGTCTATAAGTCAGATTTCCATTTATCCCTGATGAAAAATATTGTGATGTTCTAATTTTCCAGCATTTCGCACAATTAGGTCTTATAACACCCATCATAGTCATCTTCACAATGTTTGAGTCTACTTTATACTACACTTAAAATTTTAGACTGACTAGATCCTGACAAGCTCTTAAATTAATATGTATGTCCATAGATAAACATCAGTGGGAGAAGTATAGCCAAAAAGGAAAAATGCAAGTTCAATTATAGAGCCAATATAGCTTCACATTAAATTAGAGATGGTTCTTTTTGACTAAATATGTTGTTCTATAGTAAGACAACAATTGAAAATTAGGAAAAAAAGCAGAAAATAGAACAATTTCTACTTTGATGCAATTGATATCGCTTTTTAACAGATACACAGAAATTTGATTTTTACATAGAATTAGCAACATAGTAGCTTGAGTCATTTTCAAAGCTCCATTTTACAAGCCATATGACATCTGCAGTAATGTTGCTTGAACACAAAATGCAAATGTATGTCCATATAATCAACACTGCACTAAATAATTAATTCTATCAGCATTTCAACATAAACAAAAGGGGGAAATTCATATTGCATCAGCCGTAAAGTGAAAGGCAAATAGTAAGCGATACAGATGTGACAAAAACAAAATCTAAATCTTAAATTCATATAAACTGTGTTTAAAATATATCCTATTTGAAGCACATAAAATTAATTTTCTTGTTGTAACATATACTTATGTGAGCAAAGAAGGCTATCTACAAGAATATAGACAGATTGGTTGCAAATGAATAATTTAGGAACCCTGAAAATCATCAATGAAAACAATGTACAGTAAATTTGGTCGCATAAATGTTGTACACATTGTGATTATTTTGAATGTACATGTTGTGAACTTATTTGCAGTAAATATGTCCCCTCTAAACCATTCTGTTTACTCAAGCATTTTGGACTAAAACATGATGTCATCTGTCAAACAAATTAAACATTGTTAAACTTTGATCATTTAACAGAAAAGGGACCAGAAAACACACCAGAAATAAAAAATATACATGCCCAGTTTTGGTCCAGCCGTTCATCTACACCCAACTGAAATGCTTTCATGGGATTTAAAAAAGTTGTTTGAGATCAAAAGCAGATAAATTCAAGTGAATTTTAACAACATTGTAAAGAAAATTGGGCCTAAAGTCCTCCACAATGATGAGAAATATTAATAAGATTATACAGCATGTTCAACAAGACTATTAATCATTACATGTACTTTTTTTCTCACTTCTTCCACAACCAGCTGACACAACACCTCCACAAAGTTCTTAGCTCGTTTAGGAGATGGAGCTTGTCACTGTCGGCTGTGTGCGCTTGTGTGTATGTGTATGTGTGTGTGTGTGTGTATGTGTGTGTGTGTCATAGATTTTGGGCCAACAGTGTGTTAATGTCTGCTGATCTCTCGGTCCTACAAAGTGCCATTCTGCCCAGTTAAACACTCCAGAAAGTCGCCATCTAAGCTCTTGGCAGCAGCATAGACTCGACTCATGTCTTACCCTGGCTTTCGACGGGCCTTCAGCAACAAACGGTGGGCTTATCCATTATGTACAATCTGTGATGAGACTCTGTGTGTATGATTCAAATGTGTTTGGCTCAACACTAAAAGATAACACAAGAAAGAACATTGAACACAGCACACTATTCCTCTGGTTGGGCCTTTATTTGTTCATACCAGTAAAAACATCTTTCAAGCACACTGACACAAGAAAGGTGTTTTCTTTCTGTTAATGTTAAAAAAGAAAAGAAGAGCAGGAGAGAAGACCGAAAGCTGGTCCATTCTTTGATTTCTCTATCAATTATTTAATTATATACCCATGGTTATGAGGATGAAAGAATAGCTTAGATTTTTTGAACACTGGTTTACTATTAGCAGACAGTATCTTATCCGCAGTAAGACGACAAACCTCTGTAAATAACTGTCTAATTGTTTATATATCAGTGACGTGCGGTAGAGTTCATAGCTGGTGAGGCACTGACGTCATCAGAGTCAGTTTTACAAATGTTTACACTCTACAGAGTAGACTCATTGCAAAGCGCTGAAGGAGACTGATTGAGTCAAATAAATTCACCAAGAGGCATGGAAAAAATATTGATTCTTTGATGAAAAAATAAATAAAACTAAATCATTTGTCATTTGGTTGGTATAAATTATTATGGATTTTTGCATTGTAACACATTCAAAAATTATAACCTACATTTCGCACATTTCATTACAAAAACAAAACATGAGTCATTATCGCTGTCTAACCTCTAACCTCAAAAATTTTTTGGTAATAGTTCTCTTTATCTTCCTCAGTTTTAAAAGTCTCTCAGTCTCAATGGAGATCACTGCCAGGGAGGAAAGAATTCCTTGATCAGTCCTGTTCCGGCTGTATGTTTAGAGTCGTTTTAGTGCTTTACTTGTTCAGCATAACTCGCTAATAATAAATCCATAACCACTGAGCTATATTATACACTGGAGTGCTGATTTTGCCGAAAAACTGAAGTCACTGGCCGCCATCTTACTACTCCCTACTCTCACAGAATCCCATAGGATTTGGTTGCAACAACAAGCAGTTTTCTGGCTGTGTGAAAACGTTTCACAGGTAATTCTACAGTCAGTGGATGTACTAACACTATCAACTACTAGGAAATTAGGTGCTGAAATATTTGACATGTTATTCATATTAAATATATATATATATATATATGTACATATAAGTATGTGTATATGTATATATGTATACATATATGTATACGTATATGTAAATATATGTTTTTGTATATTGTAATTTATATATATATATATATATATATATATATATATATATATATAAAATGCAAAATATTTCACATAACATAACATAAAAGTATATGGCATTTGACATTTTAAAAGTTTTAAGCCCCCCCCCCCCCCCCCCCCCCCCACCCCCGAGCATGAGAAAATCCTCGTTATTCGACGCTGTAGCGCACATATTCCCTAGTAACTGGGGAGAAATAGGGAGTACCAATATGCCGGCTGGTGGCTTCAAAGCGACTCGTTCTAACAGCGGGCGATTAGCACTCCAGTGTATAATATGGCTCAGTGGCCATAACTTGCTGTGACTCTACAGTTTTGGGATCAGGAGCGGTGCCCCTTGAGTGCCCCCTGCCTAGAGGCCAAGGTACTGCCGGTCTCACCTACATCCAGTGCTTGGCCGTTTATGATCGCGCAGCAGCGCACGAAAACATGTAACCTGCACACAGTTTGATGACCAAAACACAATTCGTAATTCACATACATTAAATTGTGGAAAATAAGTTCATAACTGTTTGAACAACTGAATGTATGATCTAGAGACAGGAAGATGCATTCACAGAATGGAAGCCAGCGCAGTTACCATGGGATTGCGCAATCCCAGGGGAGGTCAAGCTCGCTGCGGCCTCACCGGCATCGCTATCAAGCGCCACCAAGGATTTACATGAAAAATCTGTGATTTTAAAGAGAATATGATCAAAAATTAGGAAATTAGATAAAAAAAAGACTTATTATGGCTAAGTGGATCACAATTTATATTATGTTATCATTATACATTTTCTTTCTTTCCATGATGACAAGTGAGGCCTGGCTCACTTGCCTCCCCTGACTGCACATCACTCTTATAGATCAAGTGAGAGCCATTTAAACTTGGCTTTCACCTGAATTTAAGTGACATTTTAGATAAGTGGCTTTTAAAATTGCAGAACTCCACTTTCGGATTTGGCTCCAGAGAAGGCAACTTGATTATCTTCCTGTCCGGACATAAAAAACTAGATCTAAAGAATGAACAAATATGACAACACCTTAGACACAATAATGAACACAGATAAATGAACATATAAATAGCAATACCTTTTATGACATATAAACAAGAAGGACATTATCAAAAAAAACTAAACAAAAGAAAACCCTAACACCTATGGATCATAACAGAAACACTACATTTAGAGCCACTGTTATCTCAGTTAAATGGGAACAAAAAAGAAACTTACTTGGGGACTAATCGGGGAGTTAAAAGCAGTTACAATCACCCATTAATGAAGTCTTGAGTAAATTCTAATAAAAACTGAAACTGGTTCATGAATATTTATAGTACATTAAATCTTTAAAAAGGAGTAAAAGGGGACCTAAGTGATAACTAACTTATTCTGATCAATTACTCCAGAATAAATATTCTTAAATTGCTAATGATTATTTAATGATAAAGTTATATCAGTTACATCTAAAACATGTGAGCAATAATGCTGCATATTTACTTGTGACTGATTATTATCATTATTATTGTTATTATTATTATTAATAATATTGTTATTATATAATTAGCCTTGTAGTAGGGCATACTACATATACTACCATATATATATATATATATATATATATATATATATATATATATATATATATATATATATATATATATATATATATATATATAGTCTTCACCTTACAGGCTCTTTCTGTTCTTCCCTGAGCCCTTGGTACTTATCCAGTTTCTTGTGTTTTTTTTCCCCCCCTGATGTTTCCATCACTCGGGATGGCCACATCGATCACAACGGCTGTCCTCTGCTGCTAATCAATTATCACAATGTCCGGTTGGTTGGCCATTACCATTTTGTCTGTTTGTATCTGGAAGTCCCACAGGATCTTAGCTCTGTCATTATTTCCCCCCTTGAGAGGTGACTCCCATTTTGACCTGGGGGTCTCCAGTTGGTATTCTGAACAGATGTTTTTGTACACTGTACCAGCCACGGGGTTATGGCATTCCATGTATTCCTTCCTTGCTAGTATCTAACACCCTGCGGTGACATGCTGGATGATTTCTGGGACTTCTTTGCATAGCCTTCAATTGGGATCTTGCCTGGTACGGTAGATCTGGGCCTCTATTGCTCTGGTGCTCAAGGCCTGCTCCTGAGCTGCCAAGAATAGTGCTTTAGGGCTGTCTTTAAGTCCAGCCCTCTCTAGTCATTGGTAGGATTTGGTCATATCAGCCACTTGCCATCTGTCATCTGTCAGTGGTACATCCCATGCAGGGATGCACCATCTCTCTGTGTTGCTCTCCAGTCTCTTACAAGCGCAGCCAGCAGCACATGCATGTACGTCCATGTTAATAGCTGCCACTCAGGTCTTAGCCACTACCTTCATATAAAATGCCACCATCAGAGCACTGCAGCATAGGAGCAAAATGGTGGAAAGCACTTCCAGCGAATCGCAATCTTCTCTTGCTAACAGCTCTATAAAGTTATGAGTTACTTATTTTTTTACTATACATGTTGCTCCGAAAGGTGATGCTGTCTTGCTGTGTATTTATGCTTTGTAAATATGCGCATACAGGGCAATGGTTGAGGAGCAGAAGGGAATGGGGGTAGGGGAGGTAGGGCCAGGGTGCAGCTGGAGTCGTTGCTTGTCACACATCTTGTTTCTGGCTACAGTGCTCCAGCCCACCTAGTGGTGAAATTTTCCTTATTGCTCCTCTAAGCACTCAGTCCTGAGAATTTTCATTCAGGTTGGGTTAATTCCCCATTTGCTTCTAACCTAGTTCCTATTTGACTAAGCATTAACAAATGAATATGTAGTTTTAAGGTAACCAATAATTAACACTAACAACTTATTTAATATTGATCGGATGTTAATTATTTTTAACATTTTTACTTCCAGCTTATTTCATAAAACCCTGGCCGATAACTAATCAGAGGCAACGTAAGTACAATTTATGGGGAATTTATTAGCCATACACAAACTATTAGTTACTTATGACTTAACCTGTACATAATTAACCATTTAATAAATTGAAGTCCCAATGTTAAAAATTCCTTAATTTATTTCATGTTTCAGTTGTCAGTAACTAGTTATTTATTAAACTAATTATTCTTATAAAGAGTTAGCAGATACTTAGTTAGCTATTGATACCACACTCACCCCTAACTCATTTCATTTTTAACTGGCCATTTACAAATTATGACCTGTCCATTAGCTAAAATGTAAAACGTTAACCTACATTAATCAATGAGTACTGAAATTAGCTAAGGGTTACCCATTTGTCCCTTATTTTAAGGATCAAGAAGCTTTATTTTCATCAAGGGTTGCCGTTATGAAATTTTTGGTGAGGCTGACACCGGCTCAAAATGCACATAAATACACATAACACGCAGACACAAGACATGATCTTCATTTTTTAAATTTAATATCCATGAAACTAAGCTAATTTTAGTTTTTATATCAGTACATGAAAATATTAAATCATAATTAAAGAAAGGTTAAACTAAAAATCTGCATAGTTCTCCTGATGCTCAATTGTTTACAGATATGTTGTTGCCCTTTCTACTCAGACTCATGCCACGAGTGGATTAAGGGGTTTTGGGTTGCAGTCTCTGAGCTCATTCTGTATGTGAGAACCAATCAGAGAAGATTTATTGCCCTCGCTAACAGCCAAATTGCTGTATTATAAAATAAGCAATCTGATCCTCAGATGTGGCTCCCACTATTACAGTACTTTGCTGCAGAGAGTAGTGATTCAGCATTGTATAGATTTAAAAATTATATTTATACAGCTGTACAATTTATGAAGAATTTTAAACTTTTATTATGTTTAATGCAAAGGGGCCTGTACACCCACAATATGCAATGTCTGGCTGTTGGAAGCATTTGCCACAATATGTTAAGAATTCAGTCATTTCTGTGTTTTTTCAACCACAAGTTAAGGGAAGCATCATCCATTTGCTGCTAGAATGAAACATCTAAAACTGCAGAATGAAAGCAGGAGTAGATTAGACAACCAGAGCTATTGAAGAAAAAAGAAAAGGAAAAAAGAGACCTTGGAGGTTTTTGTTTAAAGTGTAGCTTTATTATTTCTTTTATGGGTTTTTTTGCTGACAAATGCACTCTAAACATGTAAAGCTACACATAAAATGGTGTAAGCAGCCTGTTTATTGTCTTGAATCTGCTTCACTGCACATTTTTATTTCATGTTATTGTGATTCATCATCTTTCAGTGTCCTCATGCAGCATTTTTACAGGAAAAAAAGAAGCTAATATCCAGGAAGTAGCATCTCTGCCACAATATAACACCCATCAGCCATAGGAACAGCTATCAGTCAAGAGCTTTAAAAGAGACATGTGGACACACGAATATGGACAGACATTTAGAAGCGAGCAGAAACTATTCATGAAGGAAGAAGAAACTTGCATAACTATACTTCTGATAGGGGGAAAGTGTTTTGCACTCTGGATTTTAGCACAAAAAAGCCATTTGACTACACCTAAATCTTCTTTTCATCCAGCTGTTTTTTCGGACCCATGGAAGGGGATTATCTGTCCATAGTGACTCGTTTCTTCTTTTATTGTTGCTGGGCAGTTGTGCATTTAGCCAGCAGGGAATCAATGGCTCATGTCATGATAGCTGCTAGTGGTCTAAAGCATCAGTAGCTATCACAGATAATTAAACTCTTAAAACAGCTTCACAGATGTTTATAGAAATAAAGTGTAAATCTAACACTGTGAAATGCATATAGTGTACATAGGACTTACTCAAAAATAGACATGCAACCTTTAGGAAAAAGGCTCAAACAATGTATTCATTTAAAAGTAGTTTCTGGTGAGTTTTACTAAAGCACAAGGAAAAAGTAACTCTTGCACTCCCCTTAAGTAAAAGAAAACAGGAGCACACCTGTTATGTATTTTGGGTCAAAGTTTCTCATGTTTTCAAAGGAAAAAAAGGGGACGGGTTGTAGCTGCACAGTGTGCAAGAGACATGAGGCGATACTTATCTCTGACTAACTGTCTGAACTTAAGCAAAAATACTTTACAAGCTAAACTACAAAAACAAAATAAAACATGCTCACATATATAAAACATTTGGAAAATAGACTTTGTTTAGGTCCCAAGCAAGTGGATAAACATTCATTCATTAATATCCCTGTATCCCATTATAATTTTTCTAATTTTCTCAGATTAATCATTGAGCAGGTGGCTGGTGTCGATCTTTCTTCAGTGTAACAAAATGTGAAGAATCAACCACACTGTGGCAGCTAGAAAAACGCAGATCCTTTTAGTAGATATGCTGTGACGCAGTCATTTTTTCTCACAAGTATCCACCATAAATAAATATGAATTTTAAGACTGAGTATAGTACGAAGGTGAAGCTGTTATTAACTTTTTTTTGTTTGTCATGCAGCCAGAATGACATGTATTTTGTTTCTGCAGCAATTTGATGGGGTTTTGCTATTTGCATGGACAGCAGTCACCCCTTTTCAATTGCCACTCAAATGGCTGGAGCTTTTGAGAAGCCTTGGGGCTTTTCAAATCACAGGTAGCGTTTCCACACACATTTACTCGACTAATTTCACTTTCCCTGCACTTTACTTTCCCGGGGCTTTAGTCCCCCAAACCCACCCAGTATTTCTCTGCTGCCCTGGGGCTTGGGGTTGCGTGCAGTAAAAAACACTGTCCACCACAATGGAGTAAGTGGAGTAAGGAACGGTAAGAAGAGGAGGATTTTAAAAATCATGGAGCTAAAACAGTGACAGCTTGCAGTGACGTTGAAAAGAGTTTGGGCATTGTAAAATCAAACTTTGAAAAATTAAACATTGAAAAATCATATGCAATTACATCAAAAAAGAGATTTGGCATTGTGAAATTAGACATTGAAATTTAAGTCCTTTTCTTGGGCTTTCCGTTTCACCAGTACTCTTCGTCATCCGCCTGCTGTCACTGGTTTAGCTCCATGCCACAACAATCATTACCTGTATAAGCTAATGAACATAATATTAATGAAAATAATACAATTTCTTATGGTCAAGCAGCGATACTGACCAGAGTTCACTGCAGGGGTCTGCCACCATCAGGTCGGAGTTTGTGATTAGTTGGGAGGATGTAAGAATGTAACATTAACCTAAATGATAGGCTAGAATGCAAAAGGAAGGAAAACTGTTCTTCTATTGAACTTTTATTGACCCTTTTTTTCTCTCCCACCAAAAGGTATATCAATCGATATACAGTATATCGTTAATGAATTATTGTCTGGACCTAGCTCCTAATACTAGGTTTTAGCATGCCTTTGGTGACGTTGAGAAAACAGGAGGCGTGAACAAGGAGTTTTACACACTGCTTATGACTAAAGAAATCATTTGAAAACCAGGCAATGGCTTTGTCCAGTAATTATGTGCAGAAGCACACTAGTTTGCCATGAGAAATCATTTGGTGTTCCATGGCAAATTAACCAATTTCACTTGGTCTTAAAGGATTTAAAAAGAAATCAATTATCATCTGCTTCAAAATGGCCATTGTCGAGTGTCTGCTGTAGCAACATCTGGCAGAGTAATGTAATACTTTTGCATGTAATTTGGTGACAGCATGAAGTATACTGATGTGTTGCTTCTTAGACATGAGAACTTCAGTGATGCATGCGAAAGGTCGCAGTGAAAGTAATAGAGACATTTTCAAAAAGTTAACATACAAACTCTAAACTCAGCCCAGGGCACAATTTGGACCAAGTGAAGGTCCTCGTGTGAGCAGAGGCCAAAAGAAAGCAAAGACAGTGTGCTTGAGGCAAAACAATGAACACAATATTTTGTTCAGATATGCTTTCACCATGGACCCATTGGCATTGAATCTATTGTGTTTGGCGTGTGGCAAACAGCTATCCAACAGCGCCAAGCTGTCGAGCAAGCTTAAATGCCATCTCCAAAACATCCATTTCTTCCATCATTATTTGCTCCACCAATCAACATTTCCTGGGAGAATAAAATACAGACACAGCATGACTGAATCACCATTCACCACCACCTGTTGGCCTCAGCCCCTGTGGATTTGTTCACTTCCTGGACTTCCTCACTGACCACCAACAGTAAGATATTTGCCTCATCTGCTATTTCATTAACATAAAAAAATCCTTTACCTCTCCTGCTGTGTCCTGCGAGAATGTTGTTGATAATCCGTAACATCAGTCACTTTGCACATTTTCAATAGACCTGTTAAACCTTCAACATCCATAATTATTGCCTGCCCTTGGCTCTTGGCCAATGTGTGTTTTGTGGATGGAGGTGCCTTAAGCGTAAACTTCCTATTTTGCAAAGTGCTTACATAAAAACAAGAGAGAAATTTCGGAACATATCAGAATATCTGGACTCAGGATAACTTATGTGGGAAAACTGCATAAGTGTTTGCACTAATGAAACCACACCCATAGTCGAGTGCTCCAAAGGCTTCTTTAGCAGAATGAAGGGAAAAAGACAGATGTTATCATTATGCATTGTTTTTTGCACCATAAGCCCCCTCGCTGCCAAGACTTTTTCAGCAGAAGTAGTTCTTTTGTTGGAGGATGTTGTGCGCATTGTGAACTTTGTTAAAAAAATGATCTGTGAAAAGTTGCGTATTTCTATTTCTGTGAGGAAATAGGGGTAGAGCAAAAAGTCTTATTGCTCACTACAGATATCCAGTGGTTGTTGTGGGGCAAGGTGCTGTCCCGTGTGTGTGAGGAACTAAAAGTTTTTGTTTTTTTATCACAGACAAGATTTGATTACTCAAATCTACTTGGAAGTAAAATTGACATACCTATTTGATATAGTATTTCATCATCTGAAAAATGGATTTCGTATCATGGTAACAACACCTGTAAAGTGCGAACCTTGAGATGCTCCCGCTCTATGAGAACACACTGCTGCACCATGTGAGGCAGTAGGTAAACATATAAAGACTCTTGAGAAGTTGTTATTTGATTTCCCCTTAGCCTTCACTAAATTCCTTGACTGGGTTAGTGACCCATATAGTTCACCATTAGTTGTAGGAAAGAACGTCACTTTACAATAAGGTGATCAGACGTTCCTGTTTACACGGACCATCCCCAGTTTGGGTGACCAGGCTGTCCCCAGCTAAAGCTATCCTTAGAAATGTCCCTAAGTTTATCATTTTATGAATGAGAGAAAACAATTTGCATACAGACTTTTATTGTGGTAGTCAAGGACAATAAACGAGTGAGTGTGTTGTGCGGAACAACATCTATTACAGTAAATGGCCTGTAATTGCACTGTATAGTTCTTTATCAAGTCCTAAGGACCCTAAATTGCTTTACACTACATTCACCCATTCACTCACATGCAGTGGGGAGCTACTTTGTAACCACAGCCGACCTAGGGCAATCTGACAGAAGCAGGGCTGCCATACAATCGGTCCCACCATGCCATCCGATCACCAACAGCAGGAAAAGGGGGTAAAATGTCTTGCCTAAGGGCACAACAACTGAAACGTTCAGAGTGCGGGTTCGAACCGGAAACCAAGCGGTTAAAGGACAAACTTCTAACTCCTTCGCCATTGTTACCCGCTGCCACATTATGCTGCAGTTAACATTACAGATAAAGTAGAAGACGAACAGTCAAGCGCTCCACTTTTAAAAAAGAAGCAGAAGAAGCAGCAGAGCGCAAGCTTGTCACCACCGACAGGAGGCTGTCCTGTGACATGGTATGTGTGAATCAATTCATTTTTTATGAACTGGGCTCATTCTGATAAAGTGTTATCAACATTCGCTGTGCCCAGATAAAACAGATAAATAAATATGGCTGGGGGGTGTTTAGTTTTATTTAAGATGAGGACCCAAAGGCAAAATAAACTGTGCTGTGGCATGAGAGAGAGTGGGGGAAATCATAATAGGACGATTGAAAAACTCCTTGTAAAGCACTGATATGGTACGGTGGCACTACAGGGTCAACAAGGGATAATTTTAGAATTGATTGGTGACCTTCAGTTTTTATTGTAGGATAGTTATTATGAGTTGTTTGGCTAATTTATGATTGTGATTGTTACCAACATAGACTTTCAGGATTGGGTGTATTTGTCTACTCAGTCTGGACATATTTAAGCTGCTCGTGAAAAAAAGGAAGGAGTCAGTGACAGGAAAACTGTGAGAACTGCATGAATTGAGAATGATGAGGAGGGAGAGATAATTACCTGCTTAACTGCATTTCTTCTGTTGCATGAGCTTGGGGCTCCAAATATTCTGCTGTTATTATATAGCATTTATGGCATTTCTTCAGCTGAGGAAACTAGCTAAACAATTTAAAAACAGGTTAATATGTATAATGGGATTATACTAGGATGACTCCAGTTTCTCATAAAAAAATAAACAACTTCTAAGGTGTATCTGAAACAAAAATCTTGTTTTATTTATTAAATTGTAAATTTTCTGAATATTTTACCCTTAATGTTTTTGGAGAGGGTTGTAATTATATTATTTCTCTGTTTTAGAATAGATTAAGACTGATAGAAGGTGAGAGAGGAGGAAACTAGTTTGATGAGAACGGACATAAAACATTTTCTGCTCTTATTCTAGCAGGACCTCCATGGCTACCATGCCTGATTGCCATGGTTGATGGCTCTTCAGGCAGAGAAGGCCTCAAAGAAACCAGAGATGAGCTCATGTCGATGGATTCACTGATCAGAGTTCCCTCACCTCACACGCACACACAATATACTTGCACATCAAATGGCTAACCATACACACGCACATAATGTACTTCTACACACTTATGTAAGTATATAGATGTTCACATTCCCCACACAACATAAATAAACAAATAAATAAATCCCTTTATAGTCCCAAAGAGGAAAAGATTGTCTCTGCATTTAACACATCCCTTAGGGAGCAATGTGCCACCACACTGGTTGGCTAACAGGGAGCAGGCTGTGGTCAGAAGCCTTGCTCAGGGACCCAGAGTGACAGACTGAATTTCGAACCGCCGACCTTTGGAGCGTCTCCGAGACACGCTCTCTAACCACTAGAGGCTCCAACAAATGTATGCTCACTTCCATTGATATACATCAGGCTCCCGCTTCTGTATGAAAAATGTTGCCTTTTTTATTAGTCTGATGCAATATTCTAATCTGGAAAAACTGTGTTTTTATTTGCTGGAGGTAGGAAGAACAGTCCTAATTAACAAAAATAAAGGCTTTCAAAGATAACAAATGTTATTTCATAACTTTTTTTATTTTAATTTTTCAATGTAAACCGTGTGCCATGGTTCAAAACATCTTGAAAAACATCACCTCAGTTAACAATGCCTTTATTAAAAAGTTCATTCCTTGGGACCCTCTGCAATCAGTCACCCGGACGTTCACTATATGGAAATGGTTCGTTTATAGCACACTTCTTTTCAAAAAAAAACAAATTTGCATTTCAGGGAAATTCTGCTCTGGAAAGGTAAAAAATAGTTTTATCTGTCTGTATTTGTGATGCAGTTATACATTTGTTGAAAAACAATTCGCCTCTGGCAATTTGCTTTAAGAAAACACCAGGCCACACGCCTGTAAATTATCATGGGATAAAAAAAACGGTTGAGTAATTGGATAAGGGACACTGAGACTTCACCACTTACACACGTCCGTTTTGGTTTGTAGATTATTACGCTTTCTCACCATGTGGAACATGTGGGAAAATACTATGTGAAGTTGAGGGTCATCTATAAAAAGAAGTGTCAAACAAAAGCATGGGGACATGATAAGAACATTGTGTCTTTGTTTTGTTTTCTCGCAAAGGAGATATTTGTCATGTATTTTTGTGTGTGGACTGTGTTCTCAGTTTTTTCCCCACTATAGAAATGGCAGGCCTTTCACCCTTATAACATGGTGTGAATTATAGCTGGTCTCAGCTGAATAGAGGAAAGATATTATTTATTTATTTGCTCGTTATTTTTGTCCTCACTTTGGGACCCAGTGATCATTATAACAGTTTCAATATACTGATATTTATCTCTTTTTTTCCTGTTGGTAATAAAAGAGGTTGTTGTTGTCATAGGCATAGCATAGAACAACGGAATGTTGTTTCTTACATGATTTACCATCTTCATCTAAGTATGCCATATAATCTATTAAAATTTTAAGGTTTTGGAGATTACTTTATTTTAAAAATCAGTTGTAAATTGGTTTGTTGCAGAGCTTGAAATTGTGTTGTTTTTTTAATCCCTTCTCTATGTCTTATTAGTACATACTAGTGCTGTCAAACGATTAAAATTTTTAATCGCGATTAATCACATAATTTCAATAGTTAACTCGAGATTTGGACGGCCTTTAACTCCGACGTCACTACGTGACAGAAACGCACGTTGGTCATGCGAGTCAAATCCGGGCCTACAGCCTTCCGAAAGTTAACTATAAAGTTCCCGCTCTCTTCTCTCTGGACATTTTTGTTGATTTCTGTGAGGGGCCTGTGCTGATACGTCATGTCACACAAAGGATTGTGGGATACCTTTAAGGTTCTTAGTGCCGGTAAGGAACGTTGCAGGGTTCCTTGGCAAAACTAGCCGCCGGAGGGAGCATATAGGCTACTTTTCCTACCTCCATCCTTAATCACTGCACTATTCGTAACAGCACTTATCATGGCGACTGCTGATGCAGTCATTGCTCTATAAGGGTATTTGGATTGAGCCCTGATTTCTCTCATTTGATGCAAATGGCTATTTTCTAACGTTAACCAAAGGAACTGGCAACCGGCTGACAAACAGTATAACTGAAGTTTGTACCGAGAGCGGAAGAGCACAAGTGCTCCACCTACTGGTCGGAAGGAGTTAAACTTGTAGCTATTGCCTGTAATATTGAGAGTTTTAAAAAGTTTTCTGAAAAGTTTATTAACACAGTTTATCTACAGTTTGATCAGGATGTATTCAGCAATTACTGTTCGCATACATATGTTAAGTTACTTTCCTTGCTATTAAACTATCAAACAAATGGTAAATGGCTTGTACTTGTATAGCGCTTTAACTAGTCTTGACGACCTCCAAAGCGCTTCACACTACAGTTCAGTCATTCACCCATTCACACCCTGACAGTGGTGAGCTATGTTAATAGCCACAGCTGCCCTGGGGCAGACTGACAGAGGCGAGGCTGCCATGCACCGGCGCCACCGGGCCCTCTGACCACCGCCAGCAGGCAATGTGGGTGAAGTGTCTTGCCCAAGGACACAACGACAGAGACAGTCAGTGCAACCCGCCAATTGCAAGACGAACTCCCTAACCTCTGTGCCACGTCGCCCTGATACACAATTGTGTATCTACCTTGTCTTTTAATGACATCCAAAATTATCAGTGTTAAATCAACAGCGCGTCATAGGCTTTGTGCATAATGTTGTACAAGTAATTTGATCTGCAACTCAATCAGTACTAAAGATTTCTTTGATATGCTAAAACAAATGGTAAGGCATGAGCTGCACAACTTAAATATGCTGTATACATGTACGTCTGCGGCAAGATTAACTAAAATGTGGCTATAAAGTTGCAGCAAGGACTCAGTACTGCCCCACTACTACTTTGGGGCACTCGCATACTTTTAGTCTTAAGCTGACATCCATCCCCCAGATGGGAAGGTGATCATAAAGTAAGGAGAAAGAATAACATGAGACGGTCACCTCAGCAAAACGTTATTAACTCTGTCCTCATGCAGCAGCAGTTTTACAATTTGCACACCCATCATCAATAAGTGCCTAATATTGAAAATATAGACAAACTTATTTCCTTCACATTAGGAACCACATAAAATGCAATGCTTGTCAATGTGAGAAACAGTGTGACAGCAGCTTAAGCGAGAAGGGGTCTAGTCAATAAGATAAAGTGTTATCCACCATTTTAAAAGGTTGTTTTGGCTGAGGTTCTTGCGAGATTCACAGCTAATATAAGTAATCTCTAAATGGTATTCCATTTTATTTCCTTCAAATTTTCCTGTCCCTAACTTAAATAAGTGATGCGTGAGAATCTGATATCATGAAAATTGCAGTTTATCCTCATAATCTTTTTTTTAATATTTGTTTTATATCCTGCAAACCTGCGTGTTTTTCTAAATTTCTGACATTATTTAGTCTGTCATTTGTTTTGCCTCTCTTGTAAAGAACGTTTTGTTGTCAGACCTTGTTACCATGCTGACATTGAGTCATGAGAATCCTGCTTATCAGACTGAGGAAGCTGTGTGCTCAAATCAAACAGAAAGCAGGGAAACACAGACTGTAACTGAGGCAACATTTCACTCATGTCGTTCTCATTATCTTCCTTCCCTATTGACCTCTTCACCTCTCTGCTCACGCTGCTACACGGGTTGTTAAAATGCAAATATCTCATTCATGCACGAAGCTGATTCAGCCCTGCAAATGCAGCCGAAACACACGCAGCAAATTCAACACGCTGCTGAAACGGGCACCGGCACCCACAAACCCACACTCAGTTACGCTTTAAACGGAAAGCCTTTCGGGGTCGGTTCCTTGCACCGATGTCATTCCTGTTACCGCACTCTGATGCAAGGGATAAAACCTCCTTGTGTCACACCTCTCCAGAGCTACTGAGTCACTCCTCACCATCAGTAAGCAGTGATGTGGGCCTGAGCTTTTCCCCTTCTTAAGATGGCATCAGACCTGCCGTTCCTCAGGGAGATCAAAGAAACGCCCTCAGGGGCTGAACCATGACAAAACAGAAAGTGAGACAAAGAGAGAGGAGTCCCCCTTGAGGTCTGAACACCTTGACAGAGACAGCACACTTCAGATTTTTTTTTAAAGATTTTTTTAAAGGTTTGTTGTTGTTTTTTTGGTCAAACAGTAACTCTCATCTTTTATGTCAGGTTGTTGTAAGGTACATTTACTGAAATATGAACAAATGATACAGTTTAATCTAATAACATGATAAATCTGTCAAGATATTTGACATGACTGTGCTAATTTGGGCTTTCAATTGCCACTAATGAAGACCTAATTATGATTGGGAGCATTTCAAAAGACAAGGGGCTTCTAGTTTTGATGTGGAGTGGGGCCATGATCTGCTCGAAAACACATTTATGCCTTATGTAATGCTTTTTATTTTTTGCGCACAAATAAAAGTCAGAAACATCTAAGGCTGCCTGACATTTTTCTGAGACATTTACTTGACAAAAGTTTTTGTATGTCATAGATGTGAGAAACAATACTCCATTAATATTAGGCAATCCAGAAGGATGAGTAATGTCTTCACATCTCGGCTGATATTTTCAAGTCTCCGATTTAAATGTCAAGCACAGTTATTATGTGGTTGTCATGCCATCTTTCTCTATCTGCTGGATAGAGCCATTCCTACAAGGTCCTGTGTTGTGGTATAATAAGCACAGACCTCTTACATTTTGCATCAAACTTCAAGCCAAATATTTTGCACCGTATTCTTACTGTGAGTGCCTATGGCAAAGGCATTAAGACATACTATTGTTCTGCATACATTCTCCATTATTTTTATTCCCTGTTTCCACTGTCCCATGGCAAATGAATGGGAGGTGAATGGGGTCTTATTACATTACGTCTCTCTTGCTCGCTCTCTCTCTCTCTCTCTCTCTCTCTCTCTCTCTCTCTCTCTCTCTCTCTCTCTCTCTCTCATGGAAAAGTGTTAAAAAATGTGCTACTATATATGGTGAGAACAAAAGTAATCAAAAGACAAACGTCATCCTGTTTACACAAAGGAATAAGCCAAAATAAATAAATTAAAAACTCCTTTTCTCAAACTACCCTACTGGAATAACAAAAGAATTCAAAACATATACATTTATTTTTCTTCAAAAAAAAAAAACCCAACGCCTCTAATTTGACTATATGTCGACATGCAAAGTTTGAACAGGTAACAAAGCAAAAAACTCTAACTCAGTGAGAGAAATTGACAAAATCTTGTATTTTTACCACAATTTCTGTTGCAATCTTTGAGGGAAAAAGTCTCTTCCAAAAAAAGCTCTTTGCGTAGCCTGGTTAATTCGCTCCAAACCAGTGAATGGAAATGCACTGCTAATTCGCTTTTTTTCCCTTCTTTTATGATATTTCACATGTTTGCTCAAAATTCGCTTGACACATAGTAAACATATAGTCAGTCTGCCATAGTGACTCATGATTTTTAACTTTAACGCTTTTAAATGAGACAGACTGATGTTTACTTCAACTATGTGCCCTATCAGAACATCCAGGAGTTTCTCCTGCTCAGTGGTGAGTAACTTGATGACAGCTAACTTTTGCCAATAGTTTGACCAGGAATCAGTTGCAGATATGTTACCATTGTGGCTAATGCGTAAAATATAAAAAAAAAATTAAATTCCTTGATTTTCATCTTTAAAAGCTTTTATTTTGTCATTAAAGTGTGTGGATGTACAGTAAGCACTACTACAGATAAAAAAAAACAGTTTGTGGGTATTTCTTTTATAAACCTTACTGTTTCCTCCTTGTCCAGTGCCCTAATGTGGATCTTTGAGAAGTAAATTTAAACATACATTGAGTGTTAACTATACCAAATAGAACATAGCACCCTCTGTATCAAATCAGGAGAAAAAAACGGATAGATTTTCTGATTTGCATAAGGTTGCAAGGCTGCAATGAGTCTGTAACCAGATAAATCATTTCAAATCATCCCTGCAGCATCCCCCTGGTAGACAAACAACCTGTATGTGCTCTCCTCGGATGTTTGCCATTTCCTGCCATTCTGTTCACCGTTATTGATCGTTATAATCTCTGTTCCCACCCTCTCACTTTCAGCTCAAATTGTTTCTCCTGCTGAACAGAAGATGAGTGATTCTGACAATAGACCACTCCAGTTTAGTGTCCATGACTCTTATAGAATTTTTTTGGACCACAGTTATTACAGTTATTGTATGACATGCTGCCCACTTCACAGGCACCCCACATCCTAAAAGATTTGCTTCAGAATAAATCTCATCTCACAAACATCACACAGCCATGACATTGTAATTTGTGCAATGTGTGCATTCACATGAATGTTGCTTGGGAATGTGCTACTCACCAAAATATTCAGCATGCATTTTAGAAATTAGAAATAACTTGTATTTCTGCAAACAGATCACACCCAAGAGTGTAAAAAATGTCCCTAAAGTCCTAATTAGCAGTGGTCTGCCATCATACATACTGTGTCTGCTCTTTACCTTAGAGAAAATGCTGATGTTATTGAAAGATGATGAAAAAAGTGTTCCCCAAGGAATTATCTCCGTGACCTTTTGTGTCCACGGTATCCTGCTGCTTAATACATTACGGCCAATTAAACAGCTCTATGCCTTTTCTCCACACGTTACTTCTGTCATTTGTCCATTTGCTGATTCAGTGTAAGGCGGACAAACCATCATTTTTATTATAAATTAAGCTAATTTTGTTTGATTTTCAGAACTAATATAAAGTCACCTTAATTTTTTTTATATTCCTCTTTAAGTACATTATCAGTTTCCAAAAAAGCAGAAGCGAAATTAGACTAGTAGATCACTTGCCCAAAGCTACATAAGAAAGCTCTAATGGTATCACACTCCTCATGCTGCATAAGATGTCAGTTGATGTGAATTATCAATGTTTTTTATCCGTTTATTTATTCTTTCCAAACATTATTTATTGAACATGTTTTTTGAAACAAAACCCAACATACAGCGCCAATAGTTTGCACACAAGTTCTTGCCGCATGTCAAGCCACTTCATTGGCTTCCTGTTAAATCAAGAACAGAATTTAAAATTCTCCTTCTCACATATAAAGCCCTTAATCATCAAGCTCTGTCATATATTAGAGACCTGGTTACCCCGTATGTTCCTACCAGAGCACTTCACTCTCAGAATGCTGGTCTATCAGTGGATCATCCAGTCTGTAAAAGTAGAATGGGAGGCAGATCTTTGTTCTTAAGCTCTTCTCCTGTGGAACCACCTCCCAGTTTTTGGTCCGTGAGGCAGACACCCTGTCTACTTTTAAGACTAAGCTTAAAACTTTCCTTTTTGACAAAGCTTATAGTTAGAGTAGCTTAGGTTATCCTGAGCTATCTCTAAAGTTATGCTGCTATAGGCTTAGGCTGCCGTAGGACATCAGGGTCTATTTTTCTCACTCTGCTGAGTTCTTCTACTGTTCTCAAATTTTGCATTGTATACAACTTTTAGCTTTATGGTACATCTGACCTGGCTTTCTGTAAGCTGTGACACCATCCTGGGGAGCAGATCATCTGCCATTACTTTCTCTAACCAAAAAGATTCCTGGATCAATGTGTGCTCCTGTGCTCTTCTGTGTCTCTGCTCTGTCTTCTCAAACCCCAGTCGGTCGAGACAGATGACCGTTCACACTGATCCTGGTTCTGCTGGAAGTTTTCCTCCCTGTTAAAGGAGAGTTTTCCTCTCCACTGTCGCTTCATGCATACTCAATATGAGGGATTGCTGCAAAGCCATCAACAATGCAGACGACTGTCCACTGTGGCTCTACGCTCTTTCAGGAGGAGTGAATGCTGCTTGTAGAGACTTGATGAATCTGCTGGGCTTACTTAGATAGGAAACTTTTTGACCAATCTGTCTGAATGATTTGATTGAATTTGACTTTGTAAAGTGCCTTGAGATGACATGTGTTGAGAATTGCTGTTATATAAATAAAATTTAATTGAACTAAATTGAAATAAAAATCCACAAATTCCCCAGTTTGCTTTCATGTACTTATTTGACAGTCAGCTTACGCACAGTCGTCAATGTGATATACGTAATTGTTAAAGTTGATTTCTCAGTCATCACCATGATAGCTAAATTTTATCAGAGTCTAAGCATGAGATGGTTGATCATCAGTCAAATCACATAATTGTTTGACTCGATGTAAACTTTTCTGATACATCTGGAAAAACTTAAGTGTTAAGTTGACACTGAACAAAAAATATGAAATACAGCACTTTTCTATGATTCTGACAAAAAGAGAAACCTAGTATGCCAAGACAAACGGCTGAAACATTTTGTCTTTGAAGGACAGGCTTTGCTTTGTCTGCTTTCTAAAATGTTTTGGAATTTGTTAGACATCCATCCTTGAGTCTTTTTCACAAAAGATGTAATTTTTCATCTTTTCCACCTATTAAGTGTGCGCGCGAGTGTGTGTGTGTGTGTTTTAAATCCGAGCTTTATTTTTGTGCTTATTGTTCAGATGATTCAACAAAAATACCAATCAGAACATTGCTTCTAATAACCGGAAAAAAGAACAACTGTGAACAAATGTCTGGTTGAACTGTAATCTTACCATTCAACTGACCAAAAAGGGGTTTAAGACTATAAATATGAGACAGATATCAGATTCATTAGTCCCTGTTTGAGTGGAAATAATAAATTTAACTCCTGGTTCTTTTTATGCTTTAAATAAACCCTCCTACTTCTAAGCATAGTCACATCTCTGTGGTTTATTGCGTAGGTTTAAATTGCACTGCAGCTGAAAATTACATGTCCTATTTTTGTAATTTACCTTTAGGTTTCTTTTTCTAGGGCAGGTACGGGTGTTAGCCTGAACTTTTACTCAAAAGTGGCTGAAGCCCTGATTGAATGAATCACACGCCAGTGAGTCACGCCGTACATGTCATGCAGCGATCAGCACTGTACTTTTCCAAATATGTATTTTTTTGCTGTTCTTAGAATTGCTAGACCAAATAAAACAATTTTCGACCGCCCAATATGACTTTGAACGGCCACCGAATTACATATACGATGTAGTGCTGACTCGCTTCGTTTAAATTGAAGCGTGTCAGCGCTACATCGCTGTTGCTTCGATCACTTCACCAAGAATGTCAGGTCCTCCCAGACAATTCTCCATTTCATTTTCATCTCCTTATGGGAGTGCATAAATACTCCTGTTATTCTAATCTGTGAGCTGTGTGCCACGCTCTGATTGGCTGACGGGCCGGTGACTCATTTCAACAGGCTGGTGTGGGGCTGGCAAGAAGAGGGGTGGGTAGGCGTTTGTGAAAAGGGGGAGCAGAAGGTGGCAGTGAAGCTCTCCACCCCCCCACCCCGCTCCGCCCGCATGAGCTCTTGTGCGCAGTGATGTTGATGGAGCACGCCGAGTGTGTCACATCACAATACACAACATAAACATCTGCAACTTAATACATAAACCACTTCACACAGCCTCCCCCCCCCCATCATACCTCCCCTTTATTTCCTCGGCTACTGTTGTCTTTGGCCATACTTGGGGAGAGACACTGCCTGCGGGAGAGGGAGAAAGAAAGACTCATCAGAGAATCTGCAGCCCCCCCAACCTTTGCTGCTTTCCTGCTTTTGCTCTGCTGCTGCTGCTGCTTCGCAGTCTGTGCGAAAGGCAAAGGGAGGGAGAGGCAGCGGAGGAAGAGCTGCTGTTTGTCTCTGAGATGCGGAGGGAAGAGGAGGGAACTGCGAGGTAGAGAACAGACCCAGTCAGTCTTCTGGTTCATGCCAGTGTGACCAACTCAGCCCAGTCTCTGTGCACTCCTGCCACTATCTGAGCAGCCCTTTCTCTCTCTCACACACACACACACTCACAAAGACACTCACTCACTCACACGCCAGGAGTCTGACATCAGCATCACAAACAGGTGAGTGAGAATAAAATCAGGATTAAACAATGAGCAGTTTCGGAGGATGCTTCGTTATGATTGTTTATGTGCTTTCTGCTGCTTTTAGCTGTTTGAAAAACCAGCGATCATCGATTGCTGACGCTTGCAATGGGATGAGGTGTATCTACCTTTTGTTGTGCTCGATGATGTGACGGGTTTTGCTTTCACATCTGCGTGTTCGCTCAGACTTGGAGGGAAGTGTTGCTCCTTGCTCGAGAGAAACCGTCATATTTCGTCTTGGTTTCCCCCCCTGTGTGCATCCATGTGTCCCTGACTTGGGTTTACATGGAACGCGTTCCAGCTCACACACTGATCTCTCGCTGGTTTTAATACGCGGATAAACAGGAGAAAACACAATGTAAACAGTGGCGTCTCAGCTGCCGGGCTTAAGGCAGACTGTAGTATCTGCTGGAATGCAGATTGAGCAGCCCGCAGTGGGTCTGCGTGGAGTTTAACAACAACTGTCAGGAGGAGCCCCAGGCTTTTTTTGTTTTTCCCGAGCTTAGTGGAAGCTTTTGGTACAAACTGCGCAAGAGATCTTCTGCAGTCGTTCTTAACTGTTGTTGCTTTGACACAGTGAGAAGAGAAGGTGGTACAAGACTGTAAAGTCATTGCTGAGGCTATTACATAATAACAATTAAATAATAAAACAACAGGTAAATCTTTTTGTACATATGTCAAAGAGTCACTTTCTATGTGTCGCATTTTTGTTTGTTCATATCTATGATAAAGACCTTTGCTCTGATTTAGTACCTCTTTCTCTGTGTTGCTTGCTGCGTGATCTCAGCAAGGGTTTAATGGCAGCTCTATGTTTACTTCAGAATCCTGCTATACACCACTTGTTGAGTCCACTTTTGTCTGAAATTTAAGAGTAAGTCCCTAGCTACGTTCATTTACAGCTTTTTATGAATTCTGTAAAGTGAAGGTTTTTTTTTTTTTAAAAAAAGGGACTTGCTGCTCGAGTTCATACAGAAAGACATTTAACCCCCTGAGCCATGGCCACGGCCTGACAGGGAAAACATCCCTGTGGTGTTTGTGTCTTTCACCGAATCCTGCTGTTGTTTGCCTTTGACTGTCAATCTGTCACAGATTGTGATGCTGAGGAATCAGCCCCAGCTCCCCAATGATCCCCCCCCCGCCACCACCACCCTTCAAGTTAACACCCCACCACCTCCACCACCACCGCGCCATCAGTCGATCCACTCCTCCATGTTTCTCCCACCCGGTTTTGAAATGTTTGTCTCCTCGCCGCGCGCCTCCCTCCACCCCTCTCCGCTCCGGTCGCCACAGAAACGGCTGATTCAGGAAAGGTGGGCGGGTGTCTCTGAGCTCTCGCTGCTTGCTCTGCCCCATGCGGTGCTTTCACAGTACATTTTTGCTCCTGAGCTGCTTCTATGGCCCTGATATGCTGACAGTTCAGGTGGCTCAGTCATATGTTACACAACTCCCATCAACAACACAAAACCCGCCTTGTTCGGTTACCTGAGAGAGTAAGTGCGCCACGTAGAGCTGTTTTCACATTTGTGGGAACTGTCCTCCAGCAATTGCTGAAAAGTTCAGATATGATTTATGATTCTGATTGATTAGGGGTACTCCTCCTGTATGTACTGTCCTGCGAAAAAAAAATTGCCCCCGGGCCCTTACAGATTTCTTGAGTTCTTGCTTTTGTCACTCTGAAATCTGTATAATCAGGCCCAATCTGTATAATCTGATTGAATTTGACTTTGTAAAGTGCCTTGAGATGACACGTTTCATGAATTGGCGCTATATAAATAAAATTGAATTGAATTGAATTGAATTGAAATGTTTCAGATCGTTAAAGGTAATGTGAGTACACATAAGATGCAATTTTCAAAGTATGATTTGGTTTATTTAGAGGGGGGGGGGCTGTCCAAAACAACCCTGATCTATGTAAAAAAAAAAAGTAATTAAAGCCAAAAAAGTAATTTAAGCCAATAACGTGTTGGTGCTGCCTTGGTGGCAACAAATGACATCAATCATATGTGATAACTGGCAGCTTTTACATCATGCAGACATTTTGGCCTGCTTTTATCTTCCCAATTGTTTTAATTTAGCCATTATCACGGGGGTTTAAAGTATGAGCATGCCACAACATCTTTATTTAAGTTGGCTTTGTTAGAGCCGTCTAGAGGCGAACTTCCTTGCGTACTGTGAATCATTGACTCATAACCTATAGCGCTATTGAAATTGAGGAAACAAATCATTCTCCTTCAAGATGTTTTACAAGAACGTAGAATGGCTCCATTTATTATGAGTCATCCGTGTCCCGAAGCGCCAACACAACCACCACCATGTTTCTTCTCAGCCAACAGAATTATGTCCCCAGAAGTCTTGGAGAACATGTTTCCTTTAGCAAATGTGAGACAGGTCAGTATGTCATTTGTGGACAGCTGTGATTTTTTCCTCAAGCTCTCCTATGGATGTCTCTTTTTTCATCAACACTGGCCTTAACTAAACAAGCTAGGCCTGTGGTGATTTAGATGTTGTTCTGGGTTCTCTTGTGATAAGCCATTCATCAGCTCTTGGGTTTTGGTAGGCTTGGAAAGGTTTTGCCACTATTTCATGTTTTCTCCATTTATGGATGACGTCTCCTACTGTGATTAGATTAGAAGTGTCCAAAGTCTTACAAATATCTGTGTATGCCATTCCAAACTGACACATGTCATTTCTTTGCATCTGGGCTGTTCTTGAATTCCTTTAGATCAGGGCATCGATGTGTTGCTTTCTAAGATTTTCTTTATCCTACTTGTGATTAATTATTTCTACAGTTCTGACAGGAATCAGGCCAGTAAGTGGCTCGTGAAGTTGAACTACGCTTTTCATAAAAACACTTGATCACAGTTAACTCATCATTTAATTTATGGGGATATGGCATTCACACAGTGCCAGGTTAGTTTAGATCCCCTAAGTCATTTGAGAAGTGCTTTTTGTATTTACTGACATTATTTCAAACAAGCAAGTATGAAAACAAATAGAAGAAATTTACACGAAAATGTATTTATTTATTTTTTAAGTGCTGCACATGACAGCTGGGCCAATGACACAGAGGGTGTTTTCAGGGGCTGTTCTGAGCTGATCAATAATGTAATATCCCCAACCAAGTCGTTTAATAATAGATATGCTGTGACCTTTCTTGTACATGAGGTTGATAAAACAGAGCAAATGTGATGGAGTGCCATATTGCGGTAAAAAAGATGGAAACTTTCTTAATTTAGAAAGAAACATTTGCCTTTGGGATCCCGTTTGAATGGATCAGAAGTAGCCTTCTTGTTTTGTGTCGTATTGTTGGTTTTGTTATATTTTTATGAAGCGCTCCGGTTGCCTTGGTGATAATTTGTACAGTAGCTTCAAGCGCTGCCTTTTTGAGATGTTGGTGAGTGGGAAAATGAAACCTGGGTTGCACTGCAGTCAATTCCAAACAGGACGCCATGAATTTGTCCTGCTGTGCCTTTTTTAAATTAAAATGGGAGCCTTGTGCACAGGGGAGATAACAAGGACCGCCTCCATTTACTCTGTCATGCTCCATGGAAATTGAGCTTTTGATGTTTATATCTTCACTTTACAAGCATTTTACCAATCACGCTGTCACAGTCTTTCCAGTTCATATCTATTACATGATTACTTAACACAAACACTTCTTCTAGTTATTATACTCACAATGTTATATCTAGCAGTGACAAGAAAAGCATAGTGTCCATTATGAATCCGTACATCTGAATATATTTCATTCAATCTTCCATCTTTGCAAGGATATATATAAGTTTTTGGGAACAAAAGGTACTAGTCGAATGCTGTAGTTTTTTCCTCCCTGCAGTGTTCTGCCATTACAGTCAGTGGTGACGCAGCTCCAGACTCATCCGGCACACTGCAGACCCGTCATAAGACACAGCTAGAACAAAGAGCACACACCGTCATCTAAGAGAAGAACTCAACACACAGGCCGCCTTCACAAAACACATCAAATGGAAAGGCTGACTTATAGAATGAGGCCGTGTGCTGGAACCTGATTGGCTCCTGATGCTTACATGCACAGAAAGTCTGCTGAACGTTGATGATGGAAGATGTTTCAGTCACTTTTTGTGCTTAAAATTAGATAAACTACATGCTATTTAAATAAAATTAAAGGAAAGTAAATAAATTAAACATAAAACTTTAGATTTTGATTTAGAACCTGTATCCTGCTGTAAACTGATTTGTTTGCTAGCTAGCTATCATACATAGGATGTAAAACGTTCTACCTAAGACTATACAGTTTCTTCAGGGTGTATTTTTACTTTTTAATGTTTTCAGTGTGACTTCTGATGACTTTAAAATGAAACTGAATTTTCCTGTGAGTCGGGGTAGTTGGAACCTCTTGATCATCACAACATGTGAGGGGTTATCAACTTTTAATCTACTGATATTAAATAAAACACATTACCCTCAGAAGTCATGTAATCTGTACATAGTGTAATCAAATCTCTTTATAAACACAGATTTTCTTTGAAGAATGGAAAGTTGTGAAGAGGTTTGATGAGAGTTTGATAGGACAACTATATTCTAATCTTTGAACACCTCATAGAAATGAAGGAAAGCAGTAATTTCAGAGGGAGCCCAGAGGCCCATCGTAACTCTGGGGGAGCTGCAGACACCCACAGCTCATGTGGGAAAATCTATTAACTTGATAAAGATTAGTGGTACACTCCCCAAATCTGGCCTTAATGGAAGAAGGGGGAGAGGAAATCCATCATTCAAAGAAAACAATAAAAACTCTAGTATGCAGTTTGCCGCACACCGTGTGGGAGGGACAGCAAACGTGGGTGAAGGAATTCAGATCATATGAGACCAAAATTTTACTTTTTGGTCCAGGATAGGATATAGAGGAGAAGCTTACAATGCAGATCGTCCTGAACACACTACCCCCACAGTGACACGGTAACCATATGAGGATTTATTTTTTTCAGCAAGGACAAAGAAGCTGGTCAGAGCTGGTGGAAAGATGAATGAAGCTAAATCCTGGTCAGCCCGGCTGCATCCGAGCCAAAGTGGTTCTAAAAGATTTGAGACTTGGGCAGAGGTCCACCTTCCAGGAAACCAACAACTCTAAAAAGGCAGCCAGGGCCACAGTACAATAAATTATATCAAAGTACAGTTATGTATTAAAGAGACCCAGCTTAAACTCAGGCCTAAATCCACTAGTACATCTGACTCAAGTTAAGCTATTTTGCAAAGGAGAATTGGCGGAAATTTCAGACTTTAAATGGACAAAGCTGGGGAAAAAATCTAAAGTATTGACCTCCGGAGACTAGGTAAAGATGTATACCACCTTTTAGGATTTTTATTTGTAAAGAAATATTGAAAACCATGTTCCCTTATCTTTCCACATTTCAATTATACCCCACTTAGTGCATTGTTGTAGCAACACACGAACCTCTTGTGAAATGTTTCAATAATTTTGGCACATCCAGGTTCCAAAAGTTAGTACTGCTTAATCTTTCTCATAGTAGTTTGGTTCTGTTGGCATGCAGCAATGTTAGAGTCATTACACCTGATATGACTCATAAATAAGTGTTCTCAATTTATAGAAAAAGGTGATACTATGCTATATAATTTGTCTGGTAACAGTAACAATCTTTTCTGTCCTAATTCATATTTTTAATGTAGTTTTTAATGTTGTTTTTAGTGTAAGAATGTGTAAATTCAAAATGCAAAAGAAAAAGAAGTATCATTTCATATATTATTAATTAAGATAATTAAAGTTGGAATTTTGGTGGAAGTGTCCTGGTTTGAAATAGTTCTTCTAGAAGAAATCAAAACAATTATTGAATTCAGGTCATCTCTTTGTTAACCTTTGCAAATAAAAATGAGACACATAACCCGTAATGGTAAAGCCAACTGTGAGGAAATTAGGTGCATCATGCTCCATTAAATGTCAGAGGTTCGGAACATTTTATCTGATTTTGATGTGGAGCGAAAGGTGAAATATATTTCTCCCACAACCACTTGTTACCACAATCAAGCCCCCTTTCAAGTGGATGTAGGATTGTTCCCCAAGCCCGTTCCTGTCTGATGACTAATGTCCTCCCAAGTGCTATACTAAAGTCCCCAAATTGGTAAGAATAAACCAATCATTAGCTTGCTCATTACCGCTTATTGTAGTGCTGAGATTTCCGCACTGTGACTCGATCTTAGCAAACTCCTGTAATTGTCCCCAAAGCTGCTCCTTGGTCCTGTTTGTGACATTCAGGATTTATTAACATCCTGACTCACTTTAGCTCTTTAAACATTTGTTCACTATAAATATTCCACATTTACTGTCACATAAATTTGCTTCACTGTCATCTGGATGCAGTTCTGCTTTGATTTACTTCTCAGTTCGCTTATTATTTTGTAAACAAGCAGTTGCTTGAAAAAGTATTTGCTCCCCGGCAAATTTCTGCTGTTACTGTTTTTTTTTGTTTTTTTTTGTCACACGTAGATGATTCTGATTGTCAAACAAGATTTTATATTATGTAGAGTTCATTTGAGTGGATGCCAAAGTCCATTTCAAATTATTGATTAATGATCAACCAGAATTTTTGGTTCAGTTTCACTAGCCACTCAAACGCCTGTTACCCCCAGACCTGTAGAATCAAAACATCAGAACCTGTCTGACAATATGAAGCAAGCTAAAAAAAAAAAAAGTCTGAAAAAGCAACACATCGTGCCAAGATCGAAGAACAGAGGAGAAACAAATCCTTGACATCTTTCATTCTTAAAAGGTTAAAAAGCTATTTCCAAGACTTTGAGACGTCAGCGAACCACAGTGAGGGCCATGATTCACAAATGAGAGAATAAGCCGTAGTGGCGAGGCTTCACAGAAGGAAGTGGTCAGCCTACCAAAATTACTCTAATAGCACAATAATGACTCATCCAGATCTCAAGAGAGCCCAGAACAACATCTAAAGGACTGCAGGCCTCGCTCGCCTTAGGTAATGTTTATGATTCAACAATAACAAAGAGACGGTGCAAAAATGGCATCCATTAGAGAGTTCCAAGGTGGATACTAAACTCACCAAAAAGTACAGTAAGGCCCATCTCATATTTCTTAAAAATAAAAAATAAAATTCAATGATCCCAAAGAGTATAGGCGGATATTCTGTGGTCCGACAAGACAAAAGCATAACTCATGGTGTAAAACTGGCACAGGATTATGCAAAAGAGAACATCATAGTCTAACATGGTGATGGCAGTGTGATGGTTGCTTTCTAACTTCAGAACCTGGGAAACTTGGTAATATTGATGAAATGTATGTCCTCCAGCTGAAAATCCTGAGGGAGAACGTCCAGCCATCGATTTGGGACATCTAACTTATGAACACTTTGGTAGTGCAGAAGGACAGTGATCCAAAGCATACCAGCAAGTTCATCTCTGAATGGCTCGGAAACAAAAGGAAGGTTTTTAATTGGCCTTGTCAAAGTCCTATCTCAAACTAGATTGAAATGTGGTGACATGACCTCAAATAGACCATTCATGCTTCAAAGAATCCTCTGCTGAGGCTGAATTAAAAACAGTTCTACAAAGAGTGGGCCAATTTCCTCCACGGCAACATAAAAGACTCTTTGCCAGCTGTCACAAATGCTTAATGGCAGTTGCTGCCGCCTAGGGTGTAACAACCAGTTATTAGGATTAGGGGGCAATAACTTTGGAACAAAGGGGCAGGAGAGTATGGATAATTTCTTTTCAATGATAAATGAAATCATCATTTTAAAACCGGTTTTGAACTTAACGGAGTTATATTTGTCTGACATTAGAATTTGCTTGATTTTCTGCAACATTTGTTACCAAAAAAAAAAAAAAAAAAAAAAAGTAGAAGAAATCTGTGGCTAAGCAATACTTTTTCACAGCACTGTATGTACTGTGCTGGAAGAACACAAGAAAGCACAATTAGACGGTGAGGACGTAGGAACACACATTTGTTCAGACGGGGGATTTAACTTGATTTACAGCAGCATGTCCCTTTGGTGCAGTGGCAGCAGTTTCCAGCCAATCTTTTTTGTCTCCAACAAAGCGCTGACTAGCTTACAGCGAGGATCAGTGAGCGAGAATATCTGCAATTTATGCTTAGTCAGAGAAAGATCGTTTCCCTGAAATTACAGGCCTCAGAGAGATCCAGGTACAAATGGAGGCTGCAGTCATCGTGCAGGTGTGCGGATTATTGCCAGGGGGGACAGAGACAGCATGATGTAAATGCTGTGCTGCTTCTGCTGGTGGCGTTGTTGGTGTTTGGTTGTGGTTGTTGGATTGGCCTCACTGGGGTGATGGATACGAGGAAAGTGAACTCATGGGGAATCATCTGCGGTGCGCCTGAGCCCTGAGGTTCAGCGCTCACTCCATCTTCGCTCTAATGGCATCATTAAGGGAGCCTGTGAGAATGGACTTTCATACTCTCACGCGCCTGAAAAGGCGGCACGCTTCACATTTAAAAACTCTGAGACAGACGTGAAAGTAGAAGATCGGTCATGCATGCATGCCTTTTTGATTACTAGAGCCTGCAGCGACTGAAAGTGGGAACTATTAGGTTTTATTCCATTAGCGCCACAATAACTTTTGCAAGTGAATATTGCAACCCTGTAAAATGTAAGAAATATGACAGTTATGGTAAAGTGAAAGGGAAAATGTAAAAAAAAAAAAAAAAAATAGGGGGTAATGGGCTGCAAAATTCCATCTTTTTTTCATAAACTAATTGTTCCCATGATGAGTGGGAATGCATCGCCCTCGAAATAGGAAGCTCTTCAAATGTTGCATTCAAAGAACCCTTGCGATGACAGAGATGCACACAATGACTTTTGAGATGACAACTGGGATTCAGTATAGTGTGGAGCTCTACTTTCGAGTTTGGCCTTTACCATGTTTACACATATAAAGACTGGATTTTCTGCCCATTCTTGGTAAAATAACTCAAGCTCAGCTTGAATGAAGAGCTCTCATGAATATTAATTTTTAACCATTGCTACAGATTTTCTACTGGATTTTGGTCTGAGCTTTGAGCGGACCAAAATAAACATGTGAAAGTGCTTTGATCTTAATCATTTCCTTGTTGCATTGACCATATAGGAATCTAGGACTGACTGTATTTAGCTCCACTCATGTTCTCATGTAACCAGCATCTCACTGCATAATGTCACCTTTCTTATCTAAAACTGTACAGCGGAAATTTTTGTGAAGATGTATGATGTCAGTTTTTTGCCTTATGTACTGTTCCGCATGTAGGCCTAAAAATTATTTTAGATTTCACCAGAACACCTTTTTACACATGTTGGCTTTGTTCACAGAATGGCTTGTGACAAATCTTACTCCAATGGCTTTCTTTTAGCAGAGGATTTGTTTCCCCATATCTCCCATAATGGCCAGACTAGGAGAGTACACAATTAATAGTTTTCCCAATGACAGCTTCTCCCACCTGAGCTTTGAATCTCCGCAGCTTCCCCAGAGTCATCATGGACCTCGGGTTCAAGTTATGCACACGCTTAGTATGTCTGCTTCCTGTTTTAGTATGTTCAGCCGCAGAGTGAAGTTTGTTTTTCCAGTAGCAGCATACATAACCGTACACTGCAGTGGATTTTTTTTAAATAAAATCTGACAAAACTTAATCAAATTTCCCATTAACTTATTAGGAGGTAAATAATAGACCAATTTCATGCAGAGAAAACATTCTAAAGGCTTGGACACAGTTCAGCGGACTCATTTCCATGGCATCTGAACTTGTGGCCAGAACCTAATTAGCTTATGCTTGATCATGTGGTCACAAATCAGCAAAGATGGTGTGGCTCCATACCACACAGATCATCCTGAGCACAATGAAAACATGATTTTTCTCATCCAGACCACCATTTGAGTAAAATCTATGAGACTGTGATGTTTCAGAGTGTGTCATATTGCAATGAGGGATTTAAACAAACAAACAAACAAACAAACAAACAAACGTGACACCTTGAATCTCTGATTTATTTAGCCTTTTCCATTTTGTCAATCAAGGAAGGAGTGTGTCTGTTGTTTTAAAACATAGCCACCTTTATGGGGTTAAACTTTCCATTTTAGAGGAACAATCTCAGGAAGACCTCTCTCATTACTGGCATTTAGCAAATTCAAATAATGTTTGGTCGTGTGAAATTTAGTTTGACACTGCAAGTGTCTCTGTTTGTATCAGGTGTGTTTGGCTGACATGAATATTTGAGATTGGTCCTTACAGAAGAAGATACAGAAGACGGTGTTAAATGGAGACAGCTGACTTGCTGTAGCGACCCCTGAAAAGGGAAAAGCCATAATAAGAGGAAGATGAAGAGGCCATGAGAATACATTCAGAGTGTTAGATGGATGACCAAGCAAGGGGTCTCAGAAGTGTAATCATCAGGCGTTTCCATGCATACAGAAACATGTCTGTAGGCTTTAGTTGTGATTGCGGCTGGTCGAACAATGTTTTTTGGTGGAAAAACAGCTAAAGTCTCTTTAAAATTTTACATACTTGTCCCACTGCATGGGGTACGAGCAAACCTCCTGCTGAAGGCCTCGGGGCTCCCTGGAAGCCAAGAGTATAGAGCAGCCTACACACTGACTTTGTTCCCCTCTTCATCTAGTTTTCACTGTCAGAATTTTTGCTTTGCTTGCCGTTTCTACCCAGCCATCTCTCCTCTTCACTTGCACACAACTTGGACTAGATTACAAAATTAACTAATCGTTTTTACTTCTGCATTTAAATATAGAATTACAAAATGTTTTCTATTCTGTTCTGTTTTGCTAAAAAAAAAAAAAACATTCTGCTTTTCTAACAGTCATTGATTAAATTTCCTTCTCTAATTTTTAAATATTTGACATACCACCTGTATGACATAGGCTGAACGTGATACTTGAACATGCAGTTGAACTCTATGGCTGTCTTTTGGCTAAAGTACTGTTTTCCCCCACTGCCTCTCTGAGCTGATTGACAGTTGACTGGAAACAGGTTTCAGTTTCCTGTTGGTCAATCCGCCAGCGAAATAAATTATAACTCCTATGTTTTGATTTGTATTTGTTTACATTAACCACTCCCTTCCAGGTTCTGAGTATTTCTGTTTTTTATTGTTCTGCCGGCACCTCCAGATTCTGGCTGATCTGGGTCAGATAAGCGCTGGAGATTGGGGAGTTATTTAGGACATTAGTTTGGCCAAAATGGAAGATCTACAGAGTAATTGAATTCAAGGTTCAAAATAATTGTTTGTTGCTGTTGTTGTTGTAACAGAAAAAAAAGCTTCCATACTGAGGATGTCCAGTGTCTCACATGGCCTCTGCAGCATGCCAGTCACACAAGCTATGTCATCCAGTAATAGCTTTAGAGTCTTTACAAATAAGTACTTCCTACACTTTAACTGGCAGTTAAAGAAGCACTTATTAATGCTATGGCATATATAGAGGTTACCGTTTTATGTTGAATTACAGGCTTCACTGAACAGATGTTAGACTAGATTTACTGCCTCCACAGGAACAAAACAACGTGGTTTAAAAGCAGTTAGGGAGATGAAGAATGTCAATCAGATAAATTTAGCGTTTAATATATATATATATATATATATATATATACATATATATATATATATATATATATATATATATATATATATATATATATATATATACGGTTGAAAGAATAGATGCTGTAGAATTATAGGGAGGAATAATAAAGCAGACAAAAATATTAATAACAGACATAAATAAATACATTTAAAAACTAAGTAATTAATGAATAAAGTTAACAATTATAATGAAAAATAAAGAAATGAGGTGATTATTACAAAGTGGAATCAATAAATAGGCTAATGAAAGCCGATATTTACATGTATGTGTCATTGTATAATTTCATTGCAGTTTCCACAGTTGCTGTATTTTTGTGCATTTATTTTATGCTTCTATATTTATTGAGCATGTATTTATTTCTGTATTTATTTTTGATTATGTCAGAATCATTCCTTGATAGAAACGAGCTCTGTACCAACATAGACTGAAAGGCCAATCGGAGAGGAAGAAGCCATATACAAAAAGCAACATGAAAAGCAAGATTAATGGTTTGCAAATGTATTCATGGACAAGGAATTTAATTTTTGGAGACATGTTCTTTGGTCTGATGAGACTAAAGCTGAGGTATTTGGTTATAACAACCACTGTAACATCTTGAGGAAAATGGTACAAGCCTGAGAACGTCAACCAAACTGTAAAGAACATGGGTGGCGGCATTATGTTGTTTAGAGGTTTTTGACTGGCGGGCTTCAAAAAATAAATAAGGTCAGGAAGGAAGAACATGGAAATATTGAGGCAACATCCCAAACCATGAAGCAAGAAGTTTGGCCACTAATGGATCTTCCAACTGATCGATTAACCTAAACTCAACACCAAATGAGTCACAAAGTGGCTGAAAAAACACAGAGCTGGTTTCAGCTGTATATCATAATGCTGGCTTACATGTATATGTGGAGACTGAAGTTTGTTTATCTCTGGTAAACCTTTTATCCTAGATGGTCTGATAGCTGACGAGCTACTCTTACATTTCAGCCTTTTGACATTTAAGGCTGATACATTTTGACTTGTAGTTCAGAGAGGAAGAGGCACTTCTTTTCTTAGACCCTTTCTCTCTTCACCTTTGTTTTATCCTTTTATCCTTTGAGTGATTTTTCTTATAATCTCTTTCTTTATATCTTGTCTTTCACTAAATCCCACTATGTGATCTGCCATCTACTGAGCTGCTTGATGATCTTATTTTTCCTTCCAGCATGGAGGCAGACTGTATAACAAAATAACTAGATTTGATGATTTTCTTTTCCTGTTATGCAGCACCAACGCTCCAACACGCGCGCACACACACACACACACACACACACAGAGTCAGCCTTGCTGTTCTGTAACCCATTTAGGTGCGACATCTTGTCGTTGCCCTTCAGCTGCAGAAGCTCAGCTCTAATGGCCTCCAAGTTTTTCTCATTAACTAATTATGTTTTGCGATAATGTCTACAGTTCGAGCTATTAACTGTATTAGCTTTGAGGCTCATGAAAACTAATCTCCTCTCTGCAGAACCTGAAAAGTGCACATTTGTTATGTTTTGCACCTTTTGTTGGGACTGCCGGGGCATTGTGTGGAATACTTTTCAGCCTTTCGGAAATGCTAGTGTTTATCTGGATGAACCCAAGTGAAGTTTTCTTATATCACATTTCAGTTTTACTGAAGTCAGAATAGAATTTTAAAAGATATAAATGTAGTCCGAGTTGCATCATCTGCATTCGTTCAGCAAGGTTCATGAAGACAATTTATATAAAACCCCACATAATCTGACATCCCTTCCCAAAAATGTCCTGCAGGATATGAAGACCTTAATCATTGCCCGTCTGCTCCTCTAAAAAATGTGCAGTTTTGTTTACAGAGCCAATGGAATATACCAATCTATCTCGTTACTCATGTCACGTCACATTTGCAGATTCATTCTCAATAAATTTACCAGAGTGTAGTGCGCCGTCTTCCTAAATCTCCATCCAATAGAGGTCCGTTCTCCTTTCAAAACAAGGGAGGAACATTTTGGAATTAATTTTTCCACTCAGCAAAAGGCAGGTCTTCTTTAAAAGGGTTCAAAATGCATCTGAAACTCTATTTAATTGAAGAGTTGTGATTATGACCCTTGTTATTGCTTATGTATTCTTTTTTTAAGTTTTTGAACGTGGTGTTTCTTACTCTTATTTTTCGACTTGGGTGGAGGCTTTAATAGGCTGAGTAGGGTTTTTTCATATTCCTGCACTGTTTAAGTGTAGAAATAAACTATAATAAATTAAACCTCAGATAAAGGCTTTAAAACATATGCATTTCTGAAGAGGTGATGGCTTGGGAGAAATAAGGGTATCTATATAAAGAAAAGAAAAAAAAACAATCTTTGTGGAAACGGCTATCTTCATGTGTGCAGCGCCAACAATGAACACGTCTGACTATGAAATATCGGTTGGTGAAGTTAATTTTAACATAAAACAAGGAAACTGATTGAAACTAAAAGAATAATTGGTCAAAATTAGGCATGGACCAGTATCAGATTCTCATTATATGATAAGATGATTGAAAACACTTTGGTTTCAGGGTATTTACCCAACATTTGGATTCCTAAATGTATAACATGAGCTAATTGCTTTCATTTAAAATTGAAAAAGGTTTAATATTGCTGTGTTTTATATTGCTGGTCCTCAATTATGGAATAACCAGCCCCTGCACATAAGAGAGGGTCTTTCACTGCCTACCTTTAAAACTCAGCTTAAAACCTGCTACTATTCTTTGGCTTTTACCACTAGTGAGACTTAGTTTTCGTTTTAAATTGGTTGTGTTGTTTCTTTATAAGTGTTTTTATGCATTATCTTTTTATTTTTGTTTTTTAGTGGATGTATTTTAGTTTGTGGCCATGTACAGCACTTTGTTTCTGTTGTTGGCTGTTATTAAGTGCTTTACAAATAAAGATATGGTATGGCATTTATGCACCTGGCAGATTTAGAGTTGACCAGCCAGCATCAAGACTATCTAATAGAGAATCATTGGAGGAAGCTAAAGATTAGGGTCATTGCAAAGAGATCTTCCAGCCTCAGAATGATGGAGATCAACACCAAAAATAAATGGTCAACTTCTTGGTTGAATAAAAATAAATCTACCAGGGTATAAATAATTTTGTACTCAGCTATATTTCTATGGTTTTTAACAGAGGACTTGAGAGGTTTGTTCACTTTTTTTCACAATTTTACTTTTTAAGATCTGTAGAATGAACTGAGTGGAACCTGGGAATGTATCATGAAAGTCCAGCTTCCCAGTTGCAGAGCTTCACAGGTAACCTGCTATAGTCTCATACTTAAAATGATTTGTTCCTTCTCCACATCTTTAGGTTGGACTCGTCTAAGGAGATCTGATCGATATGTCCCATCTCATTGTCGGCTCCTTTTGTACTGTCACTGTCAGTTGCCATGCTTTTGTTTGCTTCTGAAACAACTCTGTCATGAGTCATTACAGGTCCATTGTTGATTCTTGTCGCCTGCCTTCACAAAAGAACTGGTTTTTGATGACAGAGGGTGTCAAACGAATCACGCCTTCAGTGGTGACTCTCTTCGCTTTTTTGAACGTGGGTTGTTCTATAAACCCCAGGGTTCAGTGCCAGGCACAGAGCTTATCTAGTTCAGAAGAAAAAACACACCTATTCATGTTTGTCTAGTTTTCTTCTCAGTGCATGTACGGGATATGAGAAACCTGCATTTCAACGCAAGTTTCTTCAGAATCCCCCTTGTCCAATTCATCCCAGAAGCACGGATAATCTGGTCAAGAGCTGCTTCTTTCAGGGTTTAAAAACCCTTAGAGGCTATTCTGCTGGCATCACGGACTGATTATAAAAATATCATGAGATATTGAGATTTCTGCATAAGAGACTGGAAAATCTGTGAACTTCGCACTGTGCTGCCAAGTCATCAGCAGTCAGAGACGTCAGAGCAGAAAAAAGCCTCTCAAACTTGCCACAGAAATAAATGACCTCTTTTAAATTCATCACATTAACAGCAAACGGACACTGCTGTTAGCATGTGAGCCTATGTAAGGGCCAGACGAAACCTAGTTTGAGGTCTCTGAAGGCTTTTCTGTGCTACTTTTTTTTTTTTTTTTTTTGGTTACAGCTTCTATTTTCTATTCTGTTTATTTTTGAAATGTATACAACATATATAGATTGTTGAAAAATAAGTATCCCTGAGGAAAAAGAAAAAAAAACTTTAAACAGATTGACATAGTGGCACTTTTTTCATGTTATCCAGTAGACATTTTCATGTTCAGAAGAACATATTACTTTCCTGTCTGCAACCAAGTTATTTTAATCCCTAAGTATACCAGTACAGCAAAAAGTATAGAAATGATGAAACCAGAGGGGAGACAAATCCACATGTCCTAAATCATGTTTTTTTCTGCTTGCACCCCCACATAAAAGACAATTTGACATAGTAATGCATATTGACAAATTAACAGAGCAGACATCATCTATAGATTGCATTTCAGTGAAGGTTTCCTCAGTTTACGTTTTGCTAGGAAAAAAGACTTTATAGAGTTACTGAATTTGGATATTTCAGTTCATATTTCTGAACCCAGAAAACAAGGAGAAAATCATTGAGGCTTAAACCAGTCTGCAAATTCCCCATAAACAAACTGAGTTTCACAAAACCAATTTTTTTATTTTTTTTATTTTAACAGCCTTGTTGAAAATGGGTATTTAGCAAAAAATAGACATACAAAAAAGGTTTTGGTCTTTACAAAAGCTTTCAAGCTTTAATCATTTCGTGTCTGTTAAATCTGCACAGCCCTGGTTGAGCTAGGAGCATCTCCGAAGCTTAGCGAAAGAAACCTAACAAAGCCCTGTCCCTGGGTGCCCTCTGGACGCAGCACAGGTGGTGGGAGACAGATGGGTACTAACCAAGCTTTCATCACCCCCTGCTCCACATCTCTCACACCCAATCTATGACACTGTAATGGCACAGGAGTGTCTGCAATCTAAATACATGAGGTCCGGTCCTTGCTCTCTGCAGCTGTCAGACTCTTAAACCAGCTCTGCTCCTATGGCAGACATAAAAGATTTCAAATTTTGCGATTATATCACCTATCTGTTTTTTTTGTACTCAGTCATGATCAGATTAACAAGGGGAACTGCTGAGTGAGAGGGGGGCTTCGTCTGAGGGCCAACACCGGGTTACCCATAACAATTTAGAATTGATTATCAGCCTGACATTCATGTTTTTAGACCGAACGCCACAGCGCCCGGTGAAAACTATTGATTCTAGATAAGAGTACAATGATCCGCTGTGAAGCCTCTGTCAAAATGCAATACATTTTTTTTAGTTGCTGTATTCATAAATTGGATTTTTTTCTTAAATTTTGACATCATTACAGGTATTTTGTCCATATGCTTAGTTTTGTGTAGCATTTACTTAGGCCAGTATTTGCAGCAGCAGAAATTTATGATTTTTTTTTCTCCTGAGGGACAAATTAAATATTCTTTAGGACAGCTCATCTATGTTTGTGATATTTTGTGCATGTCTCTCAGGTGGTTACACCAACTTGAGTTGCACTTCCATCCAGCCATTGTCTATATTTGCTTGTCTTTGTAGGGTGGGTGGGTTAGATGGTACCTACCTTCAGCACTCAGTGTACAAGAAGCACCCTGGACCGGTCAGCAGTCCATCACAGAGCAACACCTAGACACACAGGACAGGCAAAAACATGCACAATCAGGCTACATTAGAGAGACCAATTTTGGACTATGGGAGGAAACCAGAGTACCTGTACAGCAGGGGTCCTGCTGTACAGAATCCCCACATAGCCAGGGTTCGAACCGAGGTGCTACCACCTGTTCCACAGTGCAGTGGGTTTTATGATGCATCTTAGTCACACAAATTACACTTATGACGTGACCTGGATTCTTGGAGCCATATTCATAAAGAAAATTATAGAAGACCATTCAGGCTATTGAAACTGACATCATCATGTACAATATAGCAAATGCTCACCTCTGCGTCTTTCCTCTGTGTATATATAATGTATGTTGTTGTACTTTATCTTTTCTAGAGTAAGTATATATGTATATATTTTCCGCAACGTTTTCTAATTTATTTATAATCTTTATTATGGAGAGCATTTGTCTGTGAATAATATTTCAATTCCTCTGTACTAGATTGTAAATGTGTCCACTTTTTATTCATGATCCAATACTGTCCCTATTATTAATATAGCCTCAATAAAAATATGTTACTGGAGCCCTACCTTTAACCCGCACAGCCCCTGAAATTAATTAATTTCCCCTTATGGAGGTGATAAAGTTTGTCTTATCTGCATATCAATATTTGTATGATTATTAAAGAAGTCTATGTGCTAATTTTCTCCACTGTTTAGGTGGTAGATCGGCCAAACATCTCTCTCTGTTTCCACCATCTTCCCTGCTTAAGACACTCTTCGGCTGGCTAAAAGTCCTCCTCACTCCTAACATTTTTTCACATTAGGAGCTCTGTGAAGGACTAAGATGCTTTATGGATAACTTTTATCTTATTGACATAAAATTTAAAGAAAGGTCTTAGAATTTGGGACATTTTAAGAATTTTGCTTAAAAAAGGAAGAGCTACTTTTAGTCTTCTAGGTTTCATTGTGAATACGAGCAATGATTGATCCCGTTTGGTGTTGGACCAGTCAACAAATGATAGTTCACGCTACGCAGGTTGTCAGTCCATTATCGAGTCAACAAAAGCACATGCACACTCATGTACACATGCAATTCAATCTCACCAATGTCACATGCATATTTCACTTAACCAAGGGAGGAAGCTAAATTGTAATCCCATGCAAATTAAAGCAGCAAATATCTTGCTCTGAGACAAAAGTGCTAATTAGTGCACTGATTTCAGCAATACTGCAGAAGAGCTAATTAATAAACCAGGAAAAGCCTGGTTTATTACTTTGTTCTTGATTCATTAATTCATTAAGGAATCTAGCTGTTTAGTAAGTAAACCATAAAAAGTTAAAGATTTAAAACTTAATTTCAAATTTATCAGTGACCTTCCTTTTGAAAGGCTACAAGTATCACTTTTTTCATGTTATAAAACCTAGTTTTGCATCAAGTAAATCTCTTAAAGATTGAATTTTTTATTTTTCAGAGGATATATGAACTTTATTTTAAAAGGCTAACATAATCCCATTTTCATTACTAATTTAGGTTAGTAAAAAATTTATTAAAATGTATTAAAGTCCAAATGGTCTCTTGTTATTGGTTTGTTTTGTGCCACTGGGAACTTGAAGCCTACTCTTATAATAACCCGGTGTATATAAACTTTATTTTAAAGCCTCAATGTGTAAAATTTTCACACTGGCGCACCATCAAGATGGGCGCTAAATGAATGACAAATGACTTCTCCTTAATACCGCCTACGGAAGCCTCAACGTATAATAAGTCTGACAATGTAAATGTCCTCCATGTATTAGTATTAGTATTAGATAATAGCTATGATCATTGTGAAATGGATAATGGCACAGTTGTCAAGTCCGCCTGTTTTTTTTTTTTTTCTAAAGTCGCTTGTAAATTTCGTGAGTTGTGGTTTTTGACCTCGTTTCTGAACGTGGATTTGCTTATTTGGGGTCTAAAATAAGCAACTGTAAACGCCAGTAAAGAGACCTGGCCAGTCTTGCGGCTGTACTATAGCCGATATCCCTCCGCGTACTGTACATACATACCCTTCGCCGGTGTCAGGGAGAAAAGGGCTAACCAAAAGACCCATTTCTGCCGGTAGGACAAAGTAGTTGCTGGACTACACTGCCCTGGTTGTAACATAACATAAAAAATGAACTTCACTGTTGTATTGAGTTGTCTGGGCTCCCTCAGGATTATCTCCACTCCGCCTGGTAATAATAGCTGCGCCGATATAGACTCTTGTTTTTCCCCCCTGGTTATTACTTTTTCTTTTCTTGGTTACTTTCTCTTCCCTCTCGCTGGGCAAAGAGTATGGATGGTCCTCCATGTCTACTAATTCTAAATTATGTGAATGCATTCATTTTTGATGTGAGGTTATTAGATTTTGCCAGAATATGCATTTATAAAAGCAATACTTGATTTTTACTAATTATAAACAACATTAGTTACACACTGTCCCCTTTAAATTCCATAATAAAATCCCTATTTAATCTTTAGTTGAAGTCAGTTAGGATTCTGGAAGCTTTCTATAGTTGTATTATCACTTTTAAAACAGTAAAACACACATTTCGCGATCCTGACTATGAAAGTCTAGTTTTATCATCGCTCATGTACGTATTGTTTGCCATAGGTGTCTGATGTGCCTGTGGGAGTGTTGCCTTGTGGTTAGATAGCTGGCCGTTTGCGTCGTGGAGAGACTACAAAAGTCACCAGATTCGAAATTCAGTCTGCAACTCTGGGTCCCTGAGCAAGAAGACCATTGACCACAGATTGCTCCCTGTGCACCACTCAGTGTTGGCAGCACACCGCTCCCTAAGGGATGGGTTGAACGCAGAGACAGATTTCCCCTCTGAGGACTATAAAGGTTTTTTATGTTGTGAAATGGGAGAACACGTTTTGAAAAATATCCCTAGACTCCTCAAGAAACCCCATCACATAAAAGGAATATAAAACTCTAATGTATATGGATAAAAATATCTCTTACATATAATGAAGCCTAACTTAATAGATAGAATTGTCAATATGGTAAGTGTGGAAATGTGAGGTACTAGGTGGGCAAAGAGTATGGGTTGAAGATATTTTGTTTCAAACCTTTGTAAATGTTATGCATTTAGGATTTTTTTATGTTACTTTTTGCTGTTTGATCAAATCAGGGCTGCAGAGTGGCAATTGGTTGCACTGTTGTCTTGCAGCAAGAAAGTCCTTGGTTCACATCCCAGCGTGGGGTTTTTCTACATGGAGTTTGCATGTTTTCCTGTGTATGCGTAGGCTGTCTAGCTTAACCACAGTCCAGAAACGCAATTGTTGGGTTAATTGGTCTCTCCAAAATGCCCTTGGGTGTGAGTGCATGTTAGTCCTGTGTGGCTCTGTGATTGACTAGCTTTTTGTCTTTCTCCCAATTACCGTTCATTAATTATTAATTACCAACATTTTTGTTAAACTACAGAACAGCTAAAATAAATTTTGTTATACTGTTTGCTTGCAAAATGCATAAACCTGTTCTGAGGTGAAGAGTAACGTGTGCCTCCATGCAAGACCATCAAAGCAATGCAGTCAATGCATCAAATTGCCTTCCATTCATTTCTATGGTAGGCACTAATTAAATTAAATCAACTCAAAAAAGTCCTCCCACGAATCCATAATGGATGAAAAGTGCCTGGACATGGACAAATTATGCATTCAGTCTCTCCGTTTGGGAAATCTTCCCTGAAACCAGCCTGAACACCAAAACAAAAATGATATGCGTATGGAAAGTCATACATTATTTCCATATATTAAAACTGAAAATCGTTGCATAATCCCTAAGTTACATAATAACCCATATAACATAATTCTTCACTACAGGTGAAATTGGAGAGCAAGATACATCTCTGATCCAACAGTAAACTGATGACTTCCCACACCCTGCTCTGGCGCTGCAATCCATCAAAGTAATGGAGCCATACGCCAAAATAAGAAGCAATAAAGGGGTTCAAGCCCTTTTTTTCCCTCACTGCATCAACGCAGCTTTGAGATGTGCCCAACCTCTCAATGTTCTACTAAAGCTTTCAGCACATCACCAAAAAAAAAAAAAAAAAAAACAGAAAGAAGTAACAGCCCTGATTTGTGTGTTCAACTCTTCTCTACCACCATGTTTCATGTGAAGAGACCAGTGGGAGGACGTCTAAAAATGCATAGCAACAGACTCTTTCTCTCCTGTTCCCTCTCTACCTCTCACATTCTCGCACATGCACATTAGCACAAGCACAAACACACATCTTGAGAAACAAATAAATATGCACAGAAATAGCACACATGTACCCCACACTCCAGCATCCATGCAAGGCTCTCCGGAATAATAAGAGCTCCAATAGTGAAAAGTAAACCACCGGGCAAGTGACATAAATGGTATCATGCAATAGGAATAAGCTTGAGTTTGTGGTTCAGTGGCAGCAGAGGGAGAACACCCAGTCCAGCTGGAAGGTGCTACCCCAGTCTGGTGGACTGCTCCTCCTTGTGTCAGCCTGTAGTCGTATTACCTGAACTTGCATAATGCAACGCATTAGGTAAAAGCACTGTTGCTGCAAAACCGACCTCCCGTTTCCTTTCTTCGAGCTGCAGGATGTAGCCTGCATGTGCAGCAGAGTGGAGAGCGCTTTGCTCGTTGAAACCCTGCAATTCTATTTCAGGCCATCCCACACAGTGGGAGAGGAGCAGAAATGTGTCACCCTTTAATTGTAGCTTTTCAGGTCCTTGTGAAAATTTGTGCATCTGTAGGTAAGAGAGTCCCACTTTGGATTTCAGGAACACATCTACAGCAATTAGCACATCAGGGATATGAATAGTCGCACGCACGCGTGTGTGTGTGTGTGTGTGTGTGTGTGTGTGTGTGTGTGTGTGTGTGTGTGTGTGTGTGTGGTTTAATTGGTTTAGGATTTAGTTGAATGTACATTCCAAATCAGCATATTGAAATTATATCCTTGCAGCTTTTCACTGAGTAATGCAAACGACCAGTTCCTGTGTGTGTGTGTGTGTGTGTGTGTGTGTCATGTCCCAACTCCTATCACCAGCACTGTCACTTATTCCGAGCTTTTTCCTCAGTCTGTTCTGCAAGCTGAACGGCAGAGCTTTATTCCTATAGGGTCAGCCCCTTTCAATTAGATTCTTGTTAGTCCTGATCCAAATAAGCTGCGGTAAGAGTTTAATCCTCATAACTGGATTATGAGCTGATTGGCGCTACAAGAGAGCTGTTTGTGACTGAAACGGAGAATTTTGTAAACTCGGGATGGATGGTGAAATTGACAGCCAATCAGAGCCGATAAGTTAATGAGCAGTTGTGTTGTTAGAATCTCTAACTGGTCTTCAGCGCAGCGGCTGCTTTCATGAGTGTCCTTGATAATAATCTTTCCAAAGAACCAGCTGATCAACACCTCCTCTTCTCTGCATGTTCGGGTTAGCAAACAAGATGGAGGAGTACAGGAAGGGAATTTGCTTGAAAGGATGCATTTTTTATGAGATTCATCTTCTAGATTTCTGGTTTCCAAAGAGTGGCACAAGTACCATTGGTGCTACTTAGGCTGCCTTTTAATTGCAACTAGATCAAACTTATAGCACTTTTTCTTGTCATGCCAGCCTCTCAAAGAGCTTTTGTAACAGTCACACACATTCAAACACATTTTGTTTTAGCAACTTGCCATTAAGATCCAACATTGGGAGGGTGAGGAGGCTGGAAGTACTACTCTCAGTGATTCACTACCACTTATTTAGTGGTAGTCAGAGGGCATTTGCATATTAATTATTTACAAGTTAAATTTAAATGAGTTAACTGTGATGTTGTGGATGGTAATGAGCCAAAAACATGCCCCATTGAGCATGTCATCAAACCCAGCTCAAAACCTATTGTGAACTAATATACTCCTTGATCAGAAGGGGTCGGATGATATATCCAAATTCTGAGATGAGTAATGCAATTTTCTTGGAGAAATCCTGGAAACTTTTTTTGTTGCATAAATAGAGTAGAGGTCTTATAAATCACAAACTGTTGTAAAGATTCAGTGATCAGTGCTAAATAAGTCAGGTTTGACTACGCCACATATTGAAGTTCTTGTGTGTAACTCAAAAGTAGTCCTAATCCACCCCCCCAAAAAAAGCATTAATTGTTTTATTTTGTGTTTTAAGAAACAGAAGTATTATTGTTTTAATCAAAGTGTGTTTTAAGGAATCCCTGTTCAGTAGATTTATAACTACAGATTAATAAATGTGGTCCTAATTCATTGAAAACTTTGAATTAGCCATTTAATGCTAACATTTGACATCGGCCCCCTAACCAGACGTCAACGTTAGCATTGGTAGTAGCCAAAGGTTTGCCTGTTGTAGTGATCTCACAGCACTTTAAATCTTGTCTATTGCAAGTGAAATCATTGTAAAGAACAAAGCGAAAGGTGATTGAAATGGTGGAGTTTCTCTATCCACATGCCGGGTTGTATTTAGTGGTCATAGAGACCTTTTTGTGTGCTTTACTCTCTAAAGGCTGCTTCACACGGCAGGATAATTAGCCTGATTTTTGTTCCGATCTACCCCTTCCGACAGGCTCTGACTATTGGGGTGGTTCTCAAATTGGGGATATTCAACATGTTGGATTGTCTTAGCCCCAGTATCCTAGTGGGTGCGGTGTTCCTCGAGGACAAACGAACACGCAGCCTGTTGAATGTGATGTGTAGCCAATCAGAAAGCGAGGTGAGGGAAACCCTGAGAGAAAAGACACATAACTCTCCTCCATGTCATTCACATTGTTTCCACTCTTTTGTATATGTTTTTTGTTAAAAATTAGTCCACAAGCCATCGCCATTATTCTTCCTCATCGCCTATGTTTATTTACTCTCAATTCCCGTTTAATCTTGAGAGGTTTTGCAAGACTTTCCGTCTGACATGTGCGTGAAATCTGCTTGTGTGAGGTGTGTTGTGCTTGCTGTCTGACCCGACACTACACACTGTACGAGCAAACCTGTCATATCTACGATTTTTATTGTTAGTCGTGGTGTCTCTCAGGCCTAGTCCACACGTAGCATATCGGGGGAAAACGAGAAATTTTTATGTGGTTATGAATGCGGTATACGAATGATCCTACAAACTCTGGCCAAAGTGGAGATTTATAAACGCTCCGGTATTGAGCCGGCGTGTGTATACACGAAAAGACGGAGATTAAGCTCTGCGACGAATATTGCTGCGCTGAGTCACACATGTGCGATCATTGTTTATACACTTGGCCATACGGTGGAGCTAAAAATTAATTTTGTCAGAGGAGTGCTGATTTTTACATTGCTTCAGACACTTTTTGTTTGTATTTTTTTACAAGACCAGCTGATGCAATACAGTGATGAGCAGAGGAGAAAGAGCGCTTGGAGACCAGCTGCATTGCACCAGCTCTCTCTCCCACTACAGAGGCACAATGCCACTCAACGGCGCCAGCGGTTTGACACGAGTCCCAATCGACATTGTCTTGAGTTTTATTAACTTTATATTCTAATGTGGTGTTTAAGAGAAGGTCAAGTTCTTTATCTGTCCACAAGATTGAACCCCCCCGGCGCCTTGATTCATTACTAACAGGAAGTCGAGGTTGTTTTGAAGGATTCTGATTGGCTGACAGTAGTTTTGTGGTACACTGCCCCCTATGTGTCTGGTGTATTTTAAAAAAAATGCTCAGTGGCATATATCATTGGGTTGGTGAGGATGAAAACCTCCCATGTGTATGGTATTATTTTCAAAAATGGTGTAGGGGAGCAATTGTGGGTTTTTTTTTAACCCTGCTACGTGTGGACTAGGCCTCAGGCTTCAAACATCGACTGGCAATTTTTTTTTGATCCAGCCTTAAGTTTAAAAGGCAAAGCAGCCATATTTGATTTTTAGTTGAAGGTTGTCTGAAAAATCTCCGATTTTTCCATTTGGACTTCCAATATGTTTTCCTGCTGTAAACTTTTAGATGTCAACTTGTATTTCCTGTCACGCTTGTTCATTTGCTCTACTGTTGCTGAAGTTCTCTGTTTCAGTGTATGGAAGCACATCTCAGTGACTTGTTTACAGTATTTACTCAAGTAGAATGTGGAAGGTCATGAGTCTTTGTCACAGTGGTTCCCTGCTGGGTAGAATAGTTCCTGTTGTCATCTCTGGGAGAAACAGGGTTAAAAAAAAGGCTGTAAAAATGCGTGTGTTCAGGTAACGTTTGAATATTTGTGTGTTTATACCGCCGTATAATTAACCAGAGATAACTGCAAGGTCAATAGGGGAGGTGAAAGAGCCCAAAGGTTGACGTTTGGGCCTGCTGTTGGTCGAGCAGAGAGACTTAATCACCAGCGTCTGGAGCGGTGGGTTACTGTTTTGGTCCTGTCAACGGCGTGTTGTTCTGTCACCATCAATCAGTGCAGATGCTGCTATTAAGCATTCGGTGAGAAACGTGCCATTTTATTTCCACAGCAAAAGTACAACTTTGACTCTTATCTCTAGGCATAGGGGGGCTAGAGAGATTATGTTTTAATAGATTTTAAAAAGTTACAAGACCACTAATATTTCTGTTCATACCATCCTTGCTGCCTGAAGTCCTTTTACTGAGAGAAAGTTCCAGAGTGAGCATAATTTTCTCTAGCTACATGGAGCAAATAATAACGTAGCCCTGTCCCTCCCCAACTTGCTGCTACCTTTTTCCCTCGCTTACAAAAAAAAAGATAATTTTGGGCTGCTTGAAAACACTACCATAGTTTGGAAACTAAAAGACTACTTATTAGGATAGCTGATAAGCTAAAAGATGCTTCCTTTTAATCAACTGACCGAGTTTGTTATAAAGCAAAAATTTATACTAGTCTGCGATACATATTTAAGATTATGGATTATAATTGGGCCACTAAATCCCTTCCCCAATTCATACTTCAATTTTGTCCTTTCATATGTCCATTCGATAAACATAAACAAACAATTTAAAACCCATGTACCTCAAGTGTTTCTTGTCTGTTTATTTTTCTTTGTAATGGATTGACTAGAGAGAGAAATATTCTCCCCGTATGATGAAATTTAACTGCACCCACCTTATTCTGGCTGCTGCGTTTTGTGAGTTTGGCTAATTTTCTTCTTTTTTGTTCGTCTTGAAAATCCCACACCTTCAAACACGTAATTACAAAAGCTCAGAGATGGACAATTATGCATGCCTTTCATGCTGTTTGTGTCACCTATCATTTGATAAAGCTTAACTTGTGGCTTCAGTTGATGCGCGTTAAAAATGGATTATACCTGCGATCAGTGGATTATTTCTGACAGACAAGGAAACAAGATGAACGTGACTGAAGGATCTAAATTTAACATGACCGCAAAAACCCCTGCAAGGGTGGTCTGAAAATCCTTACACCACTGCTTGGACTACGATAAGCAGAAAGGGAAAAAAAATAATATTAAAAGGATTAGCAGCAATGCTAAAACAAATATCAGGTTTGATTTTAGATTTCAGCAATAACAAGTAACATAGTTACATCTATTATGATCAAGAATAGTTCATTAGTGCATGAAATTCTGGTCTTTCCATTCCTTACTGCATTATCAACCATATAATAGAAAGTTTGCACTTAAAATAGTCAATTACAGTGCTAAAATGCTCTCAGTAAGTTAAAAGCCCAGAAATTGCATTAAATTAATACATTAATAAATTAATACATTAATTAATTAATGGATAAGTTTTATTTCACTCAGTTTTTTTCTGTAACAGTGGAGTTAAAAGAGACATATGTTGGTATAAATAAACAATGTTTCCCCCTAATCTTTGAAAGACAAAGGGACTGATTAGGCAATATTATACCATTTAAGATGCTACATTTACTGTTCCCACCTGTTTTTATACATATTTGCTCCGCAACAGAGCTTTCTTAACATGTGAAAATTCTGCATCGAAAGTTGTCAAAAGAAATTACTCAACAGATCATGCCATCTAAGAATGGGTTGGACATTTTGTGCAAATGTTGTTTAACTACCTGTTTTCATTTATTTTTGTTACATTCCCCATTTGAGCCAGTTACTCTGATGAAGTGCGACAGATCAAACTGCTCAAAGCTGCCTCCTGCTTGTAGATAGTATTTATTGCTGTCATGCAGCCACATTTCCTTACAGAACCATATAGGCAGATCGCAGAAAACCACTTTAAATCATCAGTTGTCAAAACAAATACAAACTTGACAAATATTTGGATGAAATGTCCAACAGCAGCTGACTTTCTTTTTGTACCTGGAAAAAGTAGGGGTACAACACAACCAAAGCGGCAAAAGACGAAATGACGGAGAACTGACAGCTACCCTTAGAAATAACATTAGTGAACGGCAGGAATAGCAGTTGCTTTCTTGTATAAGTAAAAGCAATTAGGTCATTTTTGTTTACAGGGATCCCATGAAGCTGCTTTATTTTCACTGAAGGTTATCATAACCTCATACCGATCCACGCCTTGTTGTCTGGTTTGTTGCTGCGAGTGTTATCACACACTCGGCCCTGCAGGACACCAAAGAAAACGGTCCTCGCTGAATCGTTTAAAAAGTCATTTGCATCAGAGGACCAGCGGAGGTGAAAAAGGAGGATACCAGATTTCATCCGTCTGCTGTCCTGTAAAATTGATTATATCAGTCGATTATGTAAGTGAGGGAATGAGATGATGAGCCATCAAATTAGTTCCAGTGTAGCTGCGGGTGCCAGCATGAAGGGTGCCAGTGTCGGCTGATGAAAGCAATATTTAAAAGAGGGTGGCAAAGCAAATTAGTTTAATTAGTTAAAGTAAAACTATAATCTAAATCCCATCGCACGGCCACAGCTTCTTTTTCCTAGGCATGAAAGGGCACATGGCCCTGATTAAAGGTGCTCTGAGGGTGAGTCGGATATGAATGAAGAGTCCCTAAATTGTGTATGTTGAATGATCAGAAAGCAGCAATTAAACAACCCTTTCATTTGTGTACTACAGGCAAATTTGCACGAGTAAATAAATATTTCCGAATGTAAGACACAGCTTTGATGTTGTTTTTTTTGCTTGTTTGTTTTTTTTCTTTTCTATCTCAGTTTCAGATTTTGACTAATTGTTTCATGGTTGTGCTAGTACAGCTTTATTTATGGTCCTTCTGGAGGAGAAACGGCTGCGTACTGCGGGTCTGGATCATGCATTATGGACATAAACATTAAGGGGGCTTTAGAAGAAGGACACATGGTTGTCAGATGTTGACAAATGGCTGATCTACCGCCATTTTTATCCAAGATCAACCTCTGGTTTACAGGGAATGGTTCACAGAAGAGAAAATACCCAGTGAGCAGCAGTCGTGTGGACAAAGTGCCTCGTTGATGATAATGGATGATAGAAAAGGCAACAACAGCTCATTACAGTTAAGAACTCCGAAGAACACGTGTGTGAAGGAAAAATATGTCGAACCTTGAAGCAGAAGCAGCAGAAGACCAAACAAGGTCAGCTGAAAACATAAAACTAAGGCTGCAAGTCATACAGACTTACCAAAAATGCAACCTGGTCAGATGAGTTTGGATTTCAGCTCTGCTGTTGAGATGGCAGGGCCAGAACTCAGTGCAAACAACATGAAATCATGGATTCATTCTGCCTTGTTTCTTGTGCTGTAATAGGGTGAGGGATACTAAAGTGACACTACAGCCGGAGTGTTACTGCTAATGACGTCAATCCTCTTATGAACACAGTAATATATATCTTCTGATGGCCACCTCCAACTGTAATGCGCCATGTCACAGAGTTCGAATTATCTCAAACTGGTTTCTTGAAAATGACAAGTTTCCTGTACTCCATTGGCCTCCACAGTAGCCGGATCTCAGTCTGGTTACTGACTGAGATCTGGTTACTGTAGAGGCCATTGCACCACAGTGACCAGCTGATTTCTCAGCTGGTTACTGTGGCGTTGTGAAATCTTTTGTGAATGTGGTCCCGAAATCTCTGGGGAGTGTTTCAGGCACATGGTTGAATCTGTAAGACAAAGAATAAAGGCAGCTCTGAAGCCAAAACAGGGTCTGATCTGGTACTAGCAAGATCCAGCTAATAAAGTGGCCCTATAGATTGAAGCAGTATCACTAGAATCCGGCTCTTTTTGATGTTGCACAATTCTATCAAACTTATGAGTTTACACTGAAGGCTGCAGAGTTGGAACAGTCCTCACAGGACATAGTTGAAGTGTGTAGGTAAACTAAATGATCTGCATTTCTTCAAGACGACAGATACAGAAGCCGTTTTAGCCAAAACCTTTAGACCCACTTCTACGCTACAGGATGTCGTGGGTCTTTTATTGGGCGAGGCTGGTGAAATGTATGAAGAGCCTCCATTACCTACAGAGGAGCGAATGAGATGAACACACTGCATCTGCTATCAGTGTTCTCCTGCAGAATGATAAATTATCCAACCGCATTCACAAACGGCGCAGAAGCAACGCTAACTAAAAATCCTGCTGCGCAGTCCGTAAAAGGCGTTGGCTGATTAATGACTGTATGTTGGACTAATAACTTCACTCAGTGTTTGTTTACTGTTACATAATTGCCTGCATACAGCACTGACAAGAGCTGACAACCACGGACCTGCTGAGACAATTAGCGTCCTCCTTTTGTTTGGCGTTTGTGTGTAAGGGGAGTCAATTTAAGACCTCCAGTGTTTTAGATTGCAGCTGTCTAATTGCATAAGTAATATTTCCTGCATTATTTTTCATCTTTGCGTTGTTTTGAAGGGACTTTGTCAGTGAATGGAAAAATTTTTAAAACTAATGTCCCATTCTATTGCAGAAAAATGCTGTGCCTCCACAAAGCGACCATGCCTCTTCCTATTTTCTTACATTACAATCTTGTTCTAAAATAATCGTGAAGGTTTGTTTCTCTCAGAGATTTCTACACAGTAACCGAGAATAGTAAAGCAAATACCTCGCCATTTGTTAATCTGTCGTTTTCTAAATATTTAAACCCTTGGCTTCACATTTTATCTATGCAAGCTTTGTTTTGGCATTTTCCTCCGTTTTTCTCTGTGGATCCTTAAAGACTCTGTCAGGTTGGATGGGCAGTGTTGTCGACGCCCATCCATCGTGTGTTATTGGTCTTTTCAGATAAGTGCCTTTGGATTTAAGTCTGGTTTCTGGCTGGAGCACCCAGGGACATTAACAGACTGCTTGTAAAGGCACTCCTTTCTTATTTTGGCTGCGTGGGTCACTCTTGCGTTGAGAAATATTGGAAACGCTGATTTGTGTTCCAGAGCACTCCGGAGTAGGGCTGGGCAATATGGCCTAAAATCAACATTGCGACACATGGAGCAGTTCTCCTCCGCTTTATGCGTTTGAACCATTGTGTTTGCACCGTTGTCAGACCTGAGCCTCGTTCTTAATGTCCTATGCAGACAGCATCGGGCTTAAACCTTTTCCGACCATCTCCCCAATATCGGCTGGAAAATTTGTTGTCTCGAGCACTCTGGGTGCGTAGTTTCCATTCGTCGTTAATGTAATGTACAGTCAGACTAACATACAGCTCCGTCGTGCAACTAGACCAGAGATTGGATGTGGCTGCACCGTACTTAACAGCTGCTCCTCTTCCTTCTCAAGCAGCTCTAGAGCTGCCGCTTCAACATTTGAAATTTCCTCCATCTTCTCAAACTCACCGTCTCCTTCGCTTCTTGTTTCAGACTGGATGAGGTGGAGTCACGTGACTACAGACTGCACGTAGTGAAGTGTCTTAAAGGGACATGACCATAGCCTACCTTTACCTATAAAAACGACTTTTATTTTCTTTTTTTTTTAAATACCGAAAATACTGACAATACTGGGTGAAAGACAAATTTTTTGTCTTTCACCCAGGGCTACTCTGGAGAAGCTTTTCTTGAAGAATATCCCTATATTTGGTTGCTTATCCTGTGGACTAGTCACCAAATTCCTACCACAGAATAATTTCTACCCGGCACTACCATTCTTCAGAGTAGAAACCATGTTGGCCAGGTGATAATCAGCCGTTTTCGTCATCCAGAGATAACTACAAAAAAAGTCCCAAAATCCTGTTTTTTTTAATCAAACCGCAGAACATTTTAGAGCATCCTTTTATCTCTGCATGGGAACACTGGTGCTCCACCTGTACACACTCTACAAAAACAGATACATTGGTTTTGTTTTTTCTCACGAGGGTGCTTGAACATACACTTATATTCTTGCTGCCCTTGTCTGGGACTTCTTGGAGCTTGTTTTTGATGTATATTCTAGGCAGCACTTTTTTTCATGCACGATATCCAAGAAATATGAAGCGGGTGCGCTTACAGTGGTGGAGACGTACAAAGACTTCCTGGGAGTTCTACACTTTAGTTATTGTAAAGTATGAAATGTCTTTGCCAGAAAGAACCACTGTACATTCTGCCTGAAAGAGAGAACAAATTTCTCTATTCTTGCGGAGTAGGTATTGGCTCTAATGGTCCATTGTGTTCTCTGACTGAGCCCATGCCGTGATTATTCAGTTTGGTCAGATCTCAGGACGCTCCTGGTGGTTTCAAATTTCCCTTTGTGCATAACGGAGACCACAATCCTTTTCAACAATTTTTTTTACAAATCCTTCCCCAAACACTATTCCTTCTCTGAGGTCTGAGGCCAGTTTCCCTTTACTAACTATGAGACCTTATGTGGACAAGTGTGCTTCATTCTGAATTTGTTCAGTCAACTGAATTTACCAACACCTGGACTCCGATCCAGCTGCAGAAACATCTTGAGGATGATCAGTGGAGATAAGATGCACCTAAACTATATTTTGACTATTACAAAAAGTCATTTAAATCCTTAGATTGTTTACAGGTTCACAAAAATGACTGAAAATGTGTTATGACGTTGTCAATATTGGCTATTTGATGTAGGTTAAGAAAGCTTAACCCAAATTGTGTTTAGATTAATTTTATAAAGTAACACAAAGTGTGAAATAGGAAGGGATTTGAATGGTTTTTTATGGAGCAGGACGAAGAGATTACTTTGGCATTACCTCTTTTTTTTTGACATGCTGATTTTTTTTTCTGCATGTCAAGAGTTAATAAAGCCTCGGTCCAACTCTGTGCTTCAGCTGAGCACCTTCTCTCATGTCAGCTTTTACATAAATAAGAGCTTTTTCTCTCCATCACTCGCTATCCTTCTCTTTCTCTTATGCACACCCACACAGAGCCTGTCAGAGGCACATGAGGATGGGTGGAGGAAGGAGGGAGGGAGGTGGGTGAAGGATGACACGTGAAAAAAGGAACAGCGTTGCTCTTAACATTGCATCCGCAGCCCTTTATCTGTGGTTTCGCAGTATTCCTTCTGTCCCTCTTTTTCGCAGAAAGCATGTTTTCGAGTGTATTTCCTCTCAGAGGTATTTGAGATATTGTGAATTTTCACTCAAAGCCTTCCCTCTTTGTTCTGAAAATTACCTATAGTCCTGTGAACATCAGATTTTGATTATTCTCAGTTTATTCATGTGTAAACGAGGGCTCTGCAAATTGGTTTGAATAGAGGGGGGGATAAAAGCAACGCTAAAAATATCAGGATCAGTGATGATTTGGGATCTGTGAGCCATAAAAGGGTTAGAGCAGGCACATCATCCTTTGTTTAACCCTGTCCGTGTGCATGAGGGGAGAAAAGCTCAGAGAATAAGTCCTCCCAGCAGAGATGATGAGCAGAAATAAAGGCCATTACTTCCAGGTCTGTTTCTGCGCGCGTACTTTCATGCTACATCAATAAAGTCGCACATTTCTGCAGATACTCGTGGATGGCTGTTGTTCAAGACTTTGCACACCAATTGGTTGCCATGGTAGCTCGCAGGGTGTTTTTTTTTTTTTTTTTTTCAGCTGACCTACAGTTAGATGGTTAGATGGCTGCTGCCTCACTAAGCACACTTGAGATGAGCTGTCTCCTCTTCCATATACAAGTCATTGCACCTGGCTGAAATTGCTTTCATCAGTGTCAGATGTAAGTAAACAAAATGGCTGGGTCTTCTTTTTTTTTATTGAATGCATCCCTAAAGGTTTGAGGCGGTGTACTTTGAAAGTGGCCAAATAGAGGTTTCATTTTACTTTCAAATTTTAACAGCGACGCTATAGAAACTGTTGCTTTTCTTTTGTAAGTACAAACCCACTTGCATGCCATTAAAATCATACATAAGTATAGTCCCTTGCAAACATATGAGACCCCCACTGTTTTCATTTTTTTAGCATAATATAACCACAAGCTTCAACATATTTTATCAGATTTTATGTGCTAGCATACCTAGCACATAAACACCTAGCAGTGCACAATCGGGAAATGAAAGGAAAAGGCTGGCTGCTTTTTAATGTATGATGTTTTCTTACAAATAAATCTGTAATATGTGGTGTGCATTTGCATTCAGCCATCCAGAGTAGGGCTGGACAATATAGAAAAAAAGCTTATCGTAAAAATAGAAGTCATATTGATCGATGTCGATAATTATCAACAAATTGAAAACGTGTTTTAAGTGCAGCCCTGGTCATTTTTTTGCTGTTGCTTAGTGACCTATTTGGAGATACAAAACACACAAACACTGAATTCAAACTCAACCCTTTATTCAATCAACTTTTTACCAATTCTGCAAGTTCTTAAAAAAGAATGCATGCTCTCTGAACTCTTTGAAGGGGGCGGAGCTTGGTTCCTGGGTCTGTGTTTGTGATTGGTTGGGAGGATGTAACGACTGTAGTACTAACCTACATGACTCGAATGCAAAAAAAAAGGACAACGGTTATTCTATTGAACTTTTTATTGACCCTTTTTTCCTATCATCGATATACGTCTATCGATCGATATATGTTGTTATTGATTTATCATGCCAGCCCTAATCCAAAATCCATACTTTGTAGAACCAGCATTGGCTACAATTACACCTGCAGGTTGTTGGGTGCATGTCTCTAACACACTTTTGTACATTTACAGTCTGAAATTTCTGCCCATTTGAAAAGTCGCTTAAATTCAATCTGTTTGGATGGAGAGTGTTTGTGAGCAGCAAATTTCAAGTCTTGCCACAGATTCTCATTTGGACTCAGGCCTGGACTTTTACTGGGCTATTTTAACATACAGATGTGATTTTATGTAAATGTTTCTATTGTAGCTCTGTCTTTATGCTTACTCTTACTGTCCTGCTGAAAGGTGAACCTCTGCCCGAGTCTCCAGTGTTTGGCGGGCCTCTAGCAGTTTTCCCTCGTGGATTATGCTGTATTTAGCCCCGTCTATCTTCCCACCAACCTGGAACGGCTTCTAGGGCCTCTCTGCAGAAAACCATCCCTACAACACGACAATGCCACCACCATGTGTGAGATGATGTGTTCAGGGTGTGTATCAACCAATAATTTAATGATGGCTATTTAAAGTGTAATAAAGTTAATAATATATTAACTGGCTGATAAAGTATTAAAGTTGCAGGAAAAAAGGTAGTACAAGTGTGCCAATAATGTAAAAGGTTGTCATGTTATAGGGAGTTTTCCAGTTTATCAGTCTATGATTAGAAGATATCTGCCGAAAATTCAATAACTGGGTTACACATGTAGGTCAAACGCTCTCCTAGTGAATTTTAGCATATTTCACCGTTATCTAACCACTAAAGGTTCTGAATATTTCTTCTAAGGTTTTCTTCTGGAAGTGTGGATTTACATATCAAAGCAAATAAACAATAGTCTAAAGAAAGATTTTATAAAGCAGATAATACTGATCCTTAATTCAGAAGAGGGATTGATGTGAAGTATGTATTCTTGATGAATAAATTTGAGGACTATGCCATTTCAGACACTCTAAAAAGGGAATGCAGCTCCAACTTAAATGAATTGCTTCAATTGGTAACAAGTTTTTGAATTAAGTATACCCAGCTTAATTTATTTACAATGAGTTCACTTGACAATGTAAAACAAAATAAATTAAGTTGGATCAACTTCATTCAATTACTTGCTACCAGTTGAAGGAATTAATTAAAATTGGAGCGGTGTGTTTGCCTAATTTGTAAGAGCACAAATTGCACAGAAACTGCACAAAAACATATTTTATTTTTAAGCATTGTGGTCCTATTTGACTAGCCTATGGTTATCCACTGCAGTTATTACATTTTGAAAGGATTCTTTCAAAAACTATACCAATAACATAATTAAATTACTTGCAAAATGTTATTTGGTTATTGGTTCAAAAATGTAATTACGTTATTGGCCTCTCATTACAATATTGGCTTTGTTGACTTTACAATGCCCAAAAATATGACATATTTAGTAGGTGATATGTTATCTGCTGGATGATGTGCAATAATTTGAATGTTGGCCAGGAAGTTCAATTTTGATCTTATGTGACCAGAGCAGATGAGTTCATGCACATGTTTGCTGTTTATGGTAATAATTGATTGGTTAATTGATTTTTAGTTTAGAGTAAAATGTACCAGCAGTAGTACAATCTTACGAATATGACATATTACATATACTTAAGCACTGGTTTCTGGTGTAGCTGTTGGTCTTAAATATAAAAAACAGCCACAATGCAGAATTAACAATTTTTCAAAATAACAAAAGGCTTAAATGAGGTAAATAGAATAATGCATAAAAAACATTAATATATAAGTGAAGAGCAATTTTAAAACAGGGTTTGTGCAATTTCTAAAATTTTAGGTGTAAGAATAGGCTTGTATGAGTGTTTTTAAGTATGTTGCATTCCATTAAATCACACATGTATTAAAGAAAGAACTTCTAGTAGCAGTTTTCTACTAGAAGTTGCTTGTTATGCTGATGTTGGGAGTGTGCCATCTAAACTAGATTGCTCAGGTGGGGGACAGTAGTTCTCATTAAAAACCCTGAACACATAATTCAATTTCAGCCTGTTTGCACACTGATTGTTTTTGAAATCTTTTTTTTTTTTCCAATATGAGCCCTGCAGGGAAACTTTGGAATATAACACACAATGTTGTTTTTAAGATGAAGAAGGATGGAAAGTCAAAATGACAATTTGACTGTAATAGAGCAGACAGACGCAACTTGATGATCTTAATGTCGAAGTTTTCCAGTAAAGAAGCTTTCATTTATTAGCAATACCTACATTCTGACTTCTTCTGGGCTTTGTTCAACTTTCTTCCAACAACCCTGTGAGTCTACTCATAAAGGCCAGATTTGTGGAGTGCTTCACTAGTTTCCCTGTCGCCAGATTCTCCCATCTTCTGAACTTTGAATCTCTACAGCTCCTCCAGAGTTGCAACAGGCCTTTTGGCTGCTTCATTGATTTTATGCTCTTTTTGACCAGCCTGCTGGTGAACAAACTTAAGCTCTAAACTTATCACATAACTTTACACTCGACCTGTTGGCTGTATCCTTTGGCTTTCATGATGCTGCCTGTCATGCTGGATTTGGGTTGCAGAGGGGTTTTTTTTTAAGATAATAATCTGTAAAATATTTTGAAAGTCATGCATCACTTTTCTTCTAGTTTGTCTATTACATAAAGTCCTTAGAAAATATATTAAAGTTTGGGGTTTTAATGTGACAAAATTTGAAAAAGTGCATGAGGTATAAGCACTTTGTCATGGCCCAGTAAATTTGAGAATAAACTGGTAAAAAAAAAAAAAGAAGAAAAAAAGCAAACCTAGCCAGAATACATCCCTCAGAGTCCACTCAGATAAATTATTCAGAAATGGAAAGAGGATCCAGGACAAGCTGTCCTCAAAAACAGAGTGACCTTTCAACAAGAGCCGTTATGGAGGCTACCCGGAGACCAGAAGCAAGCTGCCCGAGCACTTCACCGGTCACAGCCGAGAACCATGAATCCCATCACTCATCATCCTGAAAGCTTCATGGTGTTAAGCTGGGTCTTTTATTTTCTTGGACCTACCTTGTGGTGACATGCCTCCTTGCCCACGGTTATTTGCATTGAAGTGTTTCTACAGAAGCTCCTTATGAACAAATAGGCTTTCAACATTTTTAATAATTCTCCTCCGAGCATAAAAAGGGAAACATGTTTAGTTGTTTGCGCTCTGTAGTTTGGCCACTAGATGTCACTAAAATCCCACATTGATCTTTCTTTTTTTATATATATATATAAAAAGCCATCAAATTCACATTATTCTCCTTTTCTGTCTCATTGTCTCCTCTGCTTTCTGCCTCATCTTATACCTGAAATTTGATATGAGGGGACCATTCAAAGAGAAACGTCTCAGTTAGGAAAGAGGAGAGGGGTGAATGAAGAGCCACTGTGTAGAAATCTTTTTGGCAGCTGTGACATATAAAAAGGCCATGACGCATCATTTCACGCTTTAAATGAAATTAAAAGTACATAAATAAGTTGTCACCATCAGCGTTACTGCTCATCTGACAGATCATAAAATACAGCGTCAGGCTTGCAATGCAGCTGTGCCACATGTCAGGTCTGTTTGATGCTGTCTCGTTTTGTTAAACGCCTGCTGCTTCTTCTTCTGAACTCTCTTCATGCATCTTCCTGCCTTCTTCCAATCTCAGGAAGGAGGATGACAGCACGCTAAAAGATCATTGTACGGTCAGTATTCATATTCAAATAAAGACCTCTGATTTATTCCATTAAAATAATACACATAAAAGAAAAAGTGGAGCCTGACACTAACATTTAATCACCATCCAAGTTTCCTCTAGTCATTTGAGAATCTGTTTAGTTGATTACAAAGGTCAGACGTTGAATAAAATCCGTGAGATATGATTAAGACGTGTTGTAACTTAAGATGATTGCAGGTCACAAGTTCTGTGTTGGACACAGAATGTGTGTTTAGACAATGTGACAGTTTTCCCCTGAGCCTTTTATTTTTGCCCTTTTTCGTCAGCAGTGCACATGTCCACTATGAGGTCCAAACCCAGGGTGTTTATGTGAATAACGTTTGTTGATGCTGAGAGGGTCCTCCTCTAAAAGTGTTTCTGCCTCAGTGTCAGTGCGCCTGGAACACAGATTGCTGCCCACCTCAAGTGCAGATTCAAATGCAAATGTAATGTGAACAAAAACCGTGAAATTAGACCAATACAGCATTAATGTCTGGCTATTTCATAGCCGTTGTGATTTAAATGTTAGTAAAGGCACTTCAGACTGGATGTTAAATAAAGTGTCCAGCTGGGGACAGTGGGACGGTTGAGGTCCAGTCACAAAAATAAAGACACGATTATCAACAATTGAACTATAACCAGTGATTCTGATGCAGAAATTACACTTTGTAACCTATGTAGAGTCACTCCAAAATGTGTGAAACTGTAACCACACAGTCATGCAGCAGCTGCAGCACCGAGTTTGTTTCTCTTAAGGTCTATTTAATACGTTTTTTTTAAAAAAAGGATCAAACAATGTAACAAATTATATCATTACCAACTTGAATCCCTGCATTTACTCTCTCTCCCTTTATAGATACTGAAAGCAAAAGTTCATGATCAATGTAATTAATTTATTTAATGATGTTGGGATGTTTCACCCAAGATTAGCTCGTTTGAGTGTAAGCAAGGACAAATACTGAAAAGCAACGTGAGTGGCTAGATTTAAACACATATTTATCCAATAATTTCAAATAAATACAGCTATTTATGAGTTTAAACTGGGAGATGACTGAAACTAAAATAAGGGGAATATTCAACCAGCTTGAAACGTTCGACACCCTCTCATCCTAGAACTTCATCATTCGCTAAGGATCCACCCCAAAAATACAACCTGCATGGCGGTGCCAGTTCTCTGTGGTAAATTCCAGCCCCGGTAATCAAATTTGCCTCTGGTTCCTGCAGCTAAAGCAACAGATGTAGAATATACAACCCCGGAAAACAACCCAGATTCCTGCAAAAGGTTCCTCCATGGCAAAAAGAAAGCTCAAGTCTAGAGTTTTTCATGTCAGCCAGGCACGTAAAATGATCTGGTGAGCCTATTGGTGCGATATCTTGGTGTTCTGGCCTTGTTTTTCAGACCAAACCTTCAGAAACCTTGGTATCATTTTAAATTTTTATTGTGCAGTGTTATTAGAGTGCTACTTTCATGGATTAATCAGAAACTGTTTTTTTCAGCTAAGAATTTTTTCTAAGATTCATATGTTTGATGTCAAAAGCCAAATTAGAGATGATTGTTCATGCTTTTATTTAATCTTGTTCTGATAGTTGTGACAGCCTTTTGATGGGTTTTAGAATAAGAAAGATCTTGACCGCTTCCAGTCAGTTCAAAGGGCTGCTGCGAAGCCTTTTGACCAACACAAGACATATCTCTTTACATTGTCTACAGCTACATTTTATAATTCATTTCTAAAATCTAGTCTTTACTTTTAGAGCCCTGCCTGCTCAAGTCCCAGCCTATAATCTCTGACCTTCCAGAACCCAGAAGTCTGAGATCTTCCAGTTAGTGGTCCGACTCTTATTGGTACCACAAACACATTTTAAGGGTTAAATCCTTTAGAGCAGTGGCCCCTAGATTGTGGAATGAGTTTCCTCCATCTTTGTGCTGTCTTGATTCTGTTGATTCTTTTTCGTTTATTCAGATTGGCTTTAGCTAGTTTAATGCTGTATGATGTTACATGTCTACTATTTTTATATTTTCTTGTAGTTTACCTTCAGTGATGTTTTTATGGTTGTTTTTGTGTAAAGCACTTAGTTGTTTTTGACCAGTGAATGGTGCTGAATAGATAAAATGCTATTTTCTTACTCACATTCGCTGGATGCTGTAAAGCTTTGTCAGTTTCTGTGACAAATAACACACAAAGCAGCCAAACCTACAACTAATTATACCTGCCACAATCTGTAAAATAAAATGACTTTCTTTCGCCTTGCACTGAACTAAAAGCAAGCAGGAAGCCAAACATCCGCTCAGTCCAACTTCACGAAGAAGGAAACAAGAGCACCACAAATAAACCCTCACAAGTGCAATATTGTTCTTTTTCCCCCTCAGTGTTGTAATCCATCTGTCAGAAAAAAATGGCCCAAAATTAGCCCCCTCCAGGAAGCAGAACTTCACAACTTTGTCTTCCTCTGCGTGTGTTGCTGGGGAAAAAACGGAGGAGCGTGTTTGTGACAAACCGGCCGTGCTGGCGAGTTTGGATTACGTCAAAAAGTCACACTCATCAGCGGCCTTCTGTACAATGTGACTGTTCAGTCAAAAGTTTGGGTGTGAGGATGACACGTTGCTCCGGAGCCGCCGGACACGGAAGCTGTCTCTGTTTAACAATGCACAGCGGAGACTTACAGTACATCTTGATAAGCGGAGTGTGAGGGACCATTAATCCGAGCACTGGTGCAAGCGGTGACCCTGTCGTCGCTTCCGTCTCAAAGTGTGTGCGTAGATGCCACAGCCCTCTCAGGCATTTTTTAAATGTTATGCAACAAAAAAAGAGGATGAACATTGCATTAATTTCAATCTGTCAAGCACTCTACTCTTAGACTGTGTTAGGACTTTCATTAAGTCCAGAGTAATGGAAGCATTAAAAGGCCTAGCCGTCTGCACACATGGTTAGAGTAAACCATGTCACAGAAAAACGCAAGTATAATTCCTTATAGGCATTTCAAACTTTACTTGGCTTGAACAATACGTGTTAAAAAGGGTCTGTTACTGAGACTTAGAGTGAGGAGATCATATCTGTGATCCAAAGCACAGTTATGACATCTAAATTGTTGCTTCACAACCAGACTGGGCTCCCCTGGAAGAACATAATGTTAATGCAATGGGCTTTTGTACTTTTAAATCTCCCCCAAACTCTAGAATGAGGTTTGCGTCACAATCCCCTCACGGCAACAATTAGCGAGTGCATTTTCCTACCACATTTTTTTTCCTTCCACTAAACTTACCATTAATATGCTTGCATCTTATATATGATAAGACCCAGCTCCTACAGCATCAGTCTTTTGTGGCTTCGGTTGGGCAGACAGAGAAGGTCCTTCTGAACAACCGTCACTTCAGCAGTCTTTGCAATGATTGTGTGGGCTATTTTTCTTACATTATTTTATTAAATTTTGTTGTTTTATTGTTATTGTGCAATATTTCATGATAGAACTGTAGGTTTTCAATAGTGGTAAGCCATCCATCCATACATTCATCCATCCATTTTTCCAATTCACAGGAAATGTTACCGTTAGGAGCTTTGTAAGACAAATATCCAGAAATATATAATTCAATGAAACCAATATAAGACAGATTTAAGTTGAGTCACGTTCTTTCCTATTCAACCCTAGTTCAGTGCAGTAAAATTCATGATAAAGTGGTGGATTGTGTCAACCTTATGTCAACCTTCCTCATATAAAGAGCACGTGACGACAGGGCAAAGTATCGACTCCTTTTAATAGGGAGAAAGAAAGAATAATGGAAAAAAGGTTTGAACATCAAATTTAACAACGCCTCATGTACCATCAGTTTTTGGGGCTTGCAAGTATCATCGACTAATTGTTAATATCACAGGATAGCTTTTTATTTTTTTTCTGGTGATAATAAATGATACAGTATTACCCATCTGTGGATTAAATATCAATTCCAGCAGTTTCAATGACAAAATAGGGGATAGCAAGAATGCTATTGATATTCATGCTTCGAGCTTATGAAGATGGCTTTTGGTTGTTTTGTTTTTTTCTAATTTAAAGATAAAGGTGAAAAACAGCCAAGAAATTTCAATACAACACACACCTTGATGTCAGTCCCAGAGTGTATTTAGCACACAGCCTTTCCAGAATCGTACTCCTGATCTCATTCCACACAGTAAGTCATGTTTGAATCGATGTCTGCTGAAGTCAGGCTCTCTGCACTAACGACCAAGAGCCTCAGGCCAGGCTAGGTGTTCAAGGTTACTCTCCTCTGATCCATCTTCGAAATAAAAAAAAAATCAGCAACCCTCATCTTGGAGAAATGAAGCAAATCTAGATCTGCTGGGATAGAAGCTGACTCACAGACTCAGTCTGTTCAAGTGTCTGCTGTTCCTTGGTCACAGCTTGGTCACCTCCCTACCCCCCCATAGGAAATAGTGTTATTGCCTGAAACTATAACAGAGAGGGGCTGTCTGCTCGTTTTTGAGAGAAATCCGTTTGATTTGCGGATGTCAGGCCCTGTTCACAGTTTCTCACCTGCCATCATCTGCTGTTGTTTCAGTCAGTGAACTGCTAAGACCTCGATACGTGACCTGCAGACATAACAAAGGCCTTGTGTGCTGCTGGGTTGTTTTGGTTTTTTTTGTACTGACATGTCTGATTGCTCTCTCTGATGACATACAACAACCAGAAATGTAACAATCGTTTTCCGCCTGTTAATTTGTAGAAGATTCTGATGTTTCTGTGGTTTCCTTTTAAATGATCTGATTCTAATATCTATCCACTTACGTAAACACAACTCAATCTCGTGCTCAATCCCGGCTCGCTAAATATTCCTGCTGCCTGGAAAATGAGTTGCATGTCATTTTCATACTTTGGTGGTTGAGGTGACGCCTATTCCTGTTAATTATTCATGGGCCAGAAATGTGTACATCTGTTCTCCTCTTGGACAGAAAGGAGGAGGAGGAGGAGGAGGAATGCAAACTGATCAGCTGCAGATAGATTGGGTTGTGTGGCTGCTAAAGTTTTCTGGATAATATTCCTGGGGGATACTGTGCTTCTTCTTTTGTAGGAACTCTATGGGCACAGAGGAAATGTTACCCTTCATACCAGTCACCTGTAAATCTGTATTGGAAAGCTAAAAAGGGGGCAGTAGATAAGAATTCAGACGGAGTCGTGCCCTTTTTGCCTGAATGTGTTTTTGCATCTGGGATTGGCCTTGGGATTCTGATCTCAGTGATGCAGACTGAAGCTTTTTTTAAGGTCATATTTTCAGCTTAAAGAGTTTTTAGCTAGAAAGGTGGCTTCCTTTGAACCTTGAGAGATCACTATGGCAACTCATGGTGAACACCTAATCTGTTTCAGTTTGGAAAAGAAAAAAGAAAAACCTTCCCCAGACTTTCTTTCCTGATTATATCCTCGTATTTGTTCTCGCTGAATATATTATGTCTGCAGGTTAATTATGGCACCAATTGAAGCCGAGTCAGAGGCTGTAACACAATCAGCATGTCTCATGCCGCCTCAGAATCACAGACTGTGCAGTTTCTGTATCCCTTACTGAATTTGCGCAGACTAAATCAGAAAGCTTTTTTTTTTTTTTTTTTTTTTTTTTCGTTGGGCTTTGGTTTTGGATTCAAATGTGTTTTACCACAGCCTGTAACATCCTAAGCTCATTGTTTGCCTGAAGACAAAAAGTAAATCCGGTAAATTCACAGAGAATGTTTGTAGTAAAACAGTTCTCAAAAGGAAAAGCGTAATGGGAACAGGTGTGCTCAGTGGTATCACGATTCAGACAAGATACATGGTGGACTAAAAAGGTAAAAACTAAAGATAAAAGCTCCGCCAAGTCTGACCTTTATCAAAGGGTGGAAAGAAAAAAGCTATTGTTGAAAACTATGTCCAGCTTGCAATTTGGCAGAACCCCTAGAAGAATGCAGCAAGCATGTGCTCTGGCCAGATGATACCAAAGTTTTTATTTTATTTTATGTATTTATTTTTTAATATTATTATTTTTGCCTTATGTGCACAACCTTGGAAGAAAACAGCTGTGCAAATTCTCAGTTATCCGGGTCATCGCAACAGCAGACAGGCTTAAATCGGAAGCTACCGGACTTTCGCTCAGTTCTTTCTGAAAACGTTTCGACACCTATCCAGGAGTTTTTGTCAGTTCTGGTGGCTTGTACTTGAGCAACCTGTAGTTGGTGCACAGCTGTATTTAAGGACATGGAGGCTCATCCTCCAAGGCGCATTCTAAGTCAGATGCAAGAAAACCAACTCTGCAACTCGCCCTAAATGCATCATTGCTGAAACATTGAAGTGGAAGCATTCTGTGGGGTTGTTTCAGCGAGGACAGGGGAGCTGATCAGAGTTGAAGGAACGATTGGATGGAGCTAAATGCCGGTTATCCTGGAAGAAAACATGATAGATGATGAAGAAAACTTGAGAAGTTCCCCTTCCAGGAGGACAATGACCCTAAACACAGAACCAGAGTTACAAGAGGCTGGTTTATATCAAAGCCTATTCATGTGTTTGTTTGGCTTTTACAAAGTGCAGAGCTTTAAAAAAAAAATCAGTATGTAGCAAGACTTCTACATTACTGCTCTTCATCCAACCTCACGGATAATTTGCAAAGAGAAATAGGCAAAACTTTTAGTCTAGATGTGCAAAGCTGGTAGAGACAAACTTCAAAAGACTTGCCACAGGAATTATGCAAACGGTCGTTCCACAAACCTTTGTCTTCAGGGTATAAAGATAAATTTTTCCCTCTTTTAATTATGACTTCTTTTTAAAAAAAAAACTTTCATCTCACAATTATGAACTACAATGTGTTTGCTCATTGTATAAAATTTGTATAAACTACATTAAAGTTTGTAGTTGTTACATGATATAACAGGAAAGAGCCGAAGGGGTGTACACAGTTTTTTCTTTGAAAAAAAAAAAAAGTCAATAAAAAAAACTGATCAGAATAAACTTGACTATACCAAAACATATTTTATTGCCTAAATAATTTATATTCAGCTATACTTTTGGCAGCTCTGTCTCTGTCACCACAGATCCTAGCAGAATAAATAAAGACAGTCCCAAAGGAGACAAGAGTCCCGATAACAAGCTTTTTTTCCTAGAATCTTTGGGTTGGACCCATCTTTTTCAAAACAGCTTTTATAAAGTATGAGACGTGGCAAACTGTTTTTAAAATAATTTTTCATACTGGGATGTCCCTAAAGGTGAAAAGGGTTTTCCACTGTTTTATGGCTATCTTTGTTTGCTCCTTCTCAAGCAGCCGTACTCTCCTCCCGATCCGCTCTCCTTCAGGTGTTATTTATGTTCTGAGATTAGATGGTAAAGGATTTTCCTGATCACAGGCAGGATGAAAGAGGGAAAAGGAAGACACAAACAAGACTTCCCATGACAATATCTGCCACCGTGACATAGTGCGATCAATAAACGAGAAAAGCGTGATGGCTGTGAATCTTGCCCAGGTTTCTCACACATTTATTCTGTCCTCGTTGCCTGACACGCTCCTCTCTGTTTCCTCCACAGGAATACCTGTGTCCACTAAACGGTTGTGTGTGGAAGAGCATGTTGTGACAGCCATGTCTCTGGAGATGGAAAAAACCATCACCAAGCTGATGTATGACTTCCAGAGGAACTCCACCTCCGACGACGACTCCGGCTGCGCTCTGGAGGAATACGCCTGGGTTCCGCCTGGCCTCAGTCCAGAGCAGGTACATGGGCTCACTGATATTCAGGCCCCATTTCACGCTTAATGCTTCATTGCTTATTGCTTATTTTCATCTTGAACACCCAGACCTTGTCAATTAAACCGAAGCAATGGAAAGGACTTATTCATCTGTGCAATCTGCAACACTTTCCTCAAACTAAGGAGCTGTAAAAAAAAAAACATGATTCTTCAACAAAATAGAATGCAATATAATTTTATTCAAAACTTCATTTATTTTGGTATTCATTAAGTCAAACATGTTATTAGGATTAATTACACACACACACTGGTGTGTCATACCTAAAGATAATTTAGAGTAACCAATAAACCTAACATGCTATTTTTTGGAGAGAATCCACGCACACATGGGGAGAACAAGTAAAATACCACGTAGAACAACCCCAGGCCTGAATTTGAATCCAGGACCTTCTTGCTGCAATGCAACAGTGCTAATAACTGTGCCACCCTACAGCCCTGTGAATGGGAAATGCTAAAAATAATGGCAGTGTACAGGGAAATCAATGAGCTCGTTCGCGCTGTAAAAAAAAGGAAAAAAAAAACAGGTGCAAACAAGTGCCCTTTGAGAAGCCAGCAATGCTGTACATGCTGGTCACTAGTGGTTTCCTCTCAAATAATCTGAGTAAAGTGGGCCATTCCAGACCCATCCAACCGTGCACTTTGATAAAAAAAAAATTGGATTGAAGAAGGGAAATGTATACAGAAGGGCAGAAAATGCTTGGCAACTCAGCCAAAATGATATGAAGTGCTTTAAAATGGAAACCAAAACCAGAAAAAGATGGAAGGAAAGTAAAGTGCTGTGAAGTATGTTTCTCCAACAACTGTCTTCGGATTATCTGAGATCAATGTCATATTTCAAACACAGCCGTGCAAATGAAACAAATACTGTTTATGTTTCATCAATGTGTAAATCTTAATTGTGCATTATTTAAATGTAGTCCTGCATGTTTAAACCCAGGGAAATGAAAGTAACTAGAGTCAGTAAATGTTGCTCCAAATCTTATCGAAAATTCAATTGAGTTAAACTGAGCTCGCAGACTCTTCGGTTCACTGTTTGGACCCATTTGCATCTTAAATGCCTTCTAATTCCATGCCTGACCACGCTAATTTAATTAGCAGAAACCATCTCTGCATCTTTGCTTCATTTGTTTTAATTTCTTCTGTGTTTTTTTTTTTGTCCCTTGTGATATTAAAAAGAAAAACATACATTTCTTCAACAGTGTCAACAATAAACGCTTTTGTCTTTATTCTGTAAGAGAAAGACACTAATACAACAGGCCACCTAGGGCTCTGTTAGCAGATGACAGGAAGGCTGATAACAGTGATTTTCTCCAGTCAGCCATCTTGACAGGATGCTGAAAGAGGCTGCAGCCTCTGTCATCCAGCAGGAGGTGCAGGCAATTGAAGCTGCCTGTTTGTCTTTTAATGCACTTGAATATAATGATTTTTAAGCCTGTCACTTCTGGTGTCTCTCTGTACAATGCCATTAAAAAGGAACTAATCATGTGCAATGGCTCATTGAGCTGTCAGGAATCAAAATCCTCATATTTGTCTACACTGACTCTGTTATTAGGATTCAACTGTGTTCGGGTTGTCTTACTGAAAGGTTTTGTTCCCCAAATTTGGACTTGTACTCCGGCTTAACTTCTCAGAGATAATAATTGGATTCATAAAAAAAAACTGCAGCACGAACATGATGAGTTAAGTTATATTAAGGTTTATGAAGCAATCAGTCTCACAAACTATCAAAATTTAGTCATACTCATAATCGTCAAATCAATCAATGTTTATAAGTTTTCTTGACCCTTGCATTGAGTAATCTTCATCAAACATTTTATAAAGAATCAGGGGATGTTAATTTTTCTACAGGAGATTTTAGCATGTTTCTCAGGCTTAGGACATATTTAGGATGGATCGAGAATGCTTACACCTCAACAAAGGTTATAAAAGATCTACAGGAACTAGTAAAGGAATCATGACTTCAATTTATTATCCATTCAACCATCCATCCATCCTCAATACTCGCTTAATCCGAGAAGAATTTGCAGGGGACTGGTGCCTCTCTCCAGCAGGCAATTTCTTTTAATTAGATTTAGCATTAACGACAGTTAAATCTTTTTCTGAGTGATTAATTAAACAAAAAAAGATGAAAACAAAGCATATTAAAGCAATGATCCAACACCATGTTTACTCTACTATTAATTCTGACGAAAAGGGGGAACGTTTTATGATGAAGGAATTTACTGTTCAAAATATTATCTAACATTCATCATCAGATTATTGATCCCTCTGGAGTTTAATTTGGATTCTAATTGTATAGAATCAAAATTAGTGGGGGTGAATTCAAAGTCTAGACAATCATTAATTTGTCATTTTTCAACACCAGAAAAGCAACCATAAAACAGGAAAAGAGGGCATTACTGTGGTCTGTCATGACCTTGCCATTTTATGGTAGTCTTTACTGTACTTTTAGTGTTGTTTCGGTTTGATTTCAACACTCTAAGTTCCTGTTATTTTGGTATCTTCGTCTTCCCTGATGCATTGTCATCCACTCACTTCCTGTTTCCTTTTTAAATCTGTTTCTGAGATTTCTGTGTCTTTTGTTTTCTACCCATTAGTCATCCTATCAAATGGTTTCCCCATCATCTCTCTCGAGCTCCCTGCTCACCCCGAAGCTGCTGCCTTTTGTTCATTAGTCTCATCCTCATCCAGTACTCACTGCTACAATTTAACCACCTCTTACAATAATTTCCCTCTGGGATTATTAAAGTATTTCTGATTCTGATTCTGATTCTTAGTTTGGGTCATAGTTTCCTTTGCATCCTTTTGTCCTGCTTGTCATGCTCTTGAGGCAAGGCAAATTTATTTTCGATAGCGCATTTTGGCCAAAGGCAACCATGTAGATTTTAAAATGTTTAAACTAATCAATTAAGAGTAGGCAGTGGCAAATAAAAAAACTTTTCAATCTTGTTTTAAATGAGCTAAGGGTGGGAGCAGTCTTTCGGTGTACAGAGAGTTTATTTCAGATTTTGGGGCAAAAAAACTGAAGGCTGCTTCTGCATGTTTTGTTCTGACACTTGAAATGGTGAGTAGGTTTGATTCAGATGATCTTAAAGGTCTTAACGTTTATAGCACTAAAGAGGATTAGAGATGCAATTGGGGCTCTGACTTTTAAGTGCTTTGTAGACCATTAATGCAATTTTACATTTTCTACTCTCTGACCAGATGAAGGACCTCAGCTTTGGACTAATATGATGATCTTTTTGTCTTTGTATAGACTCTAGTAGCGGCATTTTGAATGTGTTGTGGATGTCTTACTGATTTTTTATTTTTTTTATTTTTTTTAAAGTCCTGTTAAAACATTGTGGTGAAAACAAATGCATGAACTAATTTTTCAGTCCCATTGGGACATCAATTGTCTAATTCTGGTAACATTGTTTCTGACAAATCTTCAGTTTTATCCTTATTTGTGAGCGATGGTGGTGCAAGGGTTAGGGAGTCCGTCTGTAACTGGTGGGTTGATGGTTCTATCCCCTACGCTGACTGCCTCAGTCGTCGTGTCCTTGGGCAAGACACTTCACTCCCTTTGCCTGCTGGCCATGGTCAGAGGGCCCAGTGGCGCCGGTGTATGGCAGCCTCACCTCACCCTGACCCAGGGCAGCTGTGGCTGCTAACATAACTCACCACCATGAATTGGTGACTGACTGTAGTGTAATGCGCTCTTTATTTAGCTAAAGAAACTTTGACACATCCAGCTTTTAATACTTTTCGTACAATCAATACGTGGTTGTACTGATCTGTTCTGCGTGTCATGGAACAAACACTCAAGGTGGTTGAAGAGAAACTGGAATCTTCCACGGCCTTGTACAAAAGTATCCACCTCACTGAGGGCAATATGCTTCTGGGTGTGGAGACAGCAAGAAGATCTGACCAGCCAATCAGGAGCCAGCTAGTAAATAAAAAAATAATATCTTGCTAGAGTACCAATAAGGAATTGGAGTAGCCTATTTTTTCTGAACTTCATTTCATATTCTAAAACAAAGCTGACAATGGGGAGCGGTGGCCTAGTGGTTAGAGCACAGAGCTTCAGTCCCAGAGGTTCTGAGTTCAACTCCCACAAGCTGCCGTGCTGGGTCCTTGAGCAAGACCCCTAACCCCCAATTGCTCCCCAGGCGCCACACAGTGGCATCCCACTGCTCCCCAAGGGGATGGGTTAAGACGCAGAAGTGAATTTCTCCATTGTGAGATCAATAAAGTTCAATTATTGTTGTCAACATAAGTCTCAAAATCCAGGCTTTTTGCTCAGAAGTTATAGTATTTAAGAGATTTCTTTAAATGTTTAGACAGAGAAAGATTTTGTATAGTTATTAATGTGTGTCCCATTTTCTCCAGCGTGACAGTTGAGGTCATGCAGGGTAAAAATAAATCATCATCCTTTAAATCATGCCTGTTCCTTATTGTAGGCTCATTTAAACATGCAGATTTGGTATAGTATAGTATAGTATAGTATAGTATAGTATAGTATAGTATAGTATAGTATAGTATAGTATAGTATAAACAAATCCATACACAGAACATAACAGCACTTTATTTTCACAGTCATTTTCCACCTGAGTAATTATGTAAAGCGAATCTGAGAAACTTGACTGAGCACAAATAATTTTGATTCGGAGGCCGGTTTGCTCAAAATCAGACAAGCGACAAGATTGCTTTCCGTCCCGAAAGTGTTTACCTCTTAAACACCAATCAGTGTTTTCTTTGTTTCACCAACTAACATGCAAATACATTAGAGGGGGTTCAGGCCAAGGATGCTGAGCGTGACTGCATGATGAATTCAAATTGCAGGGAGGGTCTGGATAACTGAGATTTTCTTTCAGCAACGTGAATATGAGCTGTTAAAAGTTTAAAGAAGCCCATTGTGGTCTGGGCTGGGTGCGCGGCCGCAGGAGCACAGAGCTCATGGTGCAATCACTTTCAACTCTACACGCTGACCTCCAAGGGCAACAGGGATTGAGGGCAAAACATAAACAGGTTCTGTTGGCATGAAGGGCATAGTAAATTCATTTAAATGTTATCTCACATTTATTTAAATGGGTTCGTTGCATGAATTATTAAACGAAGCAGAATATGTAAACTACTTCACATTTAATTCAAAGCAATGTGCCCACACGGACAGCACATTGTAAAAGTATCCACACCCCTCACCAAACATTAGATATTTGTGAAGAATAAGGACATTTTTTACAAATAATGCATTTACAAAATACAAAATGCATTTATAGTCGGTACTTACTACATACTTTGTATAACTTTGTAGAGACAGTTTTTCTTTTTTCGCTTTTTTTTTGCGTAATCTTTTTTTCTATGTAGCTCAAGCAGACTGGTCAGAGAGCAGGTCTAAACAGGTCTTGACTTTTGCTGGACCATTCAAACAAATTGATATCATTTGACATAAACCATTCCATTGTAGCTCAGGCTGTGTGTTTAAGGCTGTCGAAGGTGAACCCTCGTCCCAGTCTTAGGTTTCAGCAGTATCATGGTTTTCCTCCAAGATTGCTATATATACGGTTCATCTCCCCATAACGTGTGCTCAGGGTGATTTGTGCCACTAATTTAGCGCCACAATATGCAAAATTGTCTAAATGTTTAAAACGATGTATCCTTTTACTTTCCCATTGCTATGACTCACTACTGTGTTAGCCTGCCAGATGAAATCCCAATAAAACACACAGAGGTTTGTACTGTTAATGTGACAAAATGCAAAACAAAGTTCAAACCATTTGGGTTTAGGGAGAAATAACTTTTTCAATCAAGGCCAGGATAGTTTGGGTATTTTCCTTCATAAATGAAATTATTGTTTCAACAATGTATTTTTCTATTTACTCAGGTTATCTTTGTCTGGTTTTAAAATTTGTTTGATGATCAGAAAGACTAAAGTGTGACAAAAAATGTAAAAAGAGAAGGGGCTCAAATACCTTTCTATAGCATTGTACATCAACGTTGCTGAAAACCGATAACATGGCAGAGATTTTGAACCTTTTAAAACAAGAAAAAAACAGATCTTTAAATGTGTTTCCTTTGTCTGTTTCAGGTGCATCAGTATTATAATTCTTTACCCGAGGAGAAAGTACCCTACATAAACAGTCCCGGAGAGAAATATCGCATCAAGCAGCTGCTTCACCAGTTGCCTCCACATGATAATGAGGTAAAACGTTTCCTCCATCAAATCACAACTTTCCCGTTTTAACGTGTGACTGCTGAAGATGTCTGGTGTTTGTAGTTATTCCACGTCTTTATGCTGTCCTGATTATGATGATGAGCCGTGATGTTTCAGGTACGTTACTGTAATGCACTGGACGAGGAAGAGAAACGAGAGCTCAAGATCTTCAGTAACCAGCGGAAAAAGGACAACTTGGGCCGAGGGAACGTCCGTCCTTTCCCCCTCAACGTTACCGGGATGGTCTGTGAGAAGGTAACCAGAGGGGCTTCACTTTTTGACTTATTGACCAATTTGTTACTCATACACAAATAAAGCTTAAAACAGCAACTTCATAAGACCTTCACTTTTTTTTGTTTACCGTTCCTCTAAATATTTAGCAGTTTGCGTTATTTCTTTCGACAACAACCGAACTTCCTCTATTTTCCTTTTCTCACAATTACCTCACGTATTCTTCCCATTCCCTCTCTTCATCCTCTTCCTCACCTACAGTGTGGCGGTCAGATAAACGGAGGGGACATTGTAGTTTTCGCTGCCAGGGCAGGGCATGGACAGTGCTGGCACCCTCGTTGCTTCGTCTGCGGCACATGTGAGGAGCTGCTGGTGGATCTCATCTACTTCCTTCAGGATGGGAAGATCTACTGCGGCCGGCACCACGCCGAGAGGCTGAAACCGCGCTGCTGCGCATGTGACGAGGTGCGTCTGTTTGAGCCTAAAGTCCTTTGGGTTTGGAAAGTTTAAACCACTTACAATTCAACCAATCAATCAATGAATCAGTCAATCAGCTTTATTTATAGAGCACATTTTAAAAACGCCATGGGTGACCAAAGTGCTGCACATTAGAATAAGAAAAGGTTAAAAAAAAAACAAAGAAAGGCGAAGCTTAAAGTATTTAAAAGGTTTGGAACTGAAAAAAAGATGGCTCCTTGTTATAATACATGCCAAGCATGTAGTCCTTCCCCACAGAGCGGAAGTCTGCGGAGTTCCCTGTGTGTAAACTATCTGAAAATAGTGTGATCCAGATTTCTTTTTAAGAGGGCATCATTTGTCACTTTTATTACAAGGTCTTGTTTTCTCAAAGCAAACATGTCGAATGAAAAATAAAAAAAATAAAAATCTGTTGGATAGAAAGCGAGCTGCCGTTGATAGCACTTTTGCCTTGCAGCAAGAAGGTCTAGGGTTAAATCCCAGCTTGGGGTCTTCCTGCATGGAGTTTGCATGTTGTTCCCCTTTCATGTGTGGGTTCTCTGCCTTTTGATGTGCTCTTTGGTCTTTTTTTGTTTATATTGTTCATTTATTTATGTTCTTTAATAATCTAAGACCTTCAAAGAGCAGCTAATTTTCTGTTAGTAGTAAATTACACTCACATGAACTCTGTGCATTAAATATCATTGGTAATTGGTATGGTTTAAATAGTTCTGAAATTGTCATTAGTTTTTATTTTTATTTTGTTTTGACTCCTGATTTTCAATTTCATTTTAGTTTTAATTAGTCTTTAGTATTTGTTTGGTAGTATACTTTAGCTTTTATTTATTTATTTTTTTCAAAATGCTTGGTTTCAATGTAGTTTTTCTTAGTTTCAGTTTTTTTTTTTTGTCTTTTTATGTAATACGACTTACATACCAGGGGAAAGACTGAAAAAACTTAAATAGAAATAGTTTTGTGTAACAAAATCCCAGAAAACAATCATAGATTTTGCGTGATGCGGTACATCGAAAAAAGCAAAAAACTGCAAGCGGAAATCAGACTTCATGTCAATGCATTATGATAAAGACACACAAACGAAAACCACGGACATTGTCTTTTAAGATTCAGTTAGTTTAAATTAGTTTTGTAAACTCTTTTTACAGTTTTAGTTTTTTTTTTTTCTTTGTTGCAAGGTCTCGTTTTTATATTTATTTCATTTAACTAAAACTTTTTTGTTGTAGTTTTCAGAATTTTGCTAGTTTTACTTTACAATAATAATCTTGGTAATTGGTTGATTTTATTTGGGGGTATGGGATCAAGAGGAGCTCAACAGAAAAGCCATTCCATATTTTTCACTTTTAATATGTAGGGAACATTTTTTGGAAATTTTCCTACTGCGTGTGATATAATTTACAGTTTCAGTGGCATTAATACTTTTGCAAGGCAATCCATAAAATGTGTGCATTTTCGATAGAGTTAGATGAGTGCAGTGTATATATTTTTGTCTGTTGTTTTTCTTATACATATATACATGAGCAGATGGGGATTCTCAGTCTTCAGAGAGTAGACCATCTGGCCATTGATTCGGTTGCAGCGAGCATGAAATTCGACACACTGCAGGCCTTTATACTTCTTAGCGCTGTAAACTTTCTGACCTTGTTTATTCTGTTTTTTTGTTTTGGTTTGTTTTGTTGGGGGTTTTTTTTGCTTTTTTTTTTTTACTCCGATTGAATGATATGAGTCATCATCCTTTTTCAGAACAGACAGGATCCCTGTTTTGTAACAGATCTACCCACAGCTGTCATTTTGTCATAGAAATAATAGCCTAAAGCTAAAATACGTACATCTGTTTGTTACAACGTATTGTTTTTTGTTTGGTTTTTTTTTTGGTTGTGATTTTTTTTTTTTTTATATACCCGAAGTGTTAAAATGTGTTAGAGCACACTCAGAAATAGGGGGATACTCCAGAGCATTTTTAAGGAGGATAAACCGCACCCTAGGATAATTATCACCATGAGAAATGGCAAGTATCCAATCAAGTAATTCAGCCATAGTCAAAAATTGTTTTGACATTTTGTGCGCTTTTACACTCTGTAACAGATCATCAAACTAATTTCAACATTACACAAAGATACCATGAGTAGTTGTTTAGCATATGTGAGATGGACCGTTGTGCTCTTGTTGGTAAGCCATGGTTTATTCCTTTAAATTTTGACCCCGTGTCTTTCTTATTGTTTAATCATGAACAATGACTAACTGAGCAAAGTGAGGTGACTGGTGCTTTAGATGTTGTTCTGGGTTGTTGTGTGACCTTCTGGATGAGTCGTCAATGCGCTCCTACAGCCGTTCACTTCTGGGAAGAGTCGCCGCAATATTCCACATTTTCTCTATTTGTGGATAATCAAGAATCTTGTCATTATGTGTTACCATATTTAACATTTTTATGAGAAAGACGTTGGCTCAGGATCCACACAGATTGCATAAAATACGCAGACAAGACGTGATGTTTCCGCACCTTTTTTTCATTAAATCTGTTCATTGCACTGTCCAACAATGCTTACTGAAACGTTTGAAAAATGCAAATCAATAATCTTTATTGTCATTATGTCTTACCGTCATGAAATTTTGGTCAGGCAGACACCAGCTCAGAATGCACAAAAATACAAATAATACACAGACACAATAAGACATAATCTTTCATGTTTTGATTTTAATTAGTTTTTTGTTTTGTCTTTGTTTTTTGTTTTATTAACTGTTGATTGCACTGGCCAACAATAACACTCCCTGTGGGACTTAAGCGTGCATATAGTCCTTCGGCAGTTAATGGATTTATTTTCAAGTCAAAAACATAGTAGTCTGCAATACTGTGCGATAAATTTAGTTGCAGAATTGTGCAATTTGCATGGATGTCTAAACAGACAGTCCCTGAGAGACTGAAGTGTGTAAATACACTTTTGCAAGTGAGAGACAGAATAAATTATTTTCACTTGGGTAACCAGTAGTGTGTTAGTAACATGTAGCAGATTATGAACTGGGATGATTGTTTGTTGATTCTCAGCAGGGGACGAAAGCCCTTGCAGCTTAGGGAAAGAAACAGTTTTTAAGTCTGTTAGTTTTGGATTTAATGTTCCTGAATCAGTTCCGTGATGAAAGTGGGACAAACGGTGCATTCCCTGGGTGGTGAGGTTTGTGGCAATACGTCAAGCTCTTTTGTGGACTTGTGCTGCATAAATTGTGTCTAAGTCCTGTAGAATGCATTCCACACAGTGGATTGTGGGATAATGTAGTCCTTAGGATATAATAAGACTCATATCCAAGTCAAAGAGTCAGATAGCGGTCCCTTTACAAATGATGTAGGATGCAGTGCTGTTGCATGAATAAATCACCTGAACGCTCCATTGTTGATACACTGATGCACACAGTAATAACGGCTCTCATTGGGAATTCTGTTATCTTCATCAAAAATAGATACATCCCTTTATTTTTTTTTCTCTGTTTATGATTTTATTTAGATTGGGGCATTTTTGAGATTGTGTAGCCTTCATGTTAGAACAGTGATGTTTAGGTGATCTGTTGATTCTCTGAGTATCAAAAAAGGAGGAGTGGTGGCCTAGCGGTTAGAGCACTGAGCTTGGGTTCCAGAGGTTCTGAGTTCAACTCCCACAGACTGCCACTCTGGGTCCCTGAGCAAGACCCTTAACCCCAGATTGCGCTGCACAGTGGCAGCCCACTACTCCCCAAGGGGATGGGTTAAGATGCAGAAGTGAATTTCTCCATTGTGAGATCAATAAAGTTCAATTATTATTATTAATTACATCTGGTTGAGAAATTAACCAAAAACATTGATGTTGATCACAGTTAATCCATGAGATGACAAGGATTGTTTAGATTGTTAATAAAGGAAATCCTTTTAAAACAGCTTTCTGTAGTTTAGGTATACTTCCAAAAAAAGTAAAAAAACAAAGCAACTGGACTTGTTTTCCGTAGTTGAAGACGTTCAACGAAGTCCACGTCTTCAACTACGGAAAACAAGTCAAGTTGCTTATTTTTTACTTTTTTTTTGGAATGACCATGACCTGGATGACTGAGAATCTTCACCAGCATTTAGGTATACTTCTACCCAATCCTTTGCAAACACGGAACAAGTATTATGAAAGGTGTGACTTGTAGTGTGTGTTTGATCATGTTACAAAATAAACCTAAACCAAATCCTGTTTTCTGTATTTACACAGGCAACCTTTCTATAATATTAAATGAAAAGTTTAAGTGTGAAAACTTAAAAAAAAAGAGAAATAAAATATAGGAGTGACTTCATAAAATCCATTGGTTTTATCAGCCCTTTGGTGATATACTGGATATACTGGATATACTGGCTCCACACAACCTCTGTTTAACAACCCTAAATGTCCTACGAGATGTTTTGACTGTCCGGTGTTCGTACCTTATGTCTTTGCTAATTACTGCAATATCTGAACCACGCAGTTAATCTTTGCTGATGAATGCACCGAGGCAGAGGGGAGGCACTGGCACATGAAGCACTTCTGCTGCTATGAATGTGAGACCACCCTCGGGGGCCAGCGCTACATCATGAAGGACGGACGGCCACACTGCTGCAACTGCTTCGAGTCTCTTTATGCCGAGTACTGCGATGCCTGTGGAGAGCACATAGGTACAAGACGTCTACAATAACACACGCGTACAGCTGAGAAAACACACGGGCATGTTTTTCTTTCCACACTTTAATACAGCAGCTCAAACGGCCTCGTAATGAATGTATGTGCGGCTGGTATCGGCTCAGAGTCTCGCGGGGCACAGCTGCAGAGAGGCGGATCAAGTGCAGCGAGATGTGGATGGTTATTATCATCCCCGGCTCCGCTAACAGTGAAGGAGTGGGTTTCAGAGAGTGCCCCCAAACTGTAACCAGATGGGAGCTGTGAAAGATGATTACTTCCGCCAGTCTGAGAGCAGCACTTGTGAAATGTACTCGTGCTATCTTAGAAATCAGGCAATCATGTAAGGGCACGGAATCACAAATGTTTGACTTCAGGAAACAAAAAATAACAGAGGAGAGGTTAATCTGCTGGTTAAAATGGAACGGAGAAGCATGCTTATTCACCCGCAGCGCGTTAGATAAAGCCATATTTTTGCTTGTTTCTGGAAAGTTGCTGAAAGGAGTTTTTTTTTTTTTCCCCTATGTGATATAAGGAATTGACCAAGGCCAGATGACATATGATGGGCAGCACTGGCACGCCACAGAGGAATGTTTCTGCTGCGCCCGCTGTAAGCGCTCCCTGCTGGGACGTCCCTTCCTCCCAAAGCAGGGCCAGATCTTCTGCTCACGGTCCTGCAGTGCTGGGCAGGTACGGGAACTGAAAACAACTGAATGTCGTCAAACATGTTTTAAAAAAAAAGAATCCCTTTTAACATTTCCATAATTAAACAAATCTGGTTTATTTCCATGTTTCAGGATCCAGAGGAGTCTGACTCCTCTGACTCCGCTTTCCAAAGCGCTCGCTCACGAGAATCCCGCCACAGTACCAAGGTTGGGAAGAAGGAGCGCAGGAATGCCGAGCAGGAACGTCGGAGTACCGAGCCTCGCCAGTCTGCTCCTCCGCCAATGCCCGACCGTCTGTCTGCTGAAATCGATCCCCTTTCTGTTCCAATGGACCGACTAAGCCTTTCATCCAGCCAGACTCCAAGCAGGACACCTAACCGTACACCAAGCCGCACTCCAAGCCGAGCCCCGAGCCTTAACCAGGTGTGGATGAGCAGAGACGAACCCTACATCCCGGCTTCGTACGAGGGCCCCCAGAGGGATCCCTCCCCAACTCCTGCGCCCATACATCTGCTGGGTCAGTGTAATCCCAGGCAGGGATACAATCCAAACACAAACGCTCACCCACCTGCCCCGAGTCCTGCCAACCCAGGCAAGAGGCCTGATTCCTGGGGGAAGGAGCAAGGCAACGCCAAGAGGACCCCTATGGCGGCCCTGAGGGGCCACTCCTTTAATGAAAATTGGATCCACCACAGCCAGGATGAGTTCAGGCCCAACAAGCTCCGTACCCAGATGAGCTTCAATGAGATGTCTAGCCAGAATCCGGGCTTCTCTGACAAGAGGAGCATCAGTCTTCACGGATTCCAGAGAGACGGCCGACCCCCGCTGACGAGGAGGAACCACATCACTGCCATGAGCTTCAATGAGCCCCTCACTCCACTAGAACAGACCCCTCGTGGATCCATGGACTCTCTCACTATGTCCAATACTGCAGGTAACACATGGCACAATGTTGTTTAGACCTACACGGGTACACCCCAATAAATTAGAACATCACTAAAAAGGTAATTTAATTCATTGAATTCAAAAAGGGAACTATCGCATAGATTTGTTGCAAAGAATTGTTTCAAAATGAATCACTCTGGGTGTAATGACTCCATATGATATAGGAATTTTTGTGCAAAAATAAATACAATTTCAGATCATGTTCTGGGTTATTAAGATGCACCTTTATATTATGACTGGAAAAGATGATGTTTGCTTTGCTGTTCTAACAGGTAACTCTCTGGACGGGGCCACCAAGCGCCAGGAGCATCTGTCAAGGTTTTCCATGCCGGACTTGAGCAAAGACTCAGGTGTAAATGTGTCTGAGAAGAGCAATATGGGCACCCTCAGCTCCTCAGTCCAGTTCCACAGCACAGAGTCGCTGTCCTCCTCTCGCCCTTATAACAACAACATGTACACTCCCCTGAGGGTCGGATACCCTCTACAGTACTGGGACGGCCCGCCAGAGCTTGGCTTTGACGGTAAAAGTCGTGCCGGGTTGGTGGGCAGCAGTGGGAACCTGCGGATGGCTCCCATGAGCGACAGAATGCCCCGCCGGCGCATAAACGCACAGGAGTCTGTTTCCCAGCAACAGCAGCCGCAACCGAGACCTCACAAACACCATCGCGGGACCAACGGGAACGGTCAGCACCGCGGCAGTCGGCACCACAAACGCTCCCGTCGCTCCCGCTCCGACAACGCCTTGCACCTGGTGGCAGACCGTCCCGCTCAAATGGTGGAGCTTCCCTACCGCCGCGTCCAAGAAGATTACGACCGCTTCCCCTCCGGCCAAGCTGCTCGAGAGCTGTACGGTCTGGACTCGGCCGGGTACAGGCAGCAGCCCCACCGGCCCTGCCCACGCACCACCTCTGACCTTACTCTGCAGAACGCTGGCTGGCAACCAGTGGGACTGAACGGGCCATGCTGGAATGACGGCTACATGGAGGCTGCCGATCCATGGTGCTCCAGCTGCTCCTCTTCCTCCGAATCCGAGGCCGATGACGGGTATTACCTGAGCGAACCGATCCCTCGGCCCGTGCAGCTGTGCTACATCAACAACGAGGAGCTGCGCCACCGCTACAGCCCATCTGGGATAGGGGCCCATCACGGACCTCTGCACGGACCGATTCACGGCCAGCTGCACAGCCGCCAGAGGAGGAAGAGCAAAAACTGTATAATTTCCTAGATATAAAGCAAGGAGATGAGAAGGGAAGGGAAGGAGAGTGAAAGGAATTAGAAAGGTAAGAAGACTGAAGGAAGCGCTTGACAGGAGAAAAAGAACGAGTGGGAAGGTGAGAGTAAGACGGTTGAGAGTGAGAGTGTGTGCAGGTTGTGTGCGTTTCTGTGTTTGCCAAGGTTTGAGGATGAGAAAAAAAAAGCCAATTTTTTTTTTGGGCTTGTGAGCTTACACAACTCTACACCGGGTTATAGTTGTGTACACCTACACAGAGTGATCTAATCATAAGAGGAAGCTCAGCTGGCTTACACAACAAGAATGTTTACAGTGACTGAGACCAACTCAACGATGGCACCAGGAAGCACTGATGAATTAGACTGCTTAATACGCCGCGGTCAAGGTAAATAACATGGTGTACGTGCGTGTCTGTCTGTGAGTGTATTCATGTTACAGAGAACCTGAACAATTTCTTTAGTCTGAAACGGAAAGTAAAACTGCAGCGATCTGCCAGTTAACTCCGCGGCTCAGAGAAGCGAGCCCTGAGCAGCCAACGTCTTCTACGTGGACCAACGAGAAATTGTGCTGGGATAGTGAAAGCTATGTGCTAGATTCCAAGCTATGTGATTGTTTACCTCCGTGGAATCCAAAATGCTGCTGGAATATAGTGTTGGCTTGCTAGCCCTGTTATCACCTTGTACAAAAATAAAAAATCTGTTGAACCTTGTGCTCTACATAGCCAGCTCTCCATGCTTTACCAAGGACAGAGCGCCGGGCAGCCTCTGCTCCTTGCCCATTCAGGCACAGTAACGTCAGGTATGGTCCCGTTTTCTTTTCTGCAACATGCTTTGTTTTACTTATAGATGGTTAAGAATAAATGAATATTAATAATAACAATGCTACCAATAATAATACTAATGCAAACAATAATTATAATGATATTACAAAAAATACCTGCTAAATGTATATATAGTAATACAGTTTAATAATGGATGAAGTACTGTAAATGTCTTGTACATACTGTCTTAAATATTTATATATTTTGTAACAAAAGAATCATTATTTGTATAACATAGAAATGGGGAGGCTTGCATGTGAATTTTGTTGTTGTTGTCTCATACTGAAAATAAAGTGTACTTTAACCAGGAAACTCGAACTTAAGTTGTACTGTACTATTTTGCTCCAAGCAACGTTTCAATATATGTTTTTACTGAGGCGGGACAAAAATCACCAATGCCCTTTAGGGGAACAGATGAGTTGACATGAAATAACAAGGCAAGCATACGCAACTGAAATGCCTGTGATTGTGCCAAGTGCAGCACTTTAGGGTCCGAAAGGCTGCGATTATTTTTATGTTTTTCTAATGACCCACGGCTCATCCCACAAAAGTAAACTGCTCACAAGTAGGAAAGTCTCAATCATGATTTCTTTATGTCCCTGATACTGATCCGAGTCGTTTAACTCCAACTTGACCCTACTAAAATAAAAAACACCAATGCCAAATATGCACTTCAAAATGTAGTATGTAGTCATACTCCCAACGCAGCAATGTCTTTTTCTAAATGACAGCAGATTAACTTGGTCAAGAAAGCTGCTATGATGTCCTGAGAATGTGTGTTACCTTAAACAAGCAGAGTTTTGTCATTTATTTCTAAACATTTATCTGCAGTCTTGAAATAAACCCGCGTCTTGCTACTTCTGACAATGTTCACATGCAAAGCAATTTGTAGCTAGGTTAACGCTAGCATGTTAACTCGGACGTATCTTGCTGGTAAACTTTGGTTGTAAAAATGTTTAAACTTGAAGCAGTTAATCATGAGCAGGGGGAGGAAAGTCTGTTTCATAAACTCAGCACTTTACAAGAAACTCTTAATTTAATAACAAATGTTTAAGTTGCTTTCAAAGCAGCTGTGCCCCGACACCGAGAGTTGGTCACATGGTACAGACAGGAATATGCAGCAGTCAGTACAGTCTCACCGATACTGTGAATCTTATTCTAAAGGTGCATGAAATGGACCAGTTTCTTTAAAGATATTTGCAAAAATGTCTCCCTAACAAACACTGTGATTTTATGTCAGCTCTCTCAGACAGTACAGAAACAGTATACATTAGAAATTGAGTTTTTTCAAAGACAATATCACTGATCATTAAAATATACCTTTTCCTGGTTCTGATAATTCGGATTGTATAAGTACATCCGTGCTCCAACGTGCCAAAATGTTTAGGTTGTTTCAACAAGATTTGACCTTAAAGGAGATAGCTGCAAGTTTAACTCCTCCTGGACAGTAGGTAGCATATTCCTGCTCGCCTGTTCTCATTCTAACCTCCAACTGTACTGTTTGCCAGCCGGCTGCCAGGCCAGGTAGCATTAGTATAAGTATATAATATAATTAGTATATAATGCTTAGCTTTAGCAAACTTTTAACTTACCTGTCCAGAAGGAAAGCCAGAACATCCACGTAGCTTCTGAGTCTTTTTGCTTCCTTAAGTTGGCAACAAACACTGAGAAGCTCGACCGATGTTCTCCCTCGTTTTGCTTCTTTTTTGGTCTGCTTGAATCTGAGACATTTCTCAGCACTATCACGGAGCTACTACAATATGGCAACAACTGAGCTCCATCTCGCATTACTTCAACCTACTATTCCTATTGGTGCAAATACTTTCATATATTTTGGACCCATCAAAATCTATAAAAAATATTTCTGTACTATATGTTTATTTTTCAGTAAAATTAACATCACTCTTGATGTTCAGTGAATTTATTATTTTGATGAAAAGGTTGTAGCTATGACCTTTAATGACAAAAGGTGAAGATTTTTGAAATGCATAAACCACCTTTCATATTTCATATGACATTTTACAGAAAAATTGGTAATCTGATAAAATGCCATTATTATTTGCAATAAGATATCGTTTATACATTTAACACAAGTATAACTGGGTCGAGATCTCAAATCAAACATGGAAAGAAAGAGGCACTTGCAAGTCCATGTGTCCTTGTCACCAATTGACCCATTTACTTACTTTTTGGTATGACCTGAAAAAGTTTCTAAAAAAAAATATCTGGTACCATCCAATGGTTTATATACTTTCAAAGAAAGTATAGTTAATTGCAGCTGGTGATAAAGATCAGGGATGACAACACAACACTAATCTTGAACATAAATGCTGCTCTCCTCTCCTTCATGCAGGCAAATATTCTACTTATATCTGTCATTCCACAAACAAGTCTCTTTTATATGGAGAGCATAACCAGTGCATTCTGCCTTTCGTGGGTGTTTGTGAGAAAAGTTTTTTTTTTTTGTTTTCTTTTCAAGTTTGCAAAGCACCTCTTAGCTCATGCTGAGATCATTGGTGTGGTGATGAAGATGGTTTCTGAAAAGACCTCTTCTAGACTGTTCTCCATGAACAACTGGAATAGATCCACAGCACCACTACATGATGACGAGTCCAAGTTCTGTCTCCGGTTTGCTTCCATTCAGCATTGGTTAGGCTTTCAATGTGCTGTGCGGTGCATCTTTATGAAAATGACCTGCCATGTCCCTCAAACCTGTCCCTCTGCAACAAGGTTGAGTACACAAGATGGTCTGCGAAAGAGAAGCGCTCCCTGGTTTGTCCCACAATGGTGTTGTAATTTTCTCTCTATCTATGAACAGAAGATGAGAAAAACATATGGAGAGAAAATAAAAAATGTATTTCTTTTAGTTTTGTTGGCACTTTTATCCTGTGTTGCTGCATGATTTTGGAAATTAATATAGTGCTATTTTGACCAGTGCATTTGTGCTATGATTCAAAATATTTTTTGAATATTTTTCCTTGTTATAAGAAAAAAAAAAACATAAAAAGTGGGGGGATTATAACTGACAAACTGGAACATCTCTGCAACATGACAATGATATATTTAAAATGGCATTCCAAAACATATTTCTTTTCTAACAAACGTTCGAACCTTCATGGAAGCATGGACAATGACAGATTTCAACAAAAGAAACTCACCTCTTCTGGAACGCCTTGACAAAACACTGAACTGAGCCCCCTGGTGCCTCTTTACTGGTAAAAGCTCACCGCTTTGCTCAACCATGGAGTGGAGTTTCTGTGAAGGATAAAGAAAGTTCACAATAAAAATAAAAAAGGGGAAAGAGATAATGATGAAAAAGTGACACTTTTGTTAGTAACAGGAATTCTTACCTGGTTTTTGATAAATCCTGTCTGACCTGCTGGATGTTCCGTTTTGATATGAACTATAGTGCATCATTTTCTTCTGGAGCTTGGCATAAAGTAGAAACATATGTGGCATGAAGTCTTAAAAATGAGCCAGAAAGAACTTGAGGTCCTAATGGTCCAGCATCACGGTCAAGTTTGCATTTTTCAGAGAGTGTTGTCCACAAAACCTCTGAGCCAACACCAAGAAAAAGCAAGCAGAAAAAGTCTTAAAGCACAGCAGGGTTGCCACCCTTCCTGTAAAATACGGAAATGTTCTTTATTTGGCTGTTAGAAACGATTTGTTGCATATTTTCAGAAATGTCCAAAACACATGTATGTCATTATCTAACAATAATGAGCAAAATAAAACACAGGAAATACCAAGGCCGGAAAATGGTGGCGTCTATGCTGGACCACCCAGCCTGCTCAGGACTGGCGCTGTCTGCATGTCTTGCTGTCACAGTTGCCTAGAGACGAGATATCACACACCCGCGCCTTTTAAAAATGCCGACTACACCTGATACACCACCACGTCCCCAGAAACACAAATGCTTGCAAAAACACAGATGTGAGAAGAGGCACATCCCTGGCTGGACAGCAACAGTGGGGATGAGTATAAGGCAAGCTGTAAAATGTGTCGACGAGTGTTTTCACGGTGGACTGTCTGATATGAGACAGCCTGGATCAGGAGAGAAACACTCCTGGTACATGAGAATGCAATGACCCAGCATCAGTGTTACAGTTTTTCACACCCCCATTCAACTGCTGAGACTGAAATGGCATGGAACGTCATGTTATGATTGATTCAATTTCCTATTGTGCTTTAAGTAGACTACTGTGGTTGGATGGAATTGAATGATAAATTAATTAATATACAGTAGGATTAGCCAATATATATATATATATATATATATATATATATATATATATATATATATATATATATATATATATATATATATATATACACAATGATGAATGTTAAAGGTTGAGATTTTTAAGAAGTTCATACAGTTCATACAGTTTTGTATTAGTGGGGCTTCACCTATTTGAATAAGCAAGTGTTTTTGTTTTTATAATTTATCCTCTTTAAGTAAAATGCCCCAAGGGTTCACAAAGAGAGTCCCTACAGCCACAAATATATGCATTTCAAAAGTTACATTAAGTTCTCAAAATAATTTAGTTTGCATATTAAAGGTTCATAATTGCACACTCCACACAAACAGATCACCTTTTAGGTCCTAGAGCAACTGTCAGGTGGTAGATCACACAGTCTCTCATCAACTAGGTTACTTGTGGACTAACCAAGTTGTGTGCATAAACACACAGGTTATATTTTTCTTATTGTTAAATAGGAATGCATGTAATTAAGACTTTGTGTAGCCTAATTAAACATCAATTTATATGCAGCAATGTGTCACACTTAAGGATTTGCTGACGACAAAGCATGCCAAGCCTTATGTACAACTGATTGCTTTCTTGATCAGTTCTTTACAACAACAAAAAAACGACAGCATAAAATAAAGCAAAAGCCTTGTGGAATAATTATTTTGTGAACAAACGATCACATTTTGCTCACTACCTCCATTTCCTCCTGTCGTTTCATTGTTGTAGCCTGACTCTTCTGTTTGCATTAGTGTAAATGCCAGGGGTGTTGACTGTGATTGACAGGTATCACGAATTAATCATTTTGTATAAAGAATGACACAAAAGGCGCGGATTGGCCACAAACGCTGAGAAACCTCTCTAAGGAATATGCATCTTTTAAGTGCTTGGAAATTCATTTTAAACCCCCTCTACAGATGAACATAGTACTGATTTATCAACCTCCCAAAGAGCACCCTGCTTTTCTACCAGAGATATATGATCTCTACGCCTCATTCTTCACCTCCTCCATTAAAAATGTTGCTCCTTGGGATCTAAGCTTTCATATTGGCAATCCGTCTTCCCCCAAAACAGCAGATTCTACTCAAAAGCTGGACTCTCTCAACCTCAAACAGCATGTTCATGTCCCCACACACACCAGGAAGCACACTCTGGACCTCGTTATTTCTGACTCCGCATCTATCAACAATCTGCCGGTGGATGATTTGGGTGTTTTGGATCACAGAGCCATCTCTCCAGAAGTTTCCAGCATATCGCCCCACTCAGATGTCAAACACAAATTTATTTCTGTTATATCTAAAGTCCTGTCCACAGACCTCCATCTCATGGCCTCTGTGGCACTTCTCTTGCTCCGCACCCTGGTATACCTGTGAGATGCACCAAATGCTAAATGAAAACTGTTGGCCGTGCCATTGAGAGGTGCCTCAGATCTTCTGGCCTCTCACTTCATAAACTGGTATACAGAGACAGGTATCAAAAAGCCTACAAAAAATACCTCTATGATGCACGACCTAACTACTAATTTAACATCATCAAGAACAGCTGAGAAAATGGCTAGCAACTCTTCTCCGCAGTTAAACATGTTATCTCATCCCTCAAAGCCAAATTCATCAGAATAAAAGTGCAATATCCTCACAAATGTAAAACCATCTTGTCTCAGCTTAGCTTTCCTACCTCCCAGGTCCTTCCCTGTCTTCTATTTATCTACAGTCCGCAACTTTCAGTTGCTTTGATGAAGTTACGCAGTGATATTGAAAGCTTCCTTATAAGAGCAAAGCCATCTACTTGTGCTTCAGCCCCACTTTCCTTTCTGTCTTCATAAAATCATACCTTTCTGCCACAGGTTCTCTCATCATGCAAACAATCAATCATTCATTACCATCTGACCAGATCCGCTCCTCACTTAAAGCCACCATCATGAGTTTCTTCTGAAAAAGACCAACCTCAGTCCTGAAATGATTTCCAAATACCGCTCCTTCTCCCACCTCCTCCTCTGGTCCAAGCTGCCACTGTCCAGCCACAGGACCACTGGCAACTTCACTCCTTATTTGACAGGTTTCAATCGTAGTACTGGTGAGGGTGACCAGTGACCCTTCATATGCATTCTCCTGTATCTAACGGCAGCTTTTGACATTGTTGACCACCATATGCTCCTCAGTCACCAACACACCGATACTGGACTCCTGTATGCTGACCTGGAATGGTTGTCATCCTACTTTACCAGGCCTTCTCTGCAGCTGCCCCCATCTTTTGGAACTCCTTCCCCAACAAGCTAAGAGTTCCACAGCCATCTGCTGCTTTTTTTAAAAAAGCATTAAAGACTTTCCTTTTTAAACAAGCATTTACCACTGATTTTTTAGTTTTTTATTAGTATTTTCATTTTGTACCATTTTCACTTATCTTGTAGCACTTTGAGAGCTTTTTTTTTATGAAATGGCTTTACAAATAAAGTTTATTATTTAATATTTAAAGATTTTCCTTGGGGAACAGTTCTCTGGGTCAAGACACCTGTCGATTAAAATCACACCCCTGACAGCTCGAGGCACATGTCACTCACACATTCCTGTTCACACTTCAGTCCAGTTGGTGGTGATAAAGCACCTTTACTGTCATTCACACATACATCTGTAAACGGAAGAGTAAGACTACAACAACAAAAAGACAGGAGACAACGATGGGAGTGAAACAAAAATTTCTTTACAAATTAATTTCCCGAGACTTTTGCTGGAGAAAAAAAAGAGCTTTCTTCAGATCTATGAATACTCTAATTGACTGTTGTTTATCAACTGAATTAAATCTTCAAATAACTCCAGTGTTATTAAGGTGGATCAGTTGTTTCTAAAAACCATTTTGGCTAGCTATAAGTAAATGATGCTTATCAATAAAACTATCCAACCATATCGCAAAGAGTTTCCCCAAGTATTTTTGAAAACTGGCCTATAACTAATTTGAATATAAATGCCGATCTCCTGCTTTATGGTATTACTTTAGCAATCTTCATTGCAGGTGCCAGATCTGAACGAGAGGTTACAAATATAAGCTCAACAATGTCAGTTATAATTTGCTTTATCAAAGTCTTAACAATATTATTCCAATCTGTGGATGTTTTACTCTTGAAGCTGTTAAAAAAATCAATAATTTCTTTAAGACTTCTCTCAAGAAAATTGATGCTAGTTTCCGATCTACCTTTAGTCCAGGATCCTCTCTAATATGTTTAGGGTTCAGTTCCTTAACCATATTCGGTCCAATTCTTACAAAGTCAAAGCCTTCCACCACATCTTTCATATTAGTCACTCGTACTAGTCACTCTGTATAACTAGAGTACGTAGTACTATTTCTAATAATCTATTTATAATGCTTGTAAAGTGCCTTTTATAATATTTTATTAGCTAATAAGTTACTAGAATTTTTATTGTCATAATATGTCTTAATGTATACTTTATAATCTTTTTTATACAGAGTATTCTTTTTTGTTCTTAACACTCCTTTGTGATCCAGGGTTTAGCCTGCTTTTTTTAGGATTCTGCTACAGTTTTTACAAAAGGTCAGAATCTACTGTATAATAGCATAAATGTTTTTCAAAACAACCATAGGTGAATTCAGTGTCCTCTAATATATATTACTCCAATTCTGTTGCTTCAGCTCACTGCTAAATGTGCTTTTGTCCTTAGTTCTTGACCTATTATTATTATTATTTAGCAGTTTTGATACCTTTCCCTACCTGAGACACACTCATTAGTAGTCCATTTAACAATCTTTTTTACCTATTAGTAAATATATTATCAATAAGGGTATAAGACAGAGGTTATTCTGGGTAAGACCCATGCTATACATGGCAGCTACAAACTCACCAGTATTTTACACGGATTTAATACATTTATACTGAAATCACCACAAATTAATTTGACCTTTTGCATCGACTTTGAAAGCAGATTTTCCATTATGTTTATTAACATAGCAACATTGGAGCTGGAGGCGCTATACGCACAGCTCACCGTAATATTCTTGTTTCTCCATAATCTCTATTGTGACGCATTCACACACATGAACAGCCATTGACATAACCTCCACTATCTTACGGTTTAAACTATCATCTATGTAGATAGCTGTCCCCTGTCCTACTTTGCATCTTCTATTTATAACTTTGAAATCATACCCTTCCAGCTCAAAATCCCTCCCGTTCTCATCACATAACCATGTTTCCGATATAGCCACAACACTGAATGGGAACAGACTCAAATACTCTTTATTATTTTGGTATTCAGCATATAGACTCTTGCAACTTAAATGACTAATTGAAACACAGTTGGCAATTTTAAAAGAATAATTGATCACCATTATAGCAACTACGATAGTGATTATTGTGTTTGAAGAAATTAGTGTCAGGGCCAATGGCTATTTCAATATCCTGCTTAGTCAATAATATCACTAGTGTGTACATTTTACAATCACAGTAAAATCTTCAGCATCGCTTTTTCATTTTCCAACAGACTGGAAACAGTGTAAAATGCTGTCAGGAAGCATTTAAAAACATTTCAGTAGGTTACACAAGAAAACACTAAAAGCTGTCCTAGGTCAAATGAAATTTCATTCTGTAGGTCTCATTGAAGATCACTGTCACTAAAGACACAAAGCTGTGTGCGTGTGTGTGTGTGTGATTAGTGCAAAATTTCCCTGGAGTCATAGTCCTCAATAAATCTCTCCATAGCCTTCACACAGCGCTTGCCAATGTCCCGCAGGTTCTCCTGCAGTGACGACTGGATGGGACGCTCCAGGGATGGATCCTTTGCAATCAGCATCTTCGCTACAAGGCCGAACATTTCACACTCCTGGTAGTACACCTGAAAGGCGAAAAATAGTCAGGCCTTTAGGGCAAAGGAAACAGTGCTAGAGGACAAAAAAGAATTTGATGATTTCCGCAAAAAAAAAAAAGTCTCATGTATAATAACTGATTGTCTAACCATGCAGACTTATTAAGCCTCATCTTTGCATCCACTATTGTAGACATTTTTGCTTCGGCACCCATCGCTAGTCTTACGTTTTATCGCTGCCGTGCTTCTATATTCCTGCAACCATGGAGATAAGGGGGGGGGGGGGGGAGGAACCGAAGCATCTTCTCCATCAAGTGGGTGGAAACACAAGTACAGTCTCTGACATAAACAGAGAGCTGATGAGTACCGCATCATGTGATGCCTGTCACATTGAAGGCAACATTAAAGCACGTGCCAGAGTCTCTTGTGATACAGGTGAGCCTGTCATGCTTTTTTTTTTTTTTTTGGGTCGATTCAAAAACAAAGGGCATGAAAGAAAAACACTCTCAGTCATGTTAAACTGTGAACAAGGCCTTCGTTGCCAGGCTTGGCAAAATAAAAGGCAGTAATGACACTTCTGTTGCCTCAGGCTCGGCACTACAAAATTAATGTTTATACTACAGCAAACAAATCTTTTGTTGCCCGTCTCATGTCTTCCAGCGCTCCCTAGCATCTGAAATTCTTCCTCTCATTCCTGCTTCTCTGTTCTTTGCTCTTCCTCTACCACTTTATATCTATTCCTCTCCCAAGACATGTGGGTGAATTGTTTGTGTAATTACACTCCCCCCCCCCCACCTCATCTATCTCTCTCCTCTTCTGTTGGATAGCTCTGTCTCGTGCTGCCGTCTGGCTCGCAGTTAAAGGGAGCTCCCCATCTCTGCTTCGCTCTCTGTCGTTGCTTTTGGTCGCTCTGTGATCTCTCTCTCTGCTTTGGTTCCCCTCGTTTTGAAAAACCTGCATGGAAAGATGGCCAAACAGAACGGGTGCTTTAGGTACTTCATTATTAGCCAAAAAAAAAAAAAAAAACATGGCGGTAAACACAGCTTATGATTGATGTGCTAACGAGCAACTAGAAACTTTGCAGTGAAATCAATTCTTCTTGAACCTCTCCGACAGTGAGCGCAGCATTCGGCTCACATAATGTGACTTGAACAAGTATTAGTCCCCCCCCCCCCCTTTTGCATTTTGTCTCATTACAAACAAACTTTAATATATTCTGTTGGGATTTTTCATAGCATTTACAAATGTTTTGAAAATGTACAACAATATTTACACAACGTAGCATAATGTCAGAACTTTTCTGGTTTACCCAATTCAATTAAGTGTGTGGAAGTGTATGCCCATATGTATTCCCACTTCTTATCTATTTATCCTACATAATCTCATAAACGTGAGAAAAAAACACAAGTAGCAACAACATTAATAATATTTTTACATATGATATCTAACTTTTCAACAGTTTAACTCCACATAATAATACACAGTTTGTTTGTTTTTTGCATGTTTTAAACTGACATTCCCCCCTTAATATACATTCTCTCCCTCGTCCTGAAGAGGTTTTGAATGTTTCCTGGTAATTCTTTTTGGCTTTGTATAGATTAAGAGCCGTCTGTAGCTTCACTATGTCAATGAATTATAATAATTTTGATCTTATAATTAATGTGTTGGTATGATCCAAATATCCGACCTTATGAATAATTCTTGTTGCTCTTTTTTTGTAATATTGTTACAGACTGCAGCACAGTTTTGCAATTGTTGCCCCAGATCTCTGCACAGTGACTTTAATAATGTAAGACTTGTGAATACTAGAGAACATACAATGCCTCTTTGTTCTATGGCTGGTTTTACTTTAATAGAGAGATGTTTTTTGACACTTTCCTTTGAACATATCTGATGTTGTGTTTATCAGTAATGACACCTTGAAATGTATTTTACTCTTCAAATATTCACACCATTTATCTGTGCTTGAATTTCTGGATGTGAGCGACAGTTTTCAAATAACATTGGTTTTGTTTTGTTTAGGTTAAAGGACAGCTTATTTTCATCCAACCATACTTTAGGTTTATTCATTTCATCAGTTATCTCAAACAATTATTCAACATCGTCTCTGGGGCAAGAAAAAAAAAATGTGTCGTCTGCAAATAGTAAAACTTTCATTACTTCTGATATTTTGCATAGACCACTTGCATATATTATGAACAGTTTAGGGCCAAGCACAGACCCTTCAGGAACCCTATACGCAACGTCCAAACATTCAGAATAAACATCTCATAACTTCATATCCAGGTGTTTGCCTCTCAGATAACTTTGAATCCAATCTAGTACAACTGCTCGTATTCCATATACAATTTTTTATTAATACATTATGATTGTGTTAAACATTTTTTTTCATGTCCACAAACACTCCAGCAGCAAGTCTTTTTATCATCCAGAGACAGGTCGGTGGTTGGTAAAGAGATGTTTGTTCCCCTTTTTTGTATAATTGTATTATTTAGGCTGTTTTAATTTCATTTGGGAATTAACTAATTTAAAACAACAAATTAGGTACATGTTATTTACATTCTTCACCAGTGTCATGTCGATCCAATGCATGTCAGTAGACCCTTTGTTCTTTCAGACATTTACGATATTGAGTATTTCTTTTTCAGTCACAGCACTGAAGAACATTGAGCTCGGACTGCTCTTTGCCAACTCTCCGATAAAGCTTTGGGTTTTATCATTTATTATCATTTCCGATATCGTTGTGATATTAAATAGTTGTGAAACAGTTATTGTTATTAAGTATTTTTATTGTGGTTAAAATTTAGTATACAGATGTCTGCTGCTGAAATGTATTGACAGTTAAATTTCAGCAGTAGTGGTAAAATTCATGTTGAGTTGATTATTAGTAACCCTATCAAGAATTGGCAGCCCCGCTAAGAAGAGCATTAATCAGAGAAGCTGTCAAAATCCCAATGTAACTCTGGAAGAGCTGCACAGACATAGAGCTCAGGTAGGAAGCTCTGTTGACATGACAAATATTACTCAGGTACTCCACAAATCTAGCCTTTTACAGAGACGTGGCACTGAAAAGAGCCATTGTTGAAGGAAAGTATTATTTGAAGTTTAGCACAAGCCATATGGGGGACACAGCAAATATGTGGAAGAAGGTGCTCTGCTCAGATGCCAACAACAAAACTAACCGGATCACACCACCCCCCTTTGGTGAAACATGCAAGTATCGTGCTGTAGGCGTGCTTCTCTTCAGCAGAGAAAGGTAAGCCAGTCAGAGTTAATGGGAAGATGGATGCTGGTAAACACAGCGTATATCGGAAAAGATTTGTTGAAGACTTGAGACTGGCAGGATTCATCTTCCAGCAAGACAACAGGATAATAGTACTGTATGGAAATTTATTAGGATTGTTCAGTCAAAATCCAGACGTAAAATCAATGGGATCTACTTTGTGCTGGTGTGCATCTTAAAATCCAGATAAAATTTGTTTTTTGTGGCTGTAATATAACCAAAGGTTATCAATACTTCAAGGCACAGACAAAACAAAATAGTGACACAGTTGATGGGTAGTATTTAGTAGGATTCTCTGAAAACGCCTTTTGAAGCTATTTACACTACAGACATGGTTAGACACTAGAAACGTTGCTGGTTTTCAACAACACACCCAGAACCTCAGCTGTAAATGAGCTTTAAGCTGCACCGTTTGCTGCTCAGCTTCACAGGATGAGTATAGATTGATGCAGCCTTAGCAGAACGTTTCAATCACTCCAAAGTGAACAAAACAACCCGTTAATCCAGATTTAATGAGTCACCAACCTGCACACCTTCTAATAAGCATCAGGTCTGCAATTATGGCAGAGGTGGATTTTAATCCCCTAATTATTAAAATCTAAATACAATGTATATATATGGTCACGATTCAATGATTGGCAGCCAAAGAAGCTTTATATAACAAACGTCAGTTACATATTATTTAAAGCAATAAATTAAAAAATAAAATAAAAAAAACTTTTAGGAAAGTAAGACAGGAAGTTCAATTTTGCAATTATTTCATAATTATGCTTTTGTGCTCCATAACAATGGATTTGATGCCAGGCAATCAGCTTAAGAGTAGTACCTGACAAAAATATTTAAAACATTTGGTGTACATAATACATACATTTTTACGTATTCCAGACTAATTGGATAAATTAAAATGACAAAATAAGGATTTTGTTTTTATACGATTTGGATGGAAATCCTGTAAAGCCACTAACTAAACGTTGACTGACAGCTAATGGTGGTCTAACAGTGAGACAGTCTACTCCATCCTTCAGCTTCCTTTTTCTCATTCCTTTAACCACTGCAGGCGTTCAGTCTTTCCACTGTGCCTCTCATTCAAAATTGATGCCTTCTCTCATTGTCTTTGTTTTTCATCTCGCCCCACACCCGACAAACGAGGTCTACCTAAAATTTGAGGACCCTAACCACCTCAATAGGGTTTGCTAGGAGATGCACCAACAAATTGAACAGGCAGAATCTGCTCCAGCATCAGCATCCATACGGCACAAGTCTGTGCTAAATTTAAATCTGGCCAGTTGTCCACATCGGGGCTTGACTGAGGTGCCAACCTCCCAGTTATGCATCATGTTCCTAAATCAGAGATGAAAATAAAATCCTGCTGCTTCTGTTGACAAATAAATCAGTAAAAACAGCGCATCCAACGCCACTGTCAGCTCTTTAAAGTCCCAAACGTTTCTCACTCCTCACCCTGTTAAACAGATGACGTGCTATATCCTTGGATCGTAATCTCTCGCTTGAGTTCTCCTTACTCTTCCTCTCAGATGGTTCTGGTCCAGGTTTCATCTTGGCTCCATCTGTCTAAGTAATCTTGTTCCAGTACTGTACACCGCATTCATAAAGGGATGCTTTGACTTCGGGACTTTATAAAACGCCTCCTCATGAATGTTGAGATAGCTTTAAGCATTGAAGCACGTTTATTTTACCAAGTAAATAGCTCTGTAGTCTTCCATAAAACCTGCCATTGTGGGTCTTTAACATCCTTTTCATGAACAAAATGACAAGTTTAATCTCATACCAAGAGTAGTATGTGGCTTTCATTTCCTACATTGATACACTCTTGGATTCAAGAGGAAACAGATCATAAAAGGAACCGTAATATGAAAATGTTATTCATTTGTCATGAATAATGACAGAAAAGGCCTATCAACAGAAAAAAAACTTGTCTCAGTCTTAAATTGCTTAAATGTCAAGAGTAAAAAAAGATGGAGCATTTGAAATAATGAAGTGAGAACCAATCATCCATTGGTCAAAGTTTGATGTTCTTATCAGTGTTCAACATGTCCAAATACTAAATGATCATATTTCACTTTCTATTAAATGCATCAAAACTCCCCTTCTTTCAGCGTCTAAATGCACTAACAAACTGCATGTTCTTTTATGCATTTAATTTGAAATCATGCAAAGCTGGAAGAACATCTGCTTAGATCCATAAATTGAGATAACATTGTAATTACTTCCTGTTAAGATTCTAAACGGCTTGAGTGCATTGAAAATTTATTTTTCCCCTTACAGATTCCCTCTGTTTTCTGTTTATGAAATATTTCAGATCATCAAAAACGTTTAATGTCACACAAATCTAAACTGTTAAAGAGTTGGTTCAAAATGCAGTTGGTTTCCTTTATTAAAGGAAAAATAAAAATATCCAAACCAGCCTGGTCCTATGTGGAACAAAAACAATGCCACCTAAAACTAATTACTGTTTTTTTTTTCATGAACACTGACCTTAACTGAGGCAAATTAAGTCTGTAGTGCTTTATATGTTGTGCTCGGTTCTTTCAGGACCTCCTGGGTGACTGTCATTCTGGTATGCCCTGGGAGGGTTCACCACTTTTTCATATTTTCACCATTTGTGGTCATTCTCACCACATTTTTACGGTGGTTCGCTGGAGCCCCCTGTGGGAGTGGTAGCCTAGTGGTTAGAGCAGCACGCTTGGGTTCTGAGAAGGCTGAATGTACCCCGTTAGAACCCCGCAGACTGCCACTATGGGTCCCCGAGCAAGACCCTTAGCCCCAGGTTGCTCCCCAGGCACTGTAAAGCTGCCCACTGCTCCCTAAGGGACTGGTTAAATGCAGAAGAGAAATTTTGTTGGAACGTACAATTGCAATGACAAAACAAAGTTGTTTTGTTTTTGTTTTCATTCTTTCAAAGCATTAGACAGCTAATAGATGTCAATGACATGGTTCGTCCTCCATTCTTGAATTTCCTGAGGAGCATGTCGAGTTGTTGTTTTTTTTTTTCCTTTTGAGGACCCCCAGCCTACTTCATGTTGTCAGGTTCTCTATGAGTGATTTCTTGATTCAACGTGTCATGTTGTAATCAGGCTCTGACGAATGAAACTCAAGCTGAGTTTCATTCATATGAGGTAACTTTGCTAATCAAAGTTAGCTCATGATTTAACAAAAGGGTTGTGCTTGGTTGTTCTTATAGCACCAATTTGGTTTCGAAATTAATTTTTCCCCTTTATAACTATAATCATAATTCAAAAACAGCTTTTTGTATTTACTTGGGTAATCTTTATCCGATATGAAATTTGTATTTTGATCTAAAATCATTTAGATGTGAGATTTAAAAAAAATAAACACAAGTCTGTAAGGGGGAAAATACTTTTTTAGAGCACCATACCTCTATCAAGGAACCAATTTCTGCTCACTTTCATAATCAATTTCTGCTCATAAATAGGGATTACATATAAAAATACACATATGCAATTGTCTCTAAATAGAACGGATGAGCTGTTTAGGCCTTAAAGGAAAATGTTCCAGTGATAAATTTTAAATTAAATGTCTTTGTTTTAGCTAATTCTAGACTAGAATCGTTTGCGTAAAAGAGGCAAAACTAATCCAGCGGACCAGTAAAATATTCAGGAGCAAATATAAAATCTACAGTAAATATGGTTTAAACACCCTTAAACAACCAAACAGAATCTACAATAAGAAATATAACAGGAAAAGACACATGCAGTCAAAATTTTGATTTATAGTGTAAAAAAAAAAAAAAAACCCTTCTAGTTATTTGCCGAGGGAGATAATGTTCTCTCAATCAAGACATGCCAACAACAAAGAAACAACCTAATTATTTGAGGACTTCTTAACACCAAACCAATGAGCACTTGATTACAAATGCCTTTCAAGATCCATTTAATTGAATCAGCAAGATGTTTTATGTATAATACAAAATCCTGATTTGCCAGTAAGGCGATCTTATTGATTTCTTTATCATGTTGAAAGGAGGGGACGTAACAGCCGTTAATCTTCCCTGCTCGTGTGGATTTATACAGAAAATAGACTTTGACATTTTTGGAAAGACACAAAAATATATATGATCAAATATCTTAATAAGTTAGAAAAAAAAACTCATTCTCTTCATTTTAACCACAGTGCAGCAGCAGCAGCCAGCTGCAGTTCATCACGTGCGGCTCAGCTGTGCTCACATCAGCAAAGATAACCATGCAATCCTTTGATTTCAGCCAGCTGAGCCGTTTCAATTAAAACTAAAAAAGCCTCTGATCCACCCTCCTCTCTGGTGAACAAAAGAAATCTGTTCACACTGTATAAACATATTACTAATGCACTTAGCGATGCATAAATTAAAGAATAATACGAAAGGAACAAAATAATTGATGATCACAAAATGTAAAGATTTTTCAGGTTCAGAAAACAAAACCATGTTAGAGCTTGCTGATGATGCCGGCAACAATAATCCACAACAACACGCATGAAAACAATATTTGTGTCTGACATATTCATTGATCCTGGTATTTTATCTTCAGTTATTTGGTTGGAAATACTTTGAATCTTTTTTTAAATCTTCCTCATCTAATAAAGTAAGATTAGAATAAAATCAAAACATTCAGTATGCAAAAATGTGGTATAAACCCAAGGATAGCTCATACCCAAGAGTGGCTAAATATAAAAATGTTCCGTAAATTTATTAAAAATCATGTGATCATCCTGGTAAGAAAAATAAAAGTGCCACCTTTGACTTCCACACAGTAACCTCACCTTTCAGGATGTTCCCCAAAGGTTTGTTTCAACCCCTACTGGGAACAATCAGGGAATGCTCTCTAAAGGCTCTCTGATGTTTGCTCAGTGTATAACCTTCAGGGAACATTCACTCGGTTCTTAAAGAGCCTTCAGCAAATGTTGCCTTATGGTTCCCTAAATGCTGCTTCAACATTCAAACTGTGATCTTGTGGAAACCATTAGAGAATGTCCTCCAAATACCCTCTAAAGGTTATATTGTAAAAAATTGGTGTAACCCTTAGAGAAGCTTCAGTTTCCACAGTCAATTATGTTTGAGTTTGGAGTAACTTTTTTTTCCTAGTTGTTCCAAACATGTAGCTTTAAATTAGAGGAGCAAAAATAATGAAGGTTACTTTAAAGTTCATGCAGCATGCTGGGTACAGTATTTTTTTTTTTTTGCCTGATACATACTGTTACTTGGAACAATGTCAGAAAAACTTTCCATAATGAGAACGTTTGGTGACGGTCACTAGCAACCTTCAAGTAACCTTTAGAGGATGTTCATAGACCTGTTAATGCTCCCTTGTTAGCTGGGCTCCACTTTTTCAGCACATTTATTTGATTTAGCTTTTTTTTTATATCTGGATTACCTTGATAAAAAGCTCTAACAACCAGATCAATAACTACTAAAATGTGGTCCAAAAGATTAGATAAACATCCAGCAAAGAAATAAAAAAAAGGTCTACAATAAAGTAAAGTTTTTAATCCCTCGTGTTTTTACATAACTATGTAATGATGAAGCAGATTCGGTTTGTCGATGAACTTACAGTGATCTGCATGTCCTTGTCTCTGCTGGAAGTGGACCTTGGTAAGACCGGCCTAGAAGCTGGAAGACACACAAACCACAAGGTCGACTCAGCAGCACATCGAGAGGATCCACCACATTAATAAGATGAAACACCTTGCAGATTTACAAGTATTTTTTCTATTGAACTGATGTTCCACCTCTTGTTAATTTCTTCCACTGTTGGGATCCGAGATCAATACTGTTTTGTTTTTTTCATGACCTGCCAGTCTTTGCAGTTCCGGGCTGCAGTATTCCCATGTAAAGCCGTAGCTTTGTTATGGTTCATTATGTTCTGCGGGTAAATTTCTCCCTCTCTTCATCTTTCACACTCTCATATACACACAGACACACACACACACACACACAAATCGGCGATGAGTCACCATCATCGCACCATCACTCAGGCACACACACACACACACACACACACACACACAAAAACCTGCTTCACACTCACACAAACACACACCTCCACAGTGCTGCAGTGTGCGTACCAGTAAAATGGCTGTGTGCAAGGGAAGATAAAGATATTCAGCACCAGTTTATACCAGCAAAAAATCTGATGCGTGGACTTTCAGTGTTACAACCATGGAATCGTACCACATTTCTGCTGATGAATTGGGAACTCCTACCACTTACAGAGCATGAAGATATTCCTAAGTGTCTAACAGATGTGCCTCTAAAAAAAAATAACCTAAAACCAAAAAAAAAAAAAAAAAAAAAAAACGCAGCACCCCGCTGTTCGGGAGAGCACACATGCTAACCTTACTGCAAGCAGCTCGTTGATGACATAATGCTTACACTGAGAGCAGGAAGGGTTTCTTGTGATCAGCTTTATGTAACTCTGGTTTGTTGCTACTAGAGTTTCTACCTACCTACCAGCAGATAACACAATAAGCAACTGCTCTCCAAATGTTTGTTGTGCAAAGAGCTCAAGAAAAAAAACAAGTTCCTTGACTTGCTTACACTGCCACCTAGTGGCAAGCTAACAAACTGTAAAAAGTCATGGCCTGTTTAACAGTGCAGCTTTACGGAGCCGTTTTCTTTTTCCAATCTAAATTACCAGCAGTAAAAAGAGGCCGAGAGTACCCCAGTTCCATACATTACAATTACCATCATAAATATGTAGTTGATCGTGTAAATAATATTGGGATGAAATAGATTAAGGCAGAGAGGACCCCAATATCCAGGAAACCAGCTGCCCTCTATGGGTCACAGAAGCCAGGCAGCCCATCAGCAGGTGGCCTGGCTGCCCACCAGGAGCAACGCCCTACCAACCCCACCAGGTCCAGCAGGAATCAGGAATCAGCAGGAATCAGGCGCAGAATCCAGAACTCATGTTGAAATTCATCGAGGACCACAGGTGGGCGCAGTAGTGGGGAGGGGGTGAGCCCTAATGTCAATTCACTCCCTCTCACACACAAAAACAAAGCTACAAATAAGTTGGTGTGGGCTGATTTGTGTGACTTTTACTGCTGCAGACAAACTTACTGTTGCTTTGTTTTGAAGGTGAACTTCCATCAGTGCTATCTCTCTGCTCGTAGCGCTCCTTCTCTCTCGCCTTCTCCTTTAGCCTAATTCTCTCCACTTGCTTCTCTTTCTCCCTCAGTGCGAGCTGCCGAGCTTTAGGTGGAGGGTAATCTTTGCGATGAACGGAAGCCCAGGGCTTCAGGTAGTGCTGGCTAGGACTGCTCACACCAGCTTTGTGGTATGACTGGCTGGGTCCTGGAAAACTGCATTATTAAACAAGGGAAAAAAAAGTTAGAGCTACATCAAATTAGGGTGAATCAGTTAAAAGAATATAAATTACAAAGTCTTGAGCCTGACCGAGGCTTATAGACATGCCCTCCAAACTTTGGTTTGTAAGACATGGACAGCCATGCTCTTGGTGCAGATGGACTTTTGACTCTTCTTATTGGCCTCTTTTTATTCTGTATTGAAACATAAATATGTCAATACAAAACATATTTCCTCATAGATACTAAGATTGCAGAATCATTTAGAGTAAAAAAAAAAAAAGTTTACTACTGTACCGTAGCAGAGGAAGCAGCGCTGTTGATCAACCTTCTGTCAGTCTGTTAAGGTAGAAAATGACAGAATTAGAACTGGAAGAAATAAAAAAACATTTTCATAAGAAAGTTCTTGCAATATTTTACGATTAGCTTTAACCCGAGTTCCTTGGTACAAATAATGTTCAAAGGTTTCAGTTGTGCATATTTCATGATTGTTCCCCCCCCCCATATGCATGCAAAAGTTTCACATGTCACTGAATTGTAAACATGGTGTCGCATCAAGAATCGACAACTCAGGATTGCAAGGACAACTTCACGTATTGCAAATACATGAAGACAATTTACAAGTAAACTGAAAAAAAAAAAAAACATTAGTTGCAAATGTTTACGCTTCAGTAGGGGTTGGAGGTGTATAAAGAGAGTTTTAGCATGAGCAAATCTAACAAATCTAATAAAAAAACATAATAAATCAAAGTATATACAAACACTTTAGGAACATCTGATCCGATTACTCATTAACACAAACAGCGAAGTAGCCAATCATGTAGCAGCAACTCAGTGCATTCAGGCATCCAGAGTGGTGAAGACAAGAGATTTGCATCATGGATATGCAGGCGACATTTCTGCGTCAGCTGCGTGATGTGGTCATGCCTTTATGCCATAGCAATTTTATGTATAAAAGCACTTCAAACACCCACAGGACCAAAGTGATATACACATAAGATGCAACATGATCAATCATAAAGCAATAATGTTTATAAAAATACACATAAGATGCAACATGATCAATCATAAAGCAATAATGTTTATAAAAATAGTAATAAATTAAAGAAAGTAAAACATCAACATCTCAGATTGTGTCAAAAACCAAGAAAAAGAGAAGGGTCTTTAAAATCAGAAAGTGAAGAGGCCTGTCTAATCCCTAAGGGAATGTCATTCCACAGCTTTGGAGCTGCTACAGAATAAGAACGGTCCCCTCTGAGCTTACGTTTCGTCTTCGGCACCCTCAGTAACAACTGGTCAGCTCATCTAAGGGAACGGGAGGGTGTGTAGGGATGTAGCAGCTTAGACAGGTAGGGTGGGGCAAGGCCATTAAGAGCTTAAAAATATGCTTTTTATATGGATCAAAAGCTCCTAAAAATTAAGAATTAAGGCTAATATGAAGCTAAATGGTGCCCCTCTCACGTAGCCAGGCGTACCTAATAAAGTGGCCAGCTAGAGGATTTACATAAAATATACATTAATAATTAAAAAGAGAGAGAAAAAAAGTGTGGTGATGAATATTGAATAAGGATAGTTTGAGCATTCATAAAAGCTGATTCTAGCAGCTCTTTCCCTCATTTTAAAGTAATATCAGGTGCTGCTTTGAAAGGTGTAATTTATGTTTAGCTGACTTTTGTAGCCCTATATTGACAATAAAAGTAATCTCAAGGCCCTTTCAAGACAAAAATGCCCAGTTCATATCATCCAATCCGATTCATTTGAATTTATCCATCCAGTCATCCGTCGTCTACGCCCACGTGTTCATGCAGGGTCATGGGGGAGCCGATGTCTGTTTCCAGCTACAGTGCTACCAACTGCACCACTGTGTAGCCCATTTCAATACAACTCCAGTTAATTTTCTGGATCATTAGCCTTTGCTATAAAAGAAATTAAATACAGTTCAGTTCAATCCTAATCCAACTTTATTTATAGAACATCTGTCTTGCAGCCACGTGCTGTAATACACACATATTAGAAGTGATGAAACTAAGTACACAAACAACCATAAAAGCAATAATATTAACGATGATAAGATGAAGATTGAAGATCTGGGGTTCTGGTCCCCCTGGCGTCTGCCTCGGTGATCTGGGGGGGAGGGGGGGGGTCAGGTCTGTGGCTCCTCACAACCACTATTGAGCATTTTTCTTATTAATAACCCTTACATACAGAAGTGCACTCTCACAAACACCTACAGGTGATTGGATCCAGGTACTTACAGATTCAGAAAACCTCCATTATTATTATCATCATCTTTAGCTGTCACTTTATACATGCATTAATTAATACTGTATATTCTTCAGTGATGTATCAAGCCGTTGGTTGTTTGTACCTGTAATACTTTATCGGTTGGGTTTGCTGTTCTTTTTATATTTGTCTTTGCAGGTGTAGAAGCAGACTCAGAGGATGTTGTATTGTTCTTTCCCTTTCCTCTCCTCCTTTACCTTTTCTCCCTTTTAGCATTTTGTCTCATGTGTTTCTCTCCCCCCCCCCCCCCCCCTTTTCCTTCCCGTTTCAGTGTCCATTGAACATGAAATAGTCCCAGCATAAAATCTAATAAAGCTTCTTGCATATATAAATCAATCGGAGCACCAGGGCAAAAGCAGTAAGGCTCCGCTTGTGAAAGTAAAATCGGTTAGGCTCTTTTTGGCATAAAGACAACAATTCTTATTGTCACATTGACAGGACAGACACAAAAAAAGAGATAAATTACTTAATCTTAGATGAAGAACTGAGGAAACACAACAGTGCAAAAATAGTGAGAAAACACTGGACATGTTAAAAAAAATAAGATAATAGAAACAATAACAATTTTCATGTATTTTGTAAACATTCAATTTAAAATACCAAAAAAAAAAAATAACAAAACTAAATACTGATAAAACCAAAGTACTTTTATCTAATAAACCATTTTTGTTTAATACTTTACCAAACAATAAAGGCTTCACGCAAGCCATTTATGGGTATTTTTGCAGTGACAACAAATGTTGTATATCTCAAGATATTTTTGCAAATATTTTAATTACTAATCTTCATTACTAAGTGCAGCCTGGGAGCATCTGCAGAACATGGACTGATGCTTGGCCTCCAACTGCAATTCAAGAATGATTTGGCCCACCAGCAATGTGCTAATTGATGCAGACGGAGACTTTTAAGTGCACCAGAATGTGCATCCCTTCGCTACAGAAAGTCTGATTACTTAGCAAGAGAATGTTTTGATTCGATGGGCGTGCTCTCCGCCATTTTGTGCCTGGCGGTAGCTGTTCACCTGTTTAGCCGGCAGGCTTTGTAATCAAGAGACTGGAGAACACAGAGAGTGTGTGATGTTTAACTTTAGTCCATCTAAAAAGATACCTTTAGTGTTCCACTAAACTATTTAGTTCCTCCTAAAATAATGGCATTTTACTTATTGCTCCTTTAAGGTGTAGGCCACTGAACTCCTTTGCACCTGCAGGAGTTACTTTCAATTTTGTTGGGATTTGTTCTTGAGTTGCTTTGTATATTGTTGGTTAGTAACTATTTAATAGTTGTTGTTTCAGTCAGGACTAACTGTGGGGTAATTTCTATGAGTAAAAGGGCCAGGGTTTAGGACCAGCATGCATTGGCCTCCTTATTCATCCATCCATTTTCCATCACGCTTATCCCTGCTGGGGTTGCCGGTTCACGCACACACTCACACCTAAGGAGAATTTAGAGATGCTAATTAACCTAACAGTCATGTTTTTGGACTGTGGGAGGAAGCCGGAGTACCCGGAGAGAACCCACACATGCACAGGGAGAACATGCAAACTCCATGCAGAAAGACCCAGGGTGGACTCAAACCCAGGACCTCCTTGCTGCAAGGCAGCAGTGCTACCCACTGCTCCACTGTGCAGCCTCTTTATAATGATAATAATAAAAAAAAACAGAGCAAGAGAAGCAGCAGTAAAACAATATGGTATTATAAAAATCGTTTATTGCTTGCCAAACTGGATAAATAACCCGTAAGACGCAAGTTTTGGACATTGGACTTGTCCACAGTGAAGCAGCAGCTCGTTTAATCTAGGAAGTTTGGCTTTAAAAACAGCGAACTACAGCGTCCTCTTGTGCTCCTTTATCGCACTGTCTTCACTATCTAGCATGGGCCCACTACTTGCTGTTTTTGTTTTGTTTTTATTATTATTATTAATTAACGGCCTGAGCTGACCTGACATGGCCATTAACCACTGTGCCTTTTATTAATTCAAATAATAAAAGCAGGTCGACAACCTTTTACGCATGACCACCAAGTACAGCCAACAGACCTAGGTGTTAAATACTTCTTCTTCTTCATTATGTATCAATGCGTTTACCTTGCTTTCCTGTGTGTCAGGCGCTCGTGCATGGTCCATCTCTGCTCGCTCGCGGCTCATTAATCTTCATTTAAACAAAAAAAAAAAAGTCGGAAATGTATTCCCTTCCTGGAGTCGAACCGAACAGGAAGAAAGTGTGACCTCTCACATTAATCCATCGCTAGAGTGAAGCCTCTCTTTCTCTGCCTCGTAGGGAGAGCATTTATTGTGTCCGAATTACCCGAAAAAGATGGTTCACCTATGTGTTCCGTGCCTTCACTTATTTACCATGATTTCATGCGCAGGTCAAAAAATTAAAAAAAAACAGACGCTTCTTACTTCCCTATTCAGCTCCTGCCCAATCAGAGCCAGGCTTCGGCGACACGAGTTGTTCAAAAGCGAAAGCAGAAGCGAGCAGCAACTGTGGAGAGGGCACGTCGCCACGGCCAGCATGCTGTTTGGCTTTATGAATGTGTTTTTGTTCCGTTGTCACAGCGTGACGGGGAAGCATGAGAACCGGGGTTTGAATGCTAGCGAGTGTAGTTTAGTTTCCTGAATGCCGGCAAACCTGTTTTTGTGTTTCTCTGTTGACGGCTGCTGCTGCTGCAAGGAGCTCCCAACAAGCATGTAGAAAAAGTACACGAGTTACAACAATTTAAGAAAAAAAAAACCAAGTATTTTAACCACAGTAAAACTTCTATAGACACATAATTTATTATATTGTGAGGCAACTCTTTTGTTTGATTATTATGTCAAGAGAACACCTGCCTAGGTGTGGAAGTGGGAGTGCCCATGGACTAAATATCAGGCCTTAATGCTCCTGGTCTATTTAAGGAGAATTCCTCACACATAGAAGGCCTGAGGTTTGGCTTTGCTTAGGATGTGGTTTCGTTTTTGATCTGCCTAGGTTATGGGTTTGTTCATGTTTTACGGCATTTACACATAATTCATGATTTCATAAACATCCATACCCTACAGTACTGACTTACCAACGCTCAGTCACATTCCTTCAATTAAAATACAAAAGTTAGTTTAATTAAAAAAAAATGTTTTACTGGCTGCTAAAACTGCGTTGTTGTTTTTTTTTGTCATAGCCCCATGGCAATGAATATAATATACTAATAACTCACACTGCTGATTTAGCCCCTTACAACATCCCTCTGTGTTTACTTGTTTTGTTAACCATCCAGAGGAGGATTAGACGAAGATGACCTGCGTAAACACAATAAGTCATTTCAGATAACTTCATTTGAAATTTGCTTTTGCAAACCAACCTGCCCCTTCATGAAAAAGTATTTGTCACCTAAACCTAATATCTGGCTTTGCCATCTTTGGTAGCTGCTGTTGCGTTCAAATTAAATCAAATATTTCGAATCCATCCATTTATAATACAAATCAAAACCCATGTTATTACAAAGATTTACAAGAGAGGAGTAAGGGACGGCTGAGTGACTTAATGAGCAAATTACTTGTACCTGTTAAAAGTTTCTCTCCGTCTGAAAACTTTCGGCAACAGAGCACCATCTCACAGATTACTGCTACGTAGTCAGGCGCGGTGATGGCAGCGTCGTGATGTGGGCACGCTTTACTGTGGTTCCTATGATTATTTCTAACATGCTATACAGGAAAATATAATGTATCTATCTGTTATAACTCATATGACAGCGAGACAGTTCTTTATTCAACATTTGTGATGTTTTTATTCATGTATTCTTTACACGTCTTTTCCAGAAAGTGTCTGGAGCATGAGAAGCTGACTTGTTTTGACATAATGTTGCCTCTGGGTTTTTTTGTTTTTTTCGTCATAGTAGCTACATCTGGCCTGACGTTCAGTTCACCTGAGACAACATCCTGGGCATCAGCTGAGCCACTGCTGTCAACAGCTTCATCTTAAAGATGATACAGTTGGCCCTGTCTTTCAGCGTCTAGCCCTGTTTTGCTCCTAGACAGCACTCTCTTTTACTTTCTAGGACCTAATAAATGCCTCAGAGCTTATTTGCTTACCTGTGTTATCTTTTCCTAGACACAGCCACCTGTGGAGCTCAACTACCGTTAGCCTCTCTAGCATAGAAAGTATTTCTGGATCAGTGCTTCTGTGTCCTTTTTCTATCTCTGCTCTGTCTTCTGAAACCCCCAGTCGGCCGTTCTCGCTGAGCCTGGTTCTGCTGGAGGATTCTTCCTGTTAAAGAGGAGTTTTGCTCTCCACTGTCGCCACATGCATGCTTGGAATGAGGGATTGCTCCGATGTCAACGGCCCGATGTAAGCGGCTGTCCACTGGGGCTACGCGCTCATCCAGGAGGAGTGAATGCTGCCTGTCAATGACTCGCTGCCATCTGCACGGTTCCCTTACATAGAAAACGTTTGACCAATCTGTCTCTGATTTGGTAGAACTGGCTTTGTAAAGTGCCTTGAGATGGTGTGTTGTGCATTGGTGTTATATAAACAAAATAGAATTGAACTGAATTGAGATTTCCTGGATTTGACAAGAATGTTCTGTAATAAAAAAAAGGGCCCGCTCTACGAGGGTGCAGGTAATAGCCGAGGCCTTCACAAATATCTGTCCCTCCTCCTGATGTTTTGTGAGCTTCTCTCCGCCCACCGCCCCCACCCCATGTTGTCACTTTGTTGTGACTGGGGACAGCCCCGGACAGTACCTGGCAACTTTAAGACAGCCTGGGAAGAGCGGCATGCTCGGATCGCGCTCCCAGCCCCGCGGACCGCCTCTGTGGTTGATTTGAGGCCTGTTGGCTGACGCAGACCTGAAGCAGACACACCACACTCGAGCTGCTGAGAACTTGATGGAACAGGTTTTAATTCTTGTCAGGTGAGTAGGCTCCTCCCCGCAAAAGGCTTTCTGTCACAATGAGGCTGCTAGGAGAGAGGTTTGCCTTGGACTGCTCATTCTAACACAGAGAAAGAAAATCTTTCATGATCTAGAGTACACTTCTGATTAGTTGGTAAATGATCCTTTACCTGAAAGACAATCCAAAATGGGTTGACGCGTGAGTTTTAGAGTTTTTACTGTCTTAATTTCACGTTTCAGGGTTTTTCACATGATCAGCAGCACTGACGACATGTCCACAGCTTTAAACTCTCGCCGCTGAGTTTGTTCTTAAAGGACAGGACTGTCTTCAGGTATAAACATGGGGTAAGCTTGACAACAAAGTCATTAGTATCTAAAATCGTATTGTCGAAATGTTAGCATTCTTTTTTTAAATTAAAATCAGTATAACCTAGAAATCTATCTAGTTTTTTTTGTGTATAGCATTTATTTCTATGTTTACTAATTAAAACAAAAAAAATCTTAGTGCTAATGTTTAGCCACAAATTTGGTGTTTGTGAGGCGGTGGTAAGGAGTTTAAGCAGCTTTTATGACTCAAAGAAACAAAATAAAGCACCCGTGTTTATTGTAATTAGAAAACATCTCATCTGGTTAGTCATTTTTAGGCGAAAGAAGATCGTTGTTACAGCAATATTAGATATAAATGTATTTGTTGGTCCTTAATGTATATAGGATTGTATTACCAGACTTATTAGTAATATGATACAATTTATTGTTATGAAATCTGTTTTTGAAGGATGGAGACTTTCTCAAGATCCCAGATTCTGCAGGAGATGAATTTCCACTGCAGCAAACTGGCTGCCAGTAACAACCGAGGCTTTAAACAAGAGTTTAGGGTAACTACTGCCCAGATTAAAAAAAACACGCACATTAAAGTTGTGGTTTGTAAAGTGTTTATGAAATGTTGTGCCACTGACTCTCAGCAGGAGCTGAATGATGTTGGGAAAGACCTCCCGAGCAGAGCGGGGGCCTTGGTGGCCAACAAACAAAAAAACAGATACCCTTACATTTTGCCATGTGAGTGAACGGCTTCTCACGGTACCTCCGATTACGATGAGCTGAACATGTCTGGAAACGTTTGAGAATGTTTCTTTTTTTTTTTTTTTTGCTCCATCTAATTGCAGATGATCACTGTCGGGTGAGGCTGTCAGTTCAAAACCAGAACCCGAATTCTGATTACATCAATGCTAGTTTTGTTCCTGTAAGAGCTCCCACACATTCTCTGTTTTGGTTGGTAACATTTTTTTCACCCATTCATCTTCCCTGAGGACCCATCCTCACTTTTGTTTCCTCTGTTTGTCTGCATTTAGGGCGGAGGGTCAGAAAGAGACTTTATCTGCACCCAGGGTCCTCTTCCCAACACCGTGGCAGACTTCTGGAGGATGGTGTGGGAGCAAAACGTCCGGGTAATCGTCATGGTGACCGCTCTGAGACAAAAGAGCACGGTGAGATGCTCTTAAGATGCTTCCTTCTTTAATCCATTCTTTTTTTTTTATTTAACTTCATGGGACATGGTAACTGGCTTTGCCCGAATAACAAATTAAAATGGGAAAATGACAGATTTGATTAGATTAGAAGGATGACATGGCTTTAGCTATTTTAGCAGAAGCTGAAACAGAAAATCTCTATCAGGGAGAGCTGTTACACATCAGGACCAGCAAGGAGGGTCTGGTTAGGTCCTTTCAGCAGCAGAAACACTTGCTTGTGTTTTCCTGTTGTCTGGCTCTGCCCTAACTTAATCCACCCAGTCAGCACACGGGTTGCAAGTTAACATGTTGCACCATTATCGGAATTATGTTGCAAATCATGCAACCATAGGGTTACGACAGAGAAAGCCTCTGGACCATGTAAAAAACAACAACAACCAATAACTCACGTCATTTCTTTATGTTTTTTTATACATTCAGTTTTGATAATGATAAAAAGAAAGTACACCCTTTTCACCTTCTAAAATGTCACATTTCAGAACAAGATGAAACTGATCTGGTGTTTGCTCAGGTTCTCAAATTATTTAAAGCTTGCTTCAAGTGAACCCGGAAGCATGCTAAAGTTTCCAAGCTGTCATTATCCATGAAGGAAAACACCAATCAAAAATTTAGAAGCTGTGTGTTAAAAACGAACAGTGCCCCATGAGTCAGTAGCTTGTGGCACAACCTTCAGCACCAGTAACTTGAAACTGGTGTTTTATAATTAACCTTTCGAGTCTCTCTCTTTCTTGGCTCGAGGCCTTTTTTATTCCAGTTATTCTGGTGTAGATCTGCCGTTGTCGTTGAGCTTTTCCCAAACTGAGACATAAAACAAGACAATCATCCCAAGTAGTCGTTGAGATTTGAACAAATTTGTTACAGAGAGGAGATCATGATCAACTCAATGACTGCAGGGTGCCGATGTCCTGCGGCTACAAAACAAGACCAGATCATCATCCCTGCACCCTCATGCGCCACAGATGGTGGCGGTACGGATATGCTGTGTTTAGTTTTCGCCAAACATACCGTTCTGAAATGGGGCCAGACATCTTTACAGTGGTTTGATCTGCCTGAAGGACATTGTTCCAGAAGTCACATGATTGATTTAGGCACAATGTGGGCCTTCGCTGGGCTACTATTCCAATCAAGCCGTACTTTTTAACTCTTTTTACAATTTTACTTTTATTATTTTAACATACAATTTGTTAACTGGAGAAGTTTAACATGGAGGTCCCTGTCTTTTTTTTTTTTTTTCTTGTCGCTATTTTTGTCTAAAAACATGGGCGACATGATTTTGGGCTGAATTTGCCGGGATGTTCATTCCCGTTTTGCGCTTAGAAATAATATTTTTCACTGTAGAAGGGTGAACTTCAAATCGTTCGAGAGCGTTTTAGAAATCTTTTCAGATTTGTTGGCAGCAACAATTGCTTCTCTGAGGTGATTACCAATGTCTTTCCTTCTTGCCATTGTATAAACACACCTGTATACTTCATAAAGTGACAAAAACTATGTTTTTAATCAAGGTTTTCACACAGAGGATGATCAGTTAATATGGTGCACTTTACCATTAGTACGTGGCTGATGCGGAGTCGTTCTGACTTGATCTTTATTTAATATGTTATCACAGTGTATAATTTAGGTTTTTGTAGTTTAGTTTAGAAGGAAATCATCTTAAACACAATAATTCATATTTTGTTCTGATATATAAAAATCATGACATTAAAAATGGGGTGCCATTTATGTTTTTTATCAAAATCGTACTGCATAATTGAGTGTGTCTCTTTTTTTTTGTGTATAGATCATGTGTGATAAGTACTGGTCTGTGGAAGAAGGGACAGTTTATCACGGACTCTTCCAAGTGACAACAGTGACTCGGAAACAGGGTCCAGATTATTTTATTACGACCATTAACCTGCGTCAGGTGAGAGAGACCTGCCCTTTTTTCTCCCTTTAAACTTTGTACTGACTTATCTTTACCTTGTAAGCTGAACAGATAAAGTGTCTGCTTTTCAGAGGGACTTCCCGAACGACAGAATAATCACGCACTACTACTACCCGTCCTGGCCGGACCAGGGGGTCCCAAACCCAGTTTCCCTGTGTGCGTTCGCCGAGCACGTGCGGCAGCATTTGGAGGCTCTTCCCCGCTTGGGGCCAGCGGTGGTGCACTGCAGGTGCAAGCTCTGAATTTAACATCCTCTACTCCAGTAAAAAAAAAAAAAAAAAAAAGGGTTAAGGGTTCCTTCTAACAGTTTTGTTGCCCGACTCCTGTGATTCAGTGCAGGCGTTGGTCGGTCGGGGACGTTTGTGACCGTGGTGTGGCTGATGCAGCTCAGCGTGAGAGGGATCCCGCCTGACATCAAAGCTGCTGTGAAGGACCTGCGGCTGCATCGAATGTGGACGGTCCAGACTCTTGTAGGTCAACACCGACTTGTGATTTGCTCAAATGCAAAAACAATGACCTCTCATGTCCTCTCGAGACACTTAAAGGGACAAACGGGTCTAATTCAGACGCAGCTGAACAGAATCCAGCCGGGTCCAAACTCATCCAGTCATACATTCAGATTCAAATCAATTGCAAGCATTTGAGTTAAATCTTAATTATGATAAAGTATAGTCAAATTCAAGTCACCGTTTAAAAGTTTTCTGACAAAGCCCAGGCAATTCCATCAAGTTGACTGGTTCTGAGCAAGCATGAGGCGACAGTGAAGAGGAAACTCTGTCTTCAAACAATGACAAACATCCAGCAGAACTAGATATACTTTTAAACTGCTTCTTTACATTTCAGGATCAAACTTTCAATCTGAAAAATCATCTTAGCAGGAGCTGATTAGCAAACATAAAGTATCAGCCAGAACAGGCTTTGACTGGGCCTTTGCAACACATTTATTATTACTTTTTGTAGTTATTCTGCTGAAGATGTGCTTGCTGTGATGGTTGAAGTCTCAGTTTGGGACCAGCTTTAAGTTTCAGACACATATCTTCACATCTGAATGTAGAATATTCATTGTGCAAAAAAGAGCCCAAATCATCAAACCGCCACCATAATGTTTAACAGTTTGTATGAGTTGTGGTGCTGAAATGCTGGGTTTTGCAATTTGCACGTGTTCGTACATCATTACGCAGATCGGTAAGACACTTCGGGTTTACTGCTTTGCCCAGTGGTCCATCGACATGTGACAGGAAGGGGCTGGACTCAAAACCACAACTTTGCAATGACACTACTCTATCCACTAAACAAGTCTACAAAAATATAAAAAATATATATATATATATATATCTGGATGAATGATACAAAAATACAGAGCTTTATGTTCAGAGTATAATACACAGATAGGTTGTGTCTGCATTCAAAATGGAAACCAGTTAAATTGCTTCCAGTTTTGAGGAGAGTGGGTTATAGCTAATGAAAAACCCAAAACTCAGTTTTACCAAAAATCACATAAGACAAAATGAAAATGGGTTTCATTTGAAAAATGTTAGATCATGGCCTTTAGGATCACGCGAAAGAAGTTGGCTGATCATAATTTTGTGTGCAAGCATGTTAATAGAAAGTTAAGTAGAATGAATAATAAAAAGTGTAATAGTAGAAAAAAGATGCACAAGCAACAGGGATAACTGCAGCCTTGGAACAGTGTGAAGCAAAGCCCATTAGAGACTTTGGGGGAAGAGTCACATTGCTTTGAACTTCTTTTTTTTGTTTTGGCACTCGGGCCTTTTATTTGAACATTAACTAACAGGAAACAGATTTAGAAAGAGAGAGAAGACATCTGGTAAAGGCCCACGGGCCGGGACTCGATGCCAGGATGGCCGCGTCAAGGACAGCAGCCTCTAACCATGGGTTGCGTGTGCTACCCCTGCACCATATCTGTTCTGCATTTCTTAAAACAAACACGGTGACAGGGCAGTCTCGCTGGGGCTAAGAACAAAAAACATTGGACTGCAGGGAAGATGGAGTGGGACAGAATCCACAGACGTTTCCACAGTCAGGGACAATTTGAGTGCCGTGTCCTCTGCTGGTTTTGGTCCACTGTATTCTATCAAGACCAAAGAGTGCAGCCATCTAGCAGGAAATGTGGGGCGGACTTCATGATTCTCTCTGCTAACAAGCTTTATGGAGACGCTGACTTTCCAGCAGTACTAGCCACACACCCACACTGCCTACAGTACCAATACCTGCTTTAAAGACCATGGCATAGCTGTTTTTGAGTGGTCAGTTCACCTACCTCTCCCAAATTGAGACTTTCTAAAGTATAATCGAAAGGAAGACAAGAAACACTAGATCCAACACTGCAGATGAGCTAAAGGTTGCTGTTAAAAGCACCAGGGTGTAGGCTTGAATGACCTTTCAAGTCCATGATCTGGTACATTAATGTAATAAGTCATCCAAAACGTATTATGCAAATATATCGTACAGTACTTTATTTTTTAAGTAGTCCAACCTTTATGTATTAGAAATCCTTTTTATTCTAAAATCCTTTATTGTTCTTATGTACGACTCATGTTTTCTGGAAAACGCAATTTTTCTTTAGCTGCAAGCCATAAATGGTGAAAATTAACATAATCGCATGAACTATATCATTTTGTGTAAAGTTAAACCTGAGTATTAAAACAAACGCTTTAATGTCCTCTCGCTTGTTTTAGACCAGCTGTCTTCACCGGCTCATGCTTCGTAATCCAAAACAAGCCATTCTGTAACACTGCTCATTCCTTTGTGTGCACTCAGGAGCAGTACATATTAATTCATCACTGTCTGCTACACTGGCTCGGCGCAGAAGCCTCGGCAAGGTAAGGACGAGGAAACGAGCTCCCGCTGAGCGCAGACGGGCATGCATTACTGCAACTCATGAGAGCTGAACGGGGCGTCTCCTCTTTTCGTAGCAGCCAGCAGAAGCAGGGCCCCGGACTGAATTCGAACCAACACAAGAGGGATCGACCTGAGAGCTCGGGGAGGAGGAGACGACACAGCTCTCAACAGAAACCTCCAGCGGACCAACCCCAGAACGCCATGCTGCAGCTTTTTAAACCTGGGAACCTACTGAGGAGGTTAATACCTTCCTTATCGCAGACTAATAAGGCCCCACAAATGCCTGAAGACATGCTCTGAAGACACTGGATGTAAAAAGGAAATTTGCTTTATGCTGCCTTATACTGAACTTCTAAAGGGTGTAGGCAATGACTGCAGATGCAGCGCGGTTGTGTACATTACGAAGAGGCCCCGGAGGCACAGAACTGCCCTGACAACACGCCGATAAATGCTTTTTTTTTAGCAGACGCAGCAGTTTGTACTGTAACCAGGAGGAAGAACAAGGGGAATAATGCATCAGGTTAAACCTGTTATTCTGCTAATCGCTTCAGATTCATGAGAAAAGGAGGGTGCCACCTTTACACGGTAAAAAAAAAAAAAGGAGGCGGAACAATTCTTTTCAGGTCACTGACAAAAACCCTTTATGATGAGCAAAGATTCCTGGTAATGACAACTAGGAAGCTCTTCTTTTTTAACCTCCTTTGGTGATAGAGCACTGTTGATAGGTACTTTATCTCTTTGGGGTTTCCTGGTGCATTTCTTCCATGCTGCACAATCAAGTCTTCGAATCGGGTTACATGTGCAAAGCTAACAACAGAAAGACGGACACACAGTGTAGTGGCTGTACAAAAAAAAGGTCATGTTTGAAAAACCCCACAGGCACTGCCATTCTCATTAAATTGACTGAAACCCATTACAGTTCAGGAAGAAACTATTACAGAACATAGAGGGCTAACCCACATTTTTTTTAAAGTCTTCAATCTTTCATGGAGGGGCAGTCGACATGATACATTTGATCCCTCTTTAGTCTTTTGTGTTGATGTCCTCGAGAGAGAAAGAATCCAGCAGAGGTCAGCGTCCAGGGCCGTCCCTGTGCCACGCCTTCCACCTGCGGAAAGTGCCAGCATGTTGCAATCAAATCCATGGAGAGGATTCATGTCCTAACGTGGTCCAATACCGACGAGCTCCAGCAGAGGGCGCCCTTAAGCAGGTAATCTCAAAAGCTCAGCTTCTCCAAATGAGCTGTTAGCTGGACCCAAACAAAAGTACTAATCAGAAAAGAAAAATTACATAACTTAAAAGTACTCTTTTTTTTTTTTTTATACCTAGCTTCATCTTCCTAATACAGTTCTGACACCACAGAGGTATTTACTGTGAGACAGCGACCAAAGCAGACAAAACAAATAAAAAAAGGAAAAGCAGCATAGTGTAGGCCAACAATGGTGACAATATATTACAGATTAAAACAGGTACGAAAATTAACGTTTGTACCAGACTCCATCGGTGAGGTGAACAAACTGTTAAAAATAACTTTTAAATTAAAGTTTAGGTCCACAAAAAAAAAATAAAAAAATAAAAAATAAAAATAGACTATATCCTTTGGCCAAAACAAACAAAAAAAAAAAAAAGGCAACTGCCTCGTTGAGACGCACCGTCCTCTGTTGATTTTGAGTTTATGTACAGTTTGTGTCCAAGCTAGGCCGGCACACAGTATAAACAGATACATGCCGCCCCAAAACAATGGGGCGGGAGGTGAGAAGAGCAAACTACTCATAATGAGCTATCAAAGGCTGGGTGATGAAAACAGGAGGGGTCCCTTCTGTTTTTCCTTCTGTACAGGTCCAACTAGTGCACGCTCTCCGACATGTTAAGGGCTTCCTGGATTTCACGGACGACGAGGATGCGGGCGAGCATCTGCTCCAGGTGCTCCCGGGGGATGGGTTGCGTCGAGTACCAAATGGGGCTGTTCGGAGCCACCACCGGCTCAGGGGTCAGGTAGTAGGTGTCGTTGCGACCTTTAGCGCTCTGGGGGCTGAGGAAACACAGAAGGCAGCGTAGAGTGAGGATAGTCTCTGGCTCCACGGATTTATTTAAAATGTCAACAGATTTCAATCTGCCTACGTATGCTTAGAGGAGAAGTACAGCAGCTTCTGGTAGGAGCAAGAAGAGGTGAGGAGGGAAGGCTCGATTTCATACTAATCTATCAGCGATTAGAGATAGTTTTATAAATGAGGTTATGTGGTGTTCCCTATATAGCCCAACACCGGTTATATAAATTAATCTCTCAAGACAGAGAAGCAATAATGAGCTACATGTCAGAACCAGGTAGTTTGACCAGATAGAAGTCTCCAGTTACTGTACTGCAACTTTTAGATGCGTCGCGCTCATTGCTATACCCCTACGGAGCCGAGGTTCCACAAACAAAACAGTACTTTATTATTTTATTTAAGTGAACCTGAATCAAATGTTTTCATTCAATGATGAAAAATAACTTTACAGCTTATTTATTTTACATTTTTTCCTCTGGAAGTGCTTGTACAACCATGCATATTGCAGTTTTCTTACATTGTTCTGTATGTCGGCGGCTGTTTTTCTTCTATTTTAACTTGAAAATTGCATTTTTACCGGAATATGCTACATTATCCATTATTACATGTGCAATATTTCCCCCTTTCTGATAAGTGCTTTCTCTTCCTGCTTTACAACTTAACTTTGAATTAGCTTTTTATTCAATCTAGCGTTTAGGTCTGGCGGATCTTGTCTATGTGTTTTTGCTACTGTCACACCTGAATTTCCCCATTGGGGGACAATAAAAGTATTTCCATTCTATTCAACTTTATCATTGTTAATGTCTCAGTATTAGTCCCATAAGTAATACTGGGCTGATATTAATATGTAAAGTTTTTCCCCATCTTGTAGCTGCTTGGGTGTATGGGGAGGGGGGGGGTCGGCCATGTGGTTTCTGTTTGGCCGTGTGACAGTGATGGTGTTTTAACTGTAGCAGTGAAGCAATTTAAAGGAGTCCTAACCTGGAATTTGGACCTTTTCGTGTTAAAACTTGAGTATTGGGCCTCAGTTAACACCTACCAGAAAATCAGCAGTGTGAACCTGACTGTGTTTTTGTGTGGCCTCTTTGTACAAGCCAGAAAAACCCACCAGAGCGCGGCTCTCTACCAAGCGAGATTTAGAGAGACACAGACACTCGTGGTAGCGCCGCCGCAGACACTGAGAAACGATGGTAAACAAACCATGGCGCATGAACGTGCGCGCATGCAAGTCAAATTCCCGCGCTTACAAATAAAAAGTGGTGCGAAAAAGGGTCAGAATGAGCGATATTTAAAAAATTTTCTCCTAAAAATGACTAAACATGAGTTTAAAAAGACATTTGCAGAAGGATAGTATATGTAAAATACCAGGTTATGACTCCTTTAAATGTCTGTTGGAAATGTATGCAATATCGGTAAATATTGATTCTTTGGCTTAAAAAGCAAAACTCGGCCCAAATTTTCATATGGCTGCATCCCTAATGGAACATGCAAATTTAAGACATAACTATATATAATTTGATTGTTTTTGTGAACATCTGGCTGTATTTAAAGACTTTTTAAGATTTATAACAGATTATTAAATGTTACACTTTTTTCTGACTTTGCAGAAACCCTGACTAAACACAGTTCAGGCTTTTTAAGGTCCAACAGCTTTAATCTGAAACATTAAAGAAAGCTAGGTTATTTGTGTTTTTGAGAGAAACTCTGTAGAAGAATAATTCAACGTTGATGGGGTTTCTCTTCTGATTATCAGCAGCAATTTTCCTGTTTATATATTAACTATTCAGAGCAGAGTGCCACATGTCACCCTCTCATTTACAACTTGCCGTTTTATTTAGCGATAGCAGCTCCTCCAACATAAACTGAGTCTTGTTTATCATAATAAGCTGTTTTGTATTTACCATTTGAAGAGGTAGAAATCATAGAGCTTGATAGGGCAGCGCAGCGGGTTCTCTGGGTCCTCCAGTTGTTCAGAGTACATGTCATCCGTCACTGAACAAAAAGTAGAAAACAGTCAGTCATCCTTAGGAGCGGGGTTTACCTTAAATAGGGAACGATAGCTTATGGGTTTTAAAAGTGACACTTTTGTAGTACTACATCAACCAAGCTAATGAGACAATTATAAAAAAACAAAAAAAAATTAATATCTGACACAATATGCACAATACAAATAATTAACATATCCTTTGGTTTCATTTGGTTACATGAACACGGACACAGAGGTCCTGCACAGGCTAGACTAGTATGGGTTATTGTATTTTCCAGGTTTGGAAAAAGAGAGTATGTGGGAAAATAGTTGCATTTCCAGACTCCAATGTGTTAGAATGTATTTTGTTAAAAAGGTGCAAAAAAGCAGTTTATATATATTCACTCACTACATTCGTACCCTACTTGGAGATGACTGTGGTCACCGTTGCTAGTGCGGTAATATTCTGATTTATTTCCAAACAAACACATGAAGTGACAACTGAGCAAACGAGAGCGAGCAGGAAGCAGCCTGTTACTTTCTGTTGGGAACGTTAGCACTGGAGTAAACATTCATGCTAGGAGGAGAGTTAGCTAAGGCAGCTAGGGAGCACGAGGAGCAGAATCGAGCAGCCAAATGAAAGAAACTTGCGGACAGAAGGGCAACACAGCCTAGCTGCTGTAGTTACGCCTCCTAGTATGAACGTTTACTTCATTCAGTGTTAAGCTTGACATCAGTGCTTATGTTAATCAGAGCGTCTGTTAAAGCTTATGCTTGACTTTTCAGTTAATTAAATGGACCCAGCACTACACTGTGTTGCCAGATCTGACTCTTTGCTGTGTGGTGTTTCTTCCGGCTGGGTGGGTCTCAATTTAATTGGACACATTGTTTCCTCTAGAAATTGTTTGGGGGGGTTACAAAGATTTTTCTTTCCACTTGGCTTTCCATTTATAGCTTTACACAAGCAGCCGTCTTCTGTCTCCCTTAACCGATCCTCTCTCCTATTTATCCATCTTTCTATCTCTTTTTAAATTTAGTTTAAAAATACTTTATTAGTGCCAAAAGGAAATTAAATGCTGGTGTAACTCATATCAAGCAGGGTTCTTTTAACGAGTTGCTGCAGATGGTGATGGAAGGCTCTCCTGCAGCGGACCGTCTTCCAGCTGATCTGTTAATGTATTTGTGTCTCTATCATGTATCTTTATACATGGTATTTTGAAGACCACCTGCCTTTCTTCCTTTCTACTTCTTCACTGAATGAAAAGCTCTTTAAATCCAGATCTGCCAGGGTTTAGAATATTTTTACCGTGATTTAATTTTCATTACATTTAGGATCTGTTTCTGATCCATTCATGGGGTCCATCTAACAACAAAAATGTGTTTACCAAGTATAAAGCAGCCACCTGTTTTCAGGGATGGACTCAGGGCGAGGCACCCCCCCCCCCCATGTAGGGGGGCCACTGGGGCGGGCCACCAAAGTAGGGTCTATTTATGGGAAACATTGATGTTTTAATGAAAGAAGCAGCAGAGTCTGATTTCTGTAGAAAAGGAGTCTGTAAATCACCGTAGACCCAAAACACAAAGAGGGCCTTACAGGCAGTGTCCGAAATTAACTTTGTTATTCACCGGCCAAGTTGGCCGGTAGATGTAAAAATCCACCGGCCAGGCATATTTTTTACCGGCCAAAATATTAATCCTGACCAGACCTCAACTTTTATAAAAATTAAGAGTGAGATTATGTTAATTATGGGGTGTGTGGTTGGGGGCGTGGCTGACTGGACCCTGGAAGAGAAACCTTTGTTTCCTGACTTAAAAAAAAGAAAATATTGTAGTTGATTATAAAAGACACAATATGAATTGTCAGATTCACATCCAGGCGATTAAAAAACACTACAGATTATCATTATTCTTTCCATGTTGGTCTTATTTGTGAATGAGGCAGAGTTTCATCAAGCCTGTACGGTCAGTGGGGGTTCTAGACCAAATTTAGCAGGGTGGGTCAGGGTGGGGCCAGTGTTTTTTCACAGGGGCACAGAACAAAAGAATGGGGGGGGGGGGGGGGGGGGGGGGGGAACAGGTCAACATTTCATTGTTTAAAATATTAAGTAAGCCAAAGAGCCAATTGTGGCTCTGGAACTGCAGGTTGCAGACCCCTGATCTTTTCTCAATACAGCGGGAGCTTAACGTGAAACAGCTTAATTTTAATTGTTATTTTTTTTTATATTTTTTTAATTATTTTGTTATTTTATTATTGGGTAAAAACATAAACAAAAAAAATACAACTGATCCAAATGACCAGTCAGTCACGTTATCTTTGTCAGCATTTTATCATCCTAAGAAATGTAACATCATGTTTTTAGTACAGGGGCCATAACAGGGGCCAGGAACAGTTCTACATGGGCATAGGCCCCTGTTGGCCCCTGTTCAGAACCGCCCCTGTGTATGGTTCAAAATTTTCCCCTCAGCTGCAACACTTAAAGCACTCAGGGTTCACGCTGCGTCTTTACGCTGATCTCGCTGCTGGATTTTACCCTCGTGCGCTGCGCCCCCGATGTTACAGGTTACATGTAACGTAATTTTGCGCACCTGAATTCAAGCGCAACGCACCACGCCTACCGAAGCACCGCTGGTTCTGTGTCGTTAAAAACAAAAGAGCATGAAAAAACAGTTACTGACTCTGACTTTAACTGGGACATTTTCGTACGAGTGGAAGGACATTAAACGTAGCGATTCATGTTTTGAATGCTGGCCGCTGATAAAAGCACTTGGCTCCAAGAGGGGGGGAGGCGCAGTAAGAGCGGTGAAGCACAGAGCCGCAGCGCGGGTAGTTAAAAAAAAAATCTGAATAAATAAGAACGAAACTTATAAACAGACTAATTGGCGTTTTAGACTGTATCTGGTTAGCAGATCTGTTTTCTGATCCAGCGTTCAGCCATGACTGGTTCTGAATGTGAAAGAAGCTGAACCAGCACCGCAGAAGGCGGGTCTAGACTGAGTTCTGTATGGACAGAGCTGTGAACGGATCGTATGGGTTTCGTTATTTTTATGTTATTTTTATTTTATTTGGTACAAACATTTACTCGCCATGTGGCAGCTAGCCCTCTGAAATTCACTCGCCAAACGGGAAATTTACTCGCATTTGGCGACTGGCGAGTGTTAATTTCGGACCCTGCTTACAGGTTGCCTGGTTAATAAAATACGTTTAAGTCCTATGTTTTTTGGGTTTATAATTTTTGTCTTGCTAATTTTTGTGTCTTTTCAGCAACAACAGCAGGATATGGCTCAATCTTGTTTTATGTAGCCAAGTTTAATAAACAGGTTTGCTTAAGTCAGCTTTTCAGTGAAAGTCACTGGATGGTTTTGGTCCTATTTACTGTCGAATAAAGAGAAATACTTTGTGTGGCACCTCTCATTTTTATAAATATTGCATGTTTTATATCTTTTTGACAGGCCTACCATCAGTGAAAATTGCACCTTAACATTTTTTATGTTTATCTGCGTTTACCGCTGAGCAGGGTAACACATTTAAACTATTCTTGTGTCATTCCTTCTCCCTACCTTTCTTGTTTTTCCTTCCTTGATTCTGCCATTCCTTCTTAACTTCCTCCTCTCCTTGTGTCCTTCCTTCCATTATGATCTTGCTTCCTTCTTTCCTTATACCCTACCCTCCTTCCTTTCATTTCTCCCTTTTTCCATGTGCTCTACATCACCTCCCCTCCTTCTTGTATCCTTCCTTCATCTTTGCTTCCTTTTATCATGTCTCCCTTCCTTCCTCCCAAGTTTCATTCCTTCCTTGCTATTCTTCTTTCCTTCCTTCCTTGAATACCATCTCCAATCATTCCTAAATGTCTTCTTTCCTTGTCTCTTGTCTTCATTCTTTGCTTGTGTTGTTCTCTTGCTCCTTCTTTATGGCCTTTCTTTTTTGTTTGTTTTCTTCCCACAGTCCATATTTGAAGCCTGCCTACTTCAGAAATACCTGCCATAAATTCATAGACAACTTTAGTATTTTAGATTTTAAAATGAACAGAAAGGATTGAAAACTGGGGAAAGTGTAATTCCTACATGAGCAAAGTGCAGAACTTTGATTTATTTCTCCACCAACCAGAGTTCTGCAGCACTATAACAACACTTTGAAGTCTGTCACAAATTAATCCAGATGAAAACCCACTTCAACTACGCTACAATCAATCGTAAGCCACTTTAGAAAAGTGCTGTTTAAATCAATGCAACATTATGTTATAAAACAACTATAAGAGGGAGATGAGGTACCATCACTGCAGCTTTACAGTGATGAAGTCGATCCCACCGACACCGAGATGGTATCGTCTGCAGTTTCAAATAAATTAGAGAAGTATAAAGCAGAACTGAACCATATCATGTAATTAAAAAAATGCGCTTACCTTTCTGTCCTATGAACCTCTCTGCTGACTTTAGGTACCGTATGCTGGTGCTCTTGTCTTTGGGATTGTTGGGACTCTTCCTGGTGTGTCTCAAAACCTTCGAGAAGGCCAGTTTTAGATGTTGCTCCACAGTTTTTAGATGGAAATACCTGGAAAACAGCAAACCATCAACTTATGAGGCAGGTATTCAGTTTACAGTTCTTTGGTGACAACAGTGATTTAGAAAGAACGACAAAAAGTACATGGAGGGAGAGGGATCTGGAGTATAGCATAGTTTTTACTGGTGTTAGCGGAAAAAAAAAAAAAAAACATTACATATAGGAGGACATATTACACGAGCCTAAATACAATCCAGTGCCATCAATTATCAGAAGTCGTCTACTCAGTAAAGAAGGTACACCTGTGTGTAGTTTCATCTCAGTTTAAATGCAGCTGTTCTGCGGAGACATCGGAGGTTCCTTAGGGTGTATTCTCACCTGCCACGTTTGGTCTGCTTTAAACAGACTAAAGTTCGCGCCAAGCCCCCCTCCCCCCCCCTCGGTCCGACCCGTTTGTGCAGGTGTGAATAGATTCAAGCAAACCCTGGTCCAGATAAAACAACTGAACCGAGACTCACTAACAGTAGGTCTCGGTCCGCTTCCAAAAGGACTCTGGTGCGATTCGCTTCTGGTGTGAATACAAACTGGCCTCAATCTGACACAACAAAAGGAAACATGCCTTTTTGGACTTAATTAGCCACTGTTGCAGGGCATCTGTCAAAAAAAAATAGTCCTTAGTGTTGCTAACATTACTATTGTTAGTTAGAGAACATGGAACCCATCGTCTCCTTGCAGCAAGCATTCGCCAACGGCACTACAAAATCAGAAACATTACGTCAAGTAATATATATTCCATAGTTTTCTTCCATTTCTCAGTCTGCACCACGTCTCACCCTAGTCATCTCTGTCCAACGGTCATCACACGCATAACTATGTTACAAGTTATAGTTCTATTGTAAAATGTACAAGGTCAAAGGACTTTCCTGATGTGAATACACCCATAGAGAACATTAAAGGACAAACAGCATCATGAAGACCAAGGAACACAGTTGACAGCTCCGGGAAAAAGATGTGAAGATGTTAAAGAGAGGTTTAGGTCAGGCAGCACTGTTCAATCTCCTATTGTAAAAAAGGAAAGAAGTTCTTGGAAAGTTGAATGGCCCTAAATACATCCCAGAGAGACTGCTAAAGACTTGGTACTGGGGTAGAGGTGCATATTCCAGCGGGGCGACAATAAACATATAGTCAGAGCATATGCCTTAGTTAGTCCAGAGCTAAATCTAATTGAGAATTTGTTGAAATGTATGAAAACTGCTGCTCACAGATGCCCTCCATCCAATCCGATGATTCTTGAGTTATTTTGCATTGACAGAAATTTCTGTCTTCAGACAGCTGGTAGAGACATTCCCCAAAAGCAAATAGCAACTCAGGGAACACTGCTCAGAGTTGTGTTTGCAAAACAAACACAAAAAGAACAAAACCATAAGGTATTTCTTTTCACTAAAATGCAATCCGTTGTATTGGGCAATCACAAACTCCCCAATCGTTAAGGATTTATCGATACTGCTACTCTAAACAATACTCCTTATAGATCTGGAATTTTATCGGTACCATTATCAATACTTATTTTTTAAATAAACGAAAGAATTTAAAAAAAAAACATTTGGAACAAAAGCTAACAAAATAAAAGCAAAAACTAAATATTTTTTATAGAAATGGACCATAAAACATAAATAACTGAATATATAAACAAAAGGCTTAAACATTATATCTTGAATAAAAAGTATGCTGTAGGAGAGAAGAATATCAACACTGACAAGACAGAAAATTATTAAAAACAATATGCTTGACAAAAAAAAAAAAAAATCAAATAATTCCATGTATTAAATAATATTTTCCCTGATTCCAAACTAAATTTATACATGTTTTTATGTTATCAGTTTTAACCAAAAGACAGCAGAAGCACCCACAGTGGATGAGGTGAATAAATCACATTTTTTTTTATTTAAGGGGCTCCCAGCTGCACTCTAGGTTTGCTGGGGAGACGGTAAACTCAGAACGATCGGTGATTTTACTACTTTGCCAAAGTCTCAAACAAGACAGGGGGAAAAATAAATAAAAAAATAAAAATTGGATCGATTGCTTGTCGCTTTTGAATAAAATAGTCACTAGAGCAGTCTGAAAAGTTGCTGACATGTGAGAGCAGAACATTAGCCCCTCCCACCGGTGCCCTCGGCGTGTTTCTTAGGGAAAAGATGGGCAAAACAACGTTGTTTGTGTTGGTGTTTCCCTGAAAAAAATGTATGCAATCTTAAAAATACCGTTATGGGGACCGACAAGGCTCAAGATTATTGGTCAGCGAGGACCGTCTGACGTGGCTCGGGGCCATTTTGGTACCCACCCCTAGTTGTCACTTCTTTAAGGCCTCCTGCCCAGTATCTGGAAAACTACATGTCAAGGTGATCCAAATCAAGCTGGTAGAGGCTGATGCTCTACAAGAACATGACTGGGAGGAAATGTTATGCTCCTCTGCAAGTGGAATCAGTGTGTTCTGCTCCACGTGGTCATATTAACAAATCCCAGGGGCCTCAGCCCCTTAGCTTAAACATATTGTTTACAATAAACTTGACTTGCTTCATCTCAGCTCAGCCAATTCATCGCACAAGAGATACAAGCAAAAACAGATAGTTTCAGACGTAAAGAACACCCCCGGCTTTCTTTTACCGTTAAAGACATACAGTAGATTGATGCTGACGGCCGGACAGGCGTGACTTACATCAAGAGAGCACCAAAAGAATGTCTGCAGAAATAAAGAAGGTACAGGAAGGCTTTGAAACTCACTTTGTGTTGAAGAACATGAGAGTTGTGAGCAATGTTGATGGAGAATGAGCTCCCAGCTGTTTACACTCCCACAGCATCTCCTCTGTTACGTGACTGGGAATAACATATCCTGGGGTAAGAGCAGAGAACAAACAGTTGGGAGGTTCATAAAACTGTTAGGCATCCAGCTGCAAGTCCTCATTAATGTTTGCAGGAATATAAAGAATAAAAAGAGAGCAAATGCACAAAAAACTTTTAAAACTGAACAAAAACAAAAAAAACTCTACATCTGGTTGTACCTAACGGATGAACAGACGGCCTCCAAGGGTCCAAGATTTGATGAAGACTTTGCACGAACCGAGTGTAGTACTGATCTGAGAAAATGTCGTCGACTCGACCGTTATCAAACAGATACTGCGGGGGGGATAAAGAGAGAGAAGCTGCTCGTCAGTGGCACCGTTTGCATCTGGTCCATCGGCTGCAGTGATGCTGAGCAAAACAAACATTAAAATCCACTCTGGAAACGGTTGTTTAGTTCTTATTATGAAAGGCAGCCAAGCTGAGCTTTAACATTTCTGAAGAACATTATTTTTTAAACTGTAAACTACTGAAAACCATGTTACTAATCAACTGAGAGATGCTCGTTTGTGGTGTGTGTGTGTGTGTGTGGTGGGATGGGACAGCAACTTACTTTTTGTATACAGAGAAATATATAATAAAGTACATCCCCCTCATATGATTCTCCTTCTAGCCCCCGAGCCTCGGTGGTCATCAAGGACAGGCCCATGCAGAGCTCAGCAACCGCGCACGACACCAAGTCCTCTTGGAAACGAAGTGCCTGCCGTCCTGAAACACCAGAGATCAGAGAAGCGGTTATACGAAAAAGAAAAAAGGGAAATTTACCAATTGTTTGTTTTCTTTAACATTTATTAACGCCTGCTAATTGGCTTACGTCCGATCGGAGCAAGTTTGTTCTGATCAGATTTGTCCAGCTCTGCGTTTTTGCCCTGAGCCCAGAGGCGCCACACGTCCAGCCCCTCCTCTGGCTTCAGCGTGATGGGCAGCAGCAGCTCCTGCACTTGGACTTGCTGCTGGCCTTGGCCGTCTACCTCTGCCACCACAGTCTGACCCTGCGCAAAAAAAAAAGATAAACATCCGCTTAGCTGATATGAAACGCACGACAGAGGTCCACCACGGGCGGGAACTACGCCGTTACCTGCAGCTGCTGTCCATCCTGCCCCGGCAGCCCCTGTGTGTGCAGCACCTGCTGCTGCGGGTCCCAGATAATGGACTGCGTGGCGTTGGAGTAGCTCTGTACGGCCACGGGAATGTGGATGTTGCCGTTCATCAGCTGGGCGGGGAAAAGCGTGTTGGCGGCCAGCGTGTGCACCACTTCTTCCTGGTTGCCCATGCCCGCGGAGCTCGTTATGCTGGACACCGCCTGCACGGTCTGACTTTGGCTAGACGGGCTTTTCAGCTTGTCACTCTCAACGGTGACCTGCGTTGGCATTGTGGTCATTGTCGTAGTGTTTGTCCCTGCCACCTGCACTGTCCCATAAGCCTCCTGGGGGATGGCAATATGTGTGACCTGCTCACGGCCTCCGGATCCAGCGGGAGCAGAGTACACGGGAATGGTCCAGGTCTCACCTGTGGGACTGGTGATAGTACCAGTAGCACTGTAAAGGTGGGAACTGTCTACAGTTAACAGGTCGGGCCGCAGGGACACATAACTTTGCTGCTGGCCCTGACCCTGGGGGATAGCCAAGACCGTGGCTACCTGCTGACCAGGCAGGGCATATGACACAGTAATGGGCATGTCCACCTTACGCTTTTTGGCTGGCTGCAGGACCCCTGCTGCTTGGGACGTGGCAACTGTGGTTCCCATCACCCTTCTGTCTGTACCGTCCTGCTGCTGGGTGGGTGAGAGGGCCCCGACAGTCTGGATCTGGATCTGCTGTCCGCCCGCCACTGCTGCCACCAGCTGGGCTTGCAGCTGAAACACAACGGGGGGCAAAAGAAATAATGAAGAGTACCATTCAAGTACAGTGCTGTTTTACAAAAATGGCTATCAAGAAATCCAGGGTTGGTCAGAATCTGCCCATTTTCATCTTGATCTTACAAGATCGCCGACCAGAAACCTGATATTTTCCTGACAGGTAAACTCTGTTGTTATGGCGGTTGTACTGAAACAGCAATTTCCCTCTGGGATTATTAAAGTATATCTGATTCTGATTCTCACACGGGCAAAAACCCTCCTTGAGCCATATAACCCTTGCACCGCCGATACCAGGGGCAGTTGCACCTCCGTCAAGAAAAATCAATCCAAACACACGCTATACCAGGGGTGTCAAACTCATTTTGGTTGAGGGGCCGCATACAGCCTAATCTGATCTCAAGAGGGCCACATGAGTAAACTCATTGCAAGATTAAATAGAACTAATAAAAGTGGACTTCTTGTTGATTTTTATATTAAATGAATTTCACTTTTACACAAATTATGAATAATATCAGCATTTTTAAGAAAAGTATGTGCAATTTCAACAACACTTTTACTCAGTTAAACATTTACTTGTGCATTATGCATAAGAACTGATCACAGTGATTATACAATGTTGAAAAACATTTATTCACATTTTTTGGAACCTAAAAACACTGTCCTTCATGACAAATTACATCAAACAGATAAAAATTAAGAAATGATTTAAATTTTTCCACACCTGAAGCTTAATCTGATAATTAAAACACAGCGCCCCTCGTGGACAATATAGGAACTGCATATTTTCAATTAAACGAAGTACATGTTTTTTATAATGATAATGCATTTAGCCACAGGGCCGGATTAAATTGTTCGGCGGGCCGTATGTTTGACACCCCTGCACTATACATTAACCAATAAATGCATATTGCATATCCACTTAATGGGAAGAGGCTCATTTAGATAGAAACCTTTGGTACCTCAACAAGACCCAATTCCACCACTAAGCAGCCAAATCGAAAAAAACAAACATCTTTTTACGTTTTTACTCAAAAAAAGACAACAACACTGCAATGACAGCTAAACAGGATCCATGAATTTTGACCACGTCAATCTAGAGCAGAGCTGATGGTTCGCGCAGGAAGTCAGTTGATCGAAAGCGAAGTGGATCCGGTCGAGTTTACAAGTAAATGGCTGCACGTGTAGATCGCATTTTACCGTGAAACATCACTCGACTCCATGAACGACGATTTTAATTTTATTTAAAGCCTACAAGTACACTACTATCACGCGAAGATGCAATCCTAGCGTGATCCAAGTCCGTCCGTGGAAAGGGTGCCTGGCAGAAAGCGTGGCGCCCTTCCACCCCGCGGCGCTTTCGTGTTGAGTGGATCTCAGGGGAAAGGTTCAAACGCTTAAGGTAATGTTACTGAGTAGGTGAAGACAACTCAAAGGTTTGCCATTTTCAGCAACAGCGATTCATTAACTGACCATTCATGATTGGTTTAACCTATTATCAACTAAAGAAAACACAGAAAAAGAGAAATATCTGTACTGTTTTTGACAGTAGAGCCTTTCTAGACAGGGTCCAACTTAAAAAGTACAGAAGGCATATAAGTCAAATCTAGACTGAATTATTCAAAACACTGGAATTTGATCTTTTTGCATAAACAAACAGCAGAGCTTTAATAAAATACTGTTCAAGTCCAATTCTTAAAGTCACATGCTTCATTCCAGCACCAGCAGTGTATGTACGTACCTGTTGCTGCTGTTCCTCTGTCAGGTCCCCAGGTTGAATCAGCTGTGCTGTGGTTATGCCCTGCAGCTGCTGATGGGAGCCGGCAGGAACCTGGAGAACCTGACCAAGCAGCTGGCCCTGCTGCTGGCCTTGAATCTGCACCTGAGCACCAGTAAAAGCAGGAGACGATTACGTGGAAACGTATGACACGGGGGAAGACGACACAATGTTATACTTCACAAAATCTGAGATCCAGACCTGCACAATCTGTTGTTCTGCATTCTGTTGCACAGAGTGCTGCTGAGATGTAGACTCCTGTATCTGTTGCTGCTGCTGTTGTTGGACCTGCACCTGAACCTGCAGCAGAGGGCACCATTTTTATTTTTAAAAGAAACACTCTAAAACAAAATCATTGCAGCAGCTGAGGCTATATGGTTTTATTTAACATAAGAAATCAGAGTTCAGCAAATCTAAGGATCTCAGACCTGCAGGAAATATTACGGTCACCTGCAGAACTGTGAAACCCGACTGCACGCTGCAGAAAGTTATTCAGCCATTTGATGCTGGGGTCCTCAATGACAGACTATCCCTCAAGACCTGAATCCCAAACCCCTAAGCTAAACAAATATTACATTTTCTAAACTCCCTTTCATTTTCTTTCTTAGAATATAAGGGAAAATGATGGGCGTAGCTTTCAGTATGCTGGTGAAGATTCTCAGTCATCCAGGTCATGGTCATTCCAAAAAAAGGTAAAAAACAAAGCAACTGGACTTGTTTTCCGTAGTTGAAGACGTTACGCTTCCTCTCCCGGAAGCTTTCTCAATTCAATTTTTTTGAATTGAGAAAGCTTCCGGGAGAGGAAGCGAAACGTCTTCAACTACGGAAAACAAGTCCAGTTGCTTTGTTTTTTACCTTTTTTTGGAATAGCTTTCAGTAAGTAACTGCCAGCCAATCCATATTACTATGGGCTAAACGTCTTCCAGTCTGAACACATGCAGCAACATAAAAACTGAAAGATTTAGCTCAATAGATTTCTGTTCTAAACCAAGACCTTCTTTCATGATAATTTTTTCTGGACCTCTTTGTGCCTTTATGAAGTACATCGGGGCTCATGTCTGTGTCAACTGTATTTAAAATCACCTTTTAAAGCACAAGGTTGCACCAAATTGCTGCACAGCAATAATTAAACATAACAAAAATCAATAAAATAATACTCCAAAGTAAGAAGCCAACAAGAATAAATAAATAATATAGGTTTAAAATGATTTGAGAACATGTTAGAATTCAATTATAGAGATAAAACTCACACATAAATGGTATAAATAAAATTGAAAGGTAATGTGAAGCTCCACATGAGTTGAAAGACGTGGAGTAAAAGAGAGTATTTGCCTCTAAAGTTTCTACGCCTGGAAAGCAAGAAAAGCTGTACCACAGAATTAGAAAAACAACTGCAAAGGCACAATCACCTGAATCTACCAGTCAGTTAAAAGCATCTGGTTTGAGCTGTAACTCTGCTTTACTGGACTTACTAAAAAGCCCTAACATGGGACGAAGCAAGAACTTCAAGACACCAAACGATCTGAAAATCAACCCTATAACAGACAGGAAACCAGGGGGTTGAGGCCAACACTGTAGCTACATGACCCCATTATCTAGTTCCTGTAAGACGTTATGGAGCAGCACTCACAGCAGCTGCAGATGATGGTCTTATACAAAAGAATTACAGCAGTCTAAAAGAACGACGATAAAAGGCATTCTCAAAGTGTTAAAGAAACCGGGCTCTGGTCAGTTAGTTGACAAAACTGTAAAAGGCTTGTTTTGACCATGGAATTATGGATTTGCTTCTTAAAATCTAAGAGCTTTCAAAAGATAACCCCAACTGTAGGTAACCCAAAATTGAATATCATACTTTTGTTCTTTTCTTTCAAAAAGGCTTCAAATTTCATTGTTTAGAATGTTATTAGGGCGGCCCAATTATGGTAAATCAAGATTACAACAACACTTATAACATTAAGAAACATAAACAGCGATGAATCCGCACATTCCCATTTTCCTCTTTGCAACGCATTACAATGCTTCCAACAATCCTTTGCCTCTCGGGTGCCGTTATCTGGATCAGGTATGTTTATTGCCATGAGATTTCACCAAGCAAGCCAGCAATTCACTCATTGTGAACGCACAATGAAGTCAGAGTCACCAAAGTTACGGTGAAATATCATTTCCACCAATGCGCACTGATATTGCAATAAACATACCTGATTGATGCATAATCATTTTGCTTTCAGTTTATTCCTATACGCTTCTTTTTTTCTTTTACTTGCAAGCAATACATACAAAAAAAAAAGCTGCCTAGGTAATTTACCGGGCATGCCAGCTCCAACAGCGACCCGGCCACTTCTGTACTGTCTGTATAGATGCAATTGGCATCTTGTTGGTAAACCATGGTCGTAGTGGTGGTTGTAGTGTCTCCACTTTGCTGGCTGAACTCTTGCAGAGCATCCGGACCTTTGCTGGCCAAGGACTCCAGGAACTCCTTCATGCGATGTTGAGGGATGCTCCGAGCTTTCTGTCTCACTAGCTCCTCATAGGAGCTGGTGCCATCCATGGAATTGTTCATCGCTGCACACTGTGATCACTTAGGCGAGGTAGAAACCTATAGTAAAAATAAATAAATATATAGAAATACGTCCATAAGAACATAAAGTATACTCCAGAGTTTTAATTAAAAACCAATACAAACTAAAAATCCCATATTGAGCGCTGGCCTTAGTCTGACAGGGAGGCAAATAACCGGTGGCAACGGAGAGAGGCTGTAATAGGAAAGGGTTAATTCCGGCTGAGTGTAGACGAGCTGGGACAAAAGCGCGGTCACTTTCCAAATCTGATGCAGCGGCCTTAGTTGGTAGCAGCTGGGTGATGATGACGACGCGGGCACGCTTAAGGCTACATTTATTGTGCTGTTTGCTGTTTACGGTCTAAACGGGCCGGTCACCAAGCTGCTGACTACAAAACACGCTAGGTTAGCCAGGTGAACGGCTAACTAGCCGCGTGTTGTTTGCAACAAAAATAAAGCTAATCAGCGCGTTGTTGGAAATAAACGTTGAAGCCAACAACTCTTACGATGACAGCGTTGTTACCTGGCAGCAAATTATGACTATGTAAAAAATAAAAACAACCCTTCTAAGCCTCCTCTGTCGGTTGCGCTGTACAGACTATTTTTTATCATTCCCTAAAGCTAACAGGCTAACATTAGCATGAATCCTCCCTACCTCTGTGTTTACAAGTTCAGGTTCAAGTCGTTCACAACGCTCCTCTTCCAACACGCAAGGAAACCAAATGCTATTCGTGTTTTCAGCAGCTACTTAATGCTTCGCTTTTTTTTCCGCTTGCTGTTCAATTTCTTTTCTTTTCTTTTTTTTTTTCACTACTCTCATATTCCGCTGGGCGCCATCTTACAACAGCGTCCTCAAACCAATCGGGTACCGATTTGTAACTCCGAGGTGTTATCGCGGTATTTCCAACTGGTAACATCGCGAGAAACGTCGTTTGCCTTGTAGTCTGTTAAAGGCGCCTCACAAACGCAGAACAGCAGGCAGGATGAGGCAGATGTCAGTCCACCTTAAAAACGCAGTTCTCCCAGAGAGACGCTCCTAGTGGCTCACTGGCTTCTAAATATTTTAAGGTAGTCTCAGAGAGATACGCCGAGTGTTTAGCCAGGGCCTCGGAAGCTCTGGGCAGGCGAGAGTTAATTCCCACGCACCTCAATCTGGCACGTTGTGATCCCACGTTGTTTAATGTTATGGTTTAATATGTTGTTTATGTGGTCCTTTACTTTGTAATTCATCTTTAGAAATAGCTCCCTCCACACAACAGTTTATCTGATGGCACGTGTGTCTTAATAAAATAAAAACAACAATGATCAGTAATCAGTCTGCAATGGGGTTCAACCCCATTTGTAAAGGTTGCTTTATGCCACATTCCTTGGGACTTAATACCAACAGTAAAACTTGGTGTTAACGTGACAGTCTCTGGGCCACTTTGTTGCTTGAGGACCTCAATAATGTACCCCAACAATTAATTCTGCTTTCTATTAGAAAATCCTTCAGTTTATGACCCCAAGCTCACCTGGTTGTACAGCGGGACAGGTTTTGAAGTTCAGACTTAAATCCAAATCCGTGGCATCAATCCATGCCACGAAGATTGGTACAACCAGTTATTAGCTTTAAGAGGAAACGCCAGGTTCTGTTTTGGTTAGCCTTTAGACCAATAAAGTTGTCTAAGTCTTTCTCACCTTTAATAATTAAATAATTTCAAAACAGCGTTTTGTATTAATTCAAGTTCACGGTGTTGAATATTTATAACCATTTGATAATCTAAAATGTTTAAATGTAATAAAAATGCAAAAACAATATATAAGAGGGGGCACCTTTTTACAGCATAGCAACGAACCTTGAACGTTTTACTTTGTAAAACAGTCAACCACTCACAAATCGGCTTAGAAAAGTTAAGCTTAGTTAAGTCATGGGAGCCTCAAAGGGAAGTTCTGTAATTACCAACCTTTGAAAGATTAAAATACTATAAATTTGCACATTTCAATTGTATGCTATCAGTAAGCTTATAGAAGAAAATGTAACCCACTTTTCATTATCATTTGGTTTACGAACAAATGTGTCACCTTTTCATAAATATGAATATTCAAAATCCATCATTGTGAACAGTTCTTGAAAAGCCCAATACTAAATAACCTATTGTTCAAATCTGAACACATGCTCACTAAATTATTAACAGACAGATTTTTTTTTTATCATATTAATTTTATTATTTGCTATCCAAACAACCCCTGTGACTCTTAAAAACACAAGTTAGAAAGTCAATATGGCATTTGAGAGCATCCTCTTCGTGTAAAACCAGCTGAGTCATTACTTTTTCACATAGTCCCTTTTTTTTTCTTTTTTTTTTATTAAAGTTGCTCACATTCCAAAAACAAGTACCCGCATAACAGGTAATTACTGCTGCAGCAAATATAGAAAACAAAATTGACTCCTAACACTGACTGGTAGAGCCATGAGACGGCTCTAATAGCATCCCTAGAGTTTGCTGCTTCTCTTGTGAAATAATCACACGTGAGGCGCTGTTAAGAAATGTTGCAGGCAGCAATACAAGGCATATCATTTAAAGCAGTCCCAGCCAGGCTCGTCTGTGTCCTTGCTGATGTTACACAATAAGTGATGCAAACACAGTGGTCCAGTTATCTGAAGGCTCAAGGTGGAAAGAGTAGCTTAGGACCGCGTCTCAATCAGATCTTCCCGGGGTCTTCTTTGAGGGTGACGGTTCTGTTGAAAACGAGCTGAAATGGAAACAAATGACTATTACAACGTGCTTTACCACTGGATAATGTATGTATTTACTGCAGATCCAGTTTAGATGCATCTACCATTTTCTTCAATTGAAAGTGTTTATAAAATACTTTTAGAAATAGCCGTATGCTATGGATTAAAAACCATTTAAAAATTCGCTTGAGTTGTTTTTACCTTGTTGGTCGTGCTGTCAGGGTCCAGTGAGAAGTAACCAACTCTCTCAAACTGGAATTTGTCCAGAACCTTTGCTCCTTTCACTGATGTATCCACTAAGGCATTGCTGATCACTTGCAGGGAATTCTGAAGGACAAAATAATAATAAAAACAGTTTACCCGCCGACACTTTTCAGTGTATTGCAAAAGTTATCATATGCCTTGAACTTTTTCACATCTTTTGCCACAACCACAAAAATGTGTTGAATTTTATTGGGATTTTATTATTTTGTGTGAAAGACCAACACAACGTAGTGCATATTTGTGAAGCGGAAAGAGTTATACATGCTCTAGAGTAAATCAGTAAGTATGCCTGTAAGTATTGCAATTTAGCTTCTCTAAATCAATGTGTTTTACAACCAATTTCTAGGTTATTACAGCTGTAGGTATTTACTTATCTTAGGACAACAATCTTTACAAAACAGTCTGTCTTTACAATCAGTCTGAAAGAAGAGCACCTCGTAACATGAATTTCAATAACTTGCCACAGAGTCTTGATTGGATTTATGTCTGAACTTTGTCTGGGCCATTCAAAAACAATAAATTGCTTTGATCTAAATTGTTTCCTTGTGTCTCTGGCTGTGTTTTTAGGGTTGCTGTCCCACTGGAGGTCCAGTTTTAAGCCTTCTGTGCTGGTGCATCACATAAAATCTCAATAAGATAAAATATAGAAAAGTTGAAAGGCCAATGAATACTTTTTGTATCCTCATCCCTCTGCTGCAATCAACAGCCACTTACAGGGTTGATGTCACTCAGGAAGCCATTGGGCACCACAGATGGATCCTCTGGATGCTTGTGCAGGAAGCTACAAAGCCAGAGAGACTTTTCAGTGATTTGAGTTTTTAAGTACAGAGTGTTAGTTGTGGATGGCAGCCAGAGCTTCTGACTTACAGTCTTTCGTAGAGGCGCACTTCACACACCAGCGGCTGGCTGACCCAGTGGATGAAGGCCTTTGGTTTCTCTGCAGTCTCTGAGCTGCAGCAGGTCACTTCCAGCTCCACCACTTTACCCTGAGAGTCCTGAGAACAAGAGAACAAATATTTTATCACATAACTTCTAGAGCAACAACTCCACTCCCATGTGGCATTCTAACTCTTTGTCCCAAAAGCAATACTTGCACTGAACAATCTTGGAAGCTACCAATATTGGTAAAACTTAAGCAAGTTGGTAGGATGAGCTTCAGCTTAGCGCTGTTAGTTTTGGTAGCTTTTTTTGTTTATCTTTGAGTGTCTTTATGTATTTTTGCCAATAGTGGGCACAGTCGGGATTATTAAAACAGATAATTGCAGGGCTAACTTTTTGATCATTGCATTATCATATTATTTTTTTTTGCAGACTGGTTATCGTCCATTTTATTCGGTTTCAACAACTAAGTATGATAACGTTTACAAGATATCCATCGGCCATTTACATCACTTTCCAGACTATCAATACACATCCGCACAGACTTCTCTACAGCAGTAAGAGTCACGGCTCTACAAAAAAAAAAAAAGAAGTAAAAAGCGGTGCTGTTTTCACCAAAACAGAGACACCGGTATCCACATTGTTTTCTGTAAACAGTGTGCCACTGTGTGACTCTAATCCTTTTAATTAGTAGCATAACCAAGCTTTCTGGGTTCGTCACAGGCAACGCATGCGGTGAAAAGAGACTGGACTTGGAGCTGGGCTTTTGGTTCGCTGGCGCTGCATGGCTCAGCAGGACCATTTGTTTTTTTCAAACACTTTTGTACAAAACACGGGGCGGCTGTCCTACGGCAATCATTTAACCAGCATGTATTAACCATGATGAAGCCAATCTTTTTTCATGCTTTGCAATTTAAAAAATGCTGCACATTAAATCTAGGATATCATTGATGTTACAACAATAAGTTACTCTAAATGTCATGATTTATTTCATGTTTTTCAAAGAATGGTGACAGAGGGGAAAAGTGACCTCCAGAAATGCTCAGCACTGTGTTCCGGACTTCAAGCAGTATTGCCATATCTGCTTATTATCACTGACTTTGGGCTTGTTCATTTATACTGTTTAAATTGTAGAGGTAATAGAGCTGGTTGCTTGTTTCTCCCACAATAACTGGCAACACCGGCATTATGTTCCCGATTCGAACGCAATGTATTTTCTAAATGCTTCGATATGGGCACAAAGGGATAGAATATTATTCTCTAGCTGCCACTGCCGTGTAAAAGTTAAAGTTTAAAAGTAATTTATTATGAACTAACACAGATATCCCCTCAAACATCCAGGGCTGCGCACGTTTGTCATATGCAAAATATTTTGTCTAAAGACGTGACAGACTGAGTGACAGCCATTTGTTAGAGGTTTGGGGCTAGCATTAGCTTCCTCAAATTTCCTTATTCATCTTCGGTTTACGGCTACAAAGCTCATATTTTTGTGAGCGGAATATGAGTTTGCGAAGCTAACTTCTTATTTAGCTGTGCCCACTACAAAGTTTTGCACATTTTGTGGCTCCAATAGTCAGCTAAGGCCAGACCGAACTACCGTATTTGCGAACTCTATATAGTTAAGGGTTCAGAACTTGAAAAAACAAGTTAAAAGATGTAGTTAGTTAAAAGATGTAATTTCATAATAATTGACTAATTGATTGCACAATCGAGCAAGGCCAAGCTTTTTTTAGTAGAAGAAATAAACAGCAAAATGGGGACAGCCCTAAACGATTCTTCTCTGCCAATGACCCTACCAAGACCCTTGACCACCGATTGCTACCCTGTGCACCACTCAGTGTTGCAGCACACTGATCCCTAAGGGATGGGTTTAACAATAGACAAACTACCCTTCTGTGGGACTATAAAGGGAAATATATTTTATATATGAAACATTGTCTGCTTTCTTGACAATTATTTTCCATAAAAGATAAAACTATAAAAAGCATTGAAAAGCACTAAAGCAAATTAAATAACTAGCTGCAGCATCCTTATTTAACCTAAATTGGTTCACCTAATTCTTATCAATTTAAGTTCCCTAAATTCAGTTTACCCTCTAAAATGGTTTTGATTCAATGTTTCTATTTTCTACAAATGTCTGAGATAAAATGGAGCTTAAAACAGGCCAAATCTATTGCCTTTGTATCTTAGAAAACTGGGATTTCAAAAACACATGATGGACAAACATTAACACACACTTGAAACCTATATTAAATGAAGTAACTCTGACATTACCTTGACGACTTTCTGGACGGAGATGACATACCCAGCATGTCTCAGGCCTACAGGCTGTTCTGGAGTCAGACGCTTGTAGCCTTTCTCCATCCCCTGCAAATAAAAAATTGACAAGTCCACAATGTAAGACTTCCACAAAGAACAGAATATTGGGGTTCTGATTTTGCTTTCATCTCTCTGACCTCTCTGAAGTCGCTCTGTTCAATAAAGATCGTGTGTGTAAATGGAACGGTGTGCGAGCCTTTGGCCTCATTGGCAGGAAAGTTTGGTACCCTTACGTCCATCTATGAGAGAAGACAAGAGTAGTTGGATGATTTATTGAGGTTAGGTTTAATAAATAAATCTTTAACAAACATGTTCTTTCTTGGAAGGTAATATAAAAGTAGAAACCTTTGTGCCTTTAGGGAGATTTGTTATGGTGACTTTGAGGGGCTCCAGCACAGCCATGGCTCGAGGAGCAGTGTCATTCAGCACGTCTCTCACGCATGACTCCAGCAGATGAGGCTCTGTTGTTGTCTGGGAAACTGTTACCCCAACCTGCAACACAGGCATTTATTATTAGACTGCATATTTCAACACATTCACGTCCCTGTTGCTCTCTGCAGCAGATCAATAATTCCCTCCATTCTGCATACCCGTGCACAGAAGTTGTTGATGGCCTCAGGAGGGAAACCTCTTCTCCTCAAAGCAGTCAGAGTGAAGAGTCTGGGGTCGTCCCAATCTCTGCAAATAAAAGAAAATACGTTCCACATGATGTAGAGTTAAAAATCACAAACCTTTTAGAGCAACAAGGCACGCACCTTTATAAAAAGAAGCGTAATACATAGTAAGTCGCATCAGTCCAGAATATAACCACTTCAAGTGATTTGTGTTTATCATTTTCAATATTCTTGCAAACCTTAGGAATATTAAGCAATTCAACCAATTAAATCATCAGCAGATTTTTATTGAGAACTATTTCTGTTGACATTTTGTTATGTACAGCATATGCTATATAATGAAAATAAAGACATTTTTCTTAGTTACTTCTAGAAACGCAGGCCAGCTGCTAATAAAAACTTGGTCATGGAAAAAAACTCTACATACAAATTATCTTGTAAAAGCTTCTCTCTTATAAAATGTTGTATCCAATGATTGTAATGCATGCATTTTATTTTAAAAACCTGCACTTATTTTACCCTTGGATTTTGGTCTTGCATGTTTATACATTAGACTGAGACAACAGCACTGATAAACGTGTTGTTGTAATAACACTGATTGATTCTGTAACAGTGGGGCAAATGGACGGATGAAGAGATAAGCCGATGGATGGAACTGAAGGAAAGAGCAACATAAATATCCGGACAGAAGAACAACAAAACTACTAAACAGATAGATAAAGAGACATGAAGACAGATTTACAGGCCGAGGGACAGATGGATTGATGCATGAGCGGACGGGTAGACAAACTGATGAATAAACAGCTTTATAAATAGATAGAATCAGAGGGGGGAAAAAAGTCTAGAAAAAAACAGCATAGCTTTTCCCATGCTTATCCAGATCTGGGAAAAAACAAAACTTAAATCAAATTCCAGACATTTCATTTAACATAAATAAAAGATTTGTGTCGTTACCTGACAACGCCGGTCTCAACAAGTTTGATGATTTTCCTCTTGGACACAACGGTGTAGGTGAGGTTCAAGCGGCCATATTCCCACTGAACGGGACAGTACAGGTCCAGAGCGTTACACAGCCAGTAATATGAGGAACGCCTTAAAAAAGGTTGATAGAAAAGCAGAAAAACATGATCAGACAGCTGCCTTTCAAACCAGAGCAAGAAATGCTATCACACACAGATCAAAGACCTTATCTACCTGGCTTGAAACTCTTTGGTACACAGTGAATGTGTGATGTTTTCAATAGAGTCACACAGACAGTGGGTATAGTCATAGGTGGGGTAGATGCACCTGGAGTGGAAGATAAACAGGAACGGTAAATAACTCAAACTAAGTTAAAGAAATAAGCATTAAAACTGCTTATGTTTCATTACCATTGATCTCCTGTTCGGTGATGAGGCGTGTATTTGATTCGATACGCCACGGGATCCATCTTCCCATCCTCCATGACCATCTTCATCCTGAGCGTGGCGTCTCCCTCGGCAAACATGCCCTTCTTCATCCTCTCGAACAACACCAGAGACTCTTCAACGGGCCGGTCCCTCCAAGGGGATGGAGGAACGTTGTGGCCTTTCAGCTCCTCGCCCTTCTGGTGGCACACGTATGCATGGCCCCTGAAGGCGGACACGATTAAATAAACCGCCACGAATCCAACCGTCTATCGAAGGAAACGCACCACGTGCCCACTAGACCTCCTCTTACCTGCGGATCAGATCCACAGCAAGGTCGTAGAGTTTCTGGAAGTTGTCGGAGGCGTGAGTGACGTCATACGGCGTGTAACCTGCATGAGACAGCTGTACTGATCAGGACCTGTTTAAATAATTGCAGTTTGTTTCTTTGCCGTCAAGATTTGCTCGCACTGCTCAAAACCGCTTACGACTTCTTTCTATTATTATTTCGAAGAGTAAAATTTTTTTTTTTGAAAAGCTCAAACACGGAAACAAAATATTCTGTAACACAAAACAAAAGGTGTCAAGAAAGGAAACGGGAAGAAGCTATGGCTTATCCAGTCCTGGCCCTGAGTTTTCATACAAATCCTTTATCAAAAATAGTGAATTAATTACGGATGCACGATATATATCAGACCGATAAAATATCTGCCGACATGGTGGAATTTTATATCGGCCCGATAAGTAAATTCTTCCGATTAAAATAGCCGATAAATTAATTAAATGTGGTGGAATTTTATTCAGGCAGAGTAGCCCCAAAGCGGGAAAAGATCTGTGGATTTTGTGTTCCTTACTATCAGGACCCAGGCTTGGCTCCATTATTGCCTGACTATAAATAAACAAACTGGGTATTAGAAGATGACAACAGCATTGCAGTTTGCAAAACCTGTTCAGCAAGAATTTCGAGAGGAAAGAAGGATTTGGTTTTAACACAACAAACCTAATAGCTCACCTGAAAAATCGTCATCATGGCACCTCATTTTTGAGAATGCACTTTTATTGACTTTATTGAATTTTTTAAATTTTTATATGCATATGTTAGTACAGATAATTTCATGTTTGAAAATTATTCGACTTGACTCCAGAAATACCTTTGCTGATAGCCTTCTGAACAATTTTTAAGAAGTTTCACTTTTTTCTTTGACCTTTGCTGTGGTTATTTTTTTGACTTCACAAATGCCTTTGCAGTGAAGCCATACATTTGTTCAGTAATTTTTAAGGGATGCTCATTGTATTCTAAATTGATTTGTGTCTTTTGTTATTAAAAGCAAAGTACAACTTTTTTGTGTGATGGTATAAAAAAAAAAAAAAATTTGAAGAGCCAAAAACTTTTGTTTGCTGTTATAAATAAGCCACAGCTGCTAAATAATTTGTTTTTCATAGCACATGCTGCAGATTAGGCAAAAACTATATTGAATATGAACTTATCGGAATCGGCCATGAAAAGCAGAAAAATATCGGTAATCGATATCGGTTGAAATTTTTAATATCGTGCATCACTAGATTCAATATATACATAAATACACATACACGCATATATAGTTGTATACACGTGTGTATACTTACACAGTTATCAATATTCCTGCAGATAGATCTACTCTATCACATATAGAGCAGAGCTTAGAATAAATACACAGCTAAATAGTTGAAATTGCATTTTACCCATTAATTTTTACACACATTATCTACTCCTTATATTTTCTCTTGAATTGTGAAATATTATAACTTTGCCTAATTTCATCGTCTAACCCATTTCACATGATTTTAAGAGTGCTGTGAACACATGGTTGCTTTAAATTATATTATCCTCAAAGTCCACATTATTCAGGATTTCTACACATTCTCCAAGCAAAACTCTAATGATTTTCTAGACTACAATTCCCACTGCACTTTGTCCTTAACGACAGATTTAAAATAGAAGACACAAAGGTGACTGTGGTCAGGCTTTAGCTATGGAACCTTGAAAAAAACCCATACTGATGGACAGCCGGAAGGAAGGAATGAAGAAAGGAAGAATGGAGACAGAAGTATGCAAGGAAGGGAAGAAGAAGACATGGGCAGAGGAAAGGATATGTGTGAGGAAGGAAGGACAGAAGAAAGACAGGGAAAATGGTACAAGGATGAAATGTATAGAAAAGGAAAGTAATGAAGCCTTTGTTTTGTTTTATTTATTTTTTTAAATCAACAGAGAGAGTTGTGTGTGCCACCAACACCCGAGTCAGAAACCTTTCCTTGTGAACTCCTAGGAAGTCTTTTACTTCTACCTTCCTTATTCTACTGGGAAATGCCTTCAGCTATACCCAGCAAGTAACCCTTACACTGATTCCCTGTCCTGGTTGGGACCCAAAGACTCATCCATCCAAACATCTAAACCTATATTTGACAAAACTGTCTCCTTCCTGTTCCTCAGAGTGACCCAGGTCAGTTCTACAGGCTCCTTCGACAGAAGCCGAAGAGAGAGCCGAAAATGCATGGGACTTCGCAGTGACCGATGTTTCCATTTGGACATTTATGAATGATATGATTCCGAGTTACTCTGCTGATCTTGACCTGGATCTCATAAATAACAGGAAGCATTCATACACAAAGTTTCTGTAAATATAATAAGCACCAAATAACCCTTACAGCCTAATCGGTTGAAGAACAAGACTGCTGATTGTTGATTATTTTGGACATTTACCTTTTTATTCTGAGTAGAAGAAGCTTGTTTTCATCTCTTTTAAAATTATATTGTTTAAATCATTAAATTAGTTTGTTAAATAACAGATTTACACTTTGATTCAATTAGTAGTTTATGGTAGAGTTTTTTTTTTACCTTTAGATTATGTGTCATTATCGCTGACTGAAAAATAAATTGCTCCCCGCAATCCTAAAAGCCACTTGTGGCTCCAGAGTTGCAGGTTTTAACCTCTGTTCTTGACTTTTCCAGACTGTGTATGAACCCTAGTAAATGCAGGTTGCCCTCAGCATAATAAGATAAAAGGTCAATCAAACGCACCCAGCCACTCCACCATGTCCTTGATGGCAGTGAAGTACTTCTCCTCCTCCTTCTCAGGATTGGTGTCATCGTACCTCAAGAAGCAAATTCCATTGTTTGCCTGCAGAAAGAGTTCAGATTCAGAGAAGACTGCTCCACAGAACACGATAAACTGAATTTGAAATAGCAAAGCGGGACAAACAGCCATGTACCTTGGCGTAACCAAAGTTGAAATTGATGGCTTTGGCGTGTCCGATGTGAAGGATACCATTAGGTTCAGGTGGAAAACGGGTTCGGATCTGTTAAAGCAGATTTAACTCAGCAATACAGGTCGTCTAATACGTACATTTTCCATTGCGTGTTGCTAATGTCATTTTTTTTTTAGGCTGCACCTGTCCACCAGTGAACTCCATGTGCTTCTTAAGAAGCTCCATTGTTTTGGGAGTGACAACATACCCCTCGGTTTTGTAGTTTTCTCCTGTAAATGCCAATAGTCGAAGGTCAGGCTATAAATAAATAATACTGTGTTCAATCTCTAAATGTTACCAACATACAGAAAAAAAAAAAAAAACACGCTAACACGTCAGAGAGACATCTGACTGGTTTCTAACAAATACAATATATGGAAGTGCGACAGGATGTAATTTTGCAGTGCAAAAGAGTGCAGATGATCAATTATTAGTGACTGATTATTATCAAAGCGAAATAACTTATACATTGCTAACCTAGTGCAAATTGGTGTATTGTAATAAGCCGAAACTACTAAAGTATATAGACAGAGTTACAGCCTGAAAAAATTAGACAAGCATTTCACTAATGTTAACATTGACAACTATTGTTTGGGTATCAAGACCGCACGAAGACCAGATGTTGCCATTTCATCTAAATGTTAAAGAGTGTTCTTCTCACCTGGTTTATGAAACTTCAGCGCCTCTCCTCTGAGCTGCTCCATTAGAGATTGTCCTTCCACAAAATTTGCGTCACCTTAATAAAGGAAACATAAAGAAAAGGAAAAAAAAAACACACTCAAATACAGAAAGGTCTGATGCACTTTTGTCTGCATTGCTGCAGCTTACCATTCGCTATCGTTTCCTCCTTTTTCACCTTCACATCATTCTCTGGCCCCTTTGCTTTCTGCGCCTGCGTAATAAAGCACAGAGGATGCAGCGATTACAGTGAATCATTGTAGAAACCAGCTCTGGACTTAAAGCATAGCTAGGTAAGAGCGGTCTTGGTAGGTCGTTCTGGTCAGACTTTCCCTTTAGATTATAATGGTTCCCTCACCTTGGGTTTCTTCTCCAGATCCGCCTCAGTCTTGGGTCCCAAAAGGTGCAGAACCTTTAACGGCGAAGACACAGCTTATAGTGTCACCCTACTTAATCATGACAAACCTACTTCTGTCAGCAAAATTCTCCTTTCTCCATGCATACCTGCACGTCCACCTCATTTTTGATCACCTTCCCGTCAGCCCACTTTAAAGCTGAGCGTGCTTCCCCTGCAACAGACACAAAGACATTCTGTCTGGTTGTTTGGCTTTAACCTAACGTCTGGATTGAAATGTAACCAAATATGAGATCATACCCATTAGCAGTCCCGTGTTGAAGCGGTACCTCTCTTCCAACAGCTGCTCCTTGTGCTTCTTGATGACAGACTCAACCTACAACGACATTCCACCGTCACTCAATTCACCATGGCTGCTCAACGTAGTGGGGGATTTATACTTCTTGGCAAAGGTATGCGGACCTATGAATTATTTTTCCACAACGTTTTTATCGATTTTTGTTTATGATATCACAACTTAAATATATCTTGGGAACAAAAATCCCAATTTTACCAATGAGCGGAAAAGACATGCGTTATCATACTGACAGCATCTTGCATCAATTATATATCCATTATATCCATTATTATGAGATCACATATTCAACTTCCAGTGCCTATAATGTTTATGTATGTTTCCCAGAGTTAAACAAAGTCTTTTGATTTCCCTTTGGCAATGCAAGTTAATCTTGTCAGATCTAAACATTCCAACATCCACTTCTTTTATCCATTGTTTAGAAGAGGAAGCTTCTACGCTTTTCCAACCGAGGGTAATTTCTCTCCCGGTTTATAGAAGTCCAAAGTCCTGAAGTTTAGTTTGTTTCTTCATCTGTGTGGCGACGGATATGCTTTGATCTAGTGCCGAGCAATAAAACAATATCAATATTTTATAGTGGAACAATAAATGAAAAGTAGGCTTTAAAATTTGATAAGACAATACATGTGGTCTATCAGGCAGCATGTGGAGCCACCATTATTGAATGAGTTTTACAGATAGCGGAAAGACTGCTGGTATAGTATTAGATAAGAAAGGATTTTTATTAGTTTACTTGTAATGCATAATGTCCCACAAGTCTCTTTAATTTATAGTAATCTTTGAACATAAAACTCGTTGGTTGTTACTAATGTTTATTTTAATTAGTTCTGTTTGCATTGAAACAGAACCTTTCTTCTGTATGCTGATAATTATCCAAACTTTTCAATGTAACACAAAAAGTGTGATCCTTTATTTTTGTGTGTGTGTGTGTGTGTCCAGAGAACCAGCGCAACTTCTATTTCTTTTAGCGCTATTAATCTAAAATCCTTTTATTCACACTCTGGCCGTATGCAAAAGGTTTTTGTCCTGCTGAAGCGTGAAACTTCCCTCCAGTCTCAGTTGGTTATATTAAACACACTATATTTACGAATTAGAGGACCTGTGGTAATTGATAGCACTGAACTTATTAAGGGATATCAGTGTAAACGGAGCTAATCACAAATGCACGTAAAAAAATTACGATTTTTATTTCTAAAAACGTTCTACCCTTTTGCGTCGACTTCGCAATCATGCGCAACTTTGTGTGTGACTATCCCATCCCGATAGAATACATGTGGGTGTAATGTGAAATGTGTATGTGAAAAGTAGTATCCGATTGTATTTCAGTGGCATTCATTATACGATCATGCACTTACTGCATCCTCAATCTGCTCCGGCGTTATGACCACACCCACGCCACACGCTTCATCAAACTCCTTCTGACTGATGGGATCCTCAGGATGACCTTTGACAAAGTCTAAAGCAGCTGCAAAAAAGAAAAAGAAATCAACATCAAGTTCATTACATTTTCCCTTCACCTAGGGCTGGGCAATATATCAAGATTTTAAAAATATCAAGATCTTTTAAAAACAGTTATGAGATGAGACTATGGTGTTTGTATCGAGATGGTCTATGCTTTGTTCTAATTCTACTTTTATGTATTCCAGTGGGTTCTTTTTCAGCCGTTTCTCATATTTATCTACAGCTGTTTGTTAAAAAATGTGCTTGTGAGACATTTGGGATAAAGCTTTGATTCAGAGATGCCTTTTTATAATTACCTTATGAAAAGAAACTCATATCATATCGAGATAAATATCGGGTATCAGGACTCAGCCTAAAAATATCGAGATATTGTTTTTGGCTCATATCGCCCAGCCCTACGTTCCCCACTCACATTACATAAAGCAACCCACAAAAAAGGTTAAAAAACAACTGGACTTCTATTCTGAAGCGGGACATGTTTCGCTTCCCACCCAGGAAGCTTTCTCAATTCAAAATGTCTTGAGTAATGTGGAGTTCCAAGCTTTATAGATCTGCTGGCCTCATTGGACCTTAGATTCTCCTCTATGTCAAGCAGGTCTATAAAGCTGTGGAACTCCCACACTACTCAAGACATTTTAAATTGATAAAGCTTCCTGGATGGGAAGCGAAACATCTTCAGCTTCAGAATAGAAGTCCAGTTGTTTTATTTTTTAACCTTTTTTTTAATTGATTATGACCTGGATGGCTGAGAATCTTCACCAACATTACATAAAGCATGTAGACAAATGTCAGAAATTACCTGCCAGCTGTAGCTCTGTGCAGATTTTCTTCTGAGCGATGCAGTCTGAGAGAAATGCCAGGCGTTTGCTGTCTTTGAGGCGACACACCATACTGTACAGCAAAGTGCCCATGGCCTTGTCCACTCCAGATGGCCCATTGACCCGCTGAGCCTGTTAAAACCAGTTCAAAAACATTACACCGAATTTGTATGTCCTCCTTGAAACTCTGTTACAGTTATAACAAGCTGCCGAAACAGGAACGAAGCTTTAAACAGCCCATGAGGAAAATATAAGTTTAAATATTGGTACGCATGTAGAAAAATAAAGTGAAAGTGGCATTTAAGGTTGAAGTTTACTGCTTAGTTAGTTTCAAAATGAGTAAATCTGCCGGTGGTCAGCAGTGTGTTGGTGACATTTCCCAGCTGTCCCGGTGAGCTCGTACCTGAATAACCGCCTCCTTCAGTGCGCCACTCAGGACTTCATTTTTCAGCGTCTCCTTCGCTTTCTGCTCGCTGAGCCCAATGGAGGTGAAAAGTGTTAAAATATTATCGGCCATTAGTCCACTTTAGAAGTCAGTACCACGCAGACACAACGCCGCCGCGCAGAGGCTGTCTCATCAGAGGAAGAGCGAAAGAGCGACTTCCTGTCTGACGCAAAGAGAAAAAAAAAAGCTTGGAATAATATTAGCCAATAACACACAGAGCCTACATACTGAATTGACCAATAGCGATTGAGCTTTGTTTGAGGTCTCAAACTATTCACCAATCAGCCGTTTGTTGACATAAAGGGAAGGACAGAGGGATTCCAAAATTAGAATAATGTTGCATCAGATTATCCCCTTTCGGTTATGACATAGAAATTTGAAACACATTAAAATTGTATTTTGGTAAACGATAATTTTGACAACATAAAAGTGCAAATAAAATAAAAATCTGTAAAACGTTGGAACGTTTCGATCGCGGGGTAACGTCTTTGTTGTCCGTGTTTACCGGCGTTAACTCCGCGAACGTTTTTATGGCCCCTTCAGCTGGCTGCGCTCCATTTACCAGCCGGCGAGGAGACAGCCGTTAGAGATATCTGGGCTTGGGTGGTGCACAAGATTATACGTACAGTACAAAAACAACGTTCATCAATTTAATTTGGCTTTCGTCAATTATTTACTGTGTACAAGCTTTTATGTTTGGCATCCAGACTCTGAAAGGCTCAGCATATTGGTTGAAAATGTATGAGAAGTGAAGCCTTGCCAGTGCGGTCTAATTCAACAGCCTTTAGCACACATATTTGGAGAAGATAACGCTAAACGGAGTCACATAATACAATAAAAATAGTTCAGGAATGGCTTGAGGAAGTCAACAACGAATTTAGTGACAGACACGTGTGATCCACAGGGAACCCGCGTCTTTTAGAGGATGATACCGCAACTTAGAGGGTTTAGGAGAGTCCATGCCTTGACAGGTCAGGGCTATTTTGTCAGTAAAAGCGGGGGGAGGCAAAGCACTCTTAGTCAGGTATAATATAGTACATTTTTTGTCTTCTTCCCCCAGCTGCATTCCCCTCCATTTACATCGAAAACTCCTCCCTCGATACTCGTCAGTTCTTCCAGCTGGTCCATCGCCGGCTGATGGGTAAAGAGTGGATCCGCCGTGGAATCTACGCGCAAATCACTTTTCATTTTGCTGTTCGTTGCATGCCGTCAAAAATAAATAAAATTTTCCCTGCAGACTCAGAGCTTTAAGTCGGCCAGCGAAGGCCTCGTTTAGCTCCAAACAGGGATGGCCAGACATGCGGTGTTTTATTCAGGGGCCAAATTATGGAGATCCCTGGCATGCGCAAAGTCAGAGCTGCGACTGGATCTCACCCTCGCTTGTGGACAAACTTTCCGGTGAGGGGGTGTTAACTCATAACTTACAATACTTAACACGCAGGAAGACGTGGTTGATCCCAAGTTTTCAGTTCACATCTCATTGATCCACAGCTGGCGAGAAACCTCCGAGGGCCATTGGACCGGAGTGATGGGGGGGCGTGTGTGGACCCTGACTCAAACGGAGGACACTCTTTGGTACTATGTGTACACAAATCACGCTGGTGGGAAAAATAAACCTGAGAAGACAGACTCTTTGAGGACAGATGAGGAGGAGGCACAGTCAGTCCCCCCCACACTGGACGCTGAGGTGGAAGCTGAGATGCTGAGAGACTACTTCCAGCTGCATGTGAAGCTGGGGGATCTATACAGGGAGTGGGGGGCAGCAGACTGCCACTTCAAGGAGATTGCTGACATCTTTACAGGTCAGTGTGATTGTTTCATGCGTGCACAATTACTTCTTCACAGTGAATCCTGACCGAAACGTGTTGCTTGGTGTTTGTGCAGGTGTGCGGATGCTGCGTCAGGACCCCACAGAATGCCTGTTTTCCTTCATTTGCACCTCCAACAACCACATCTCTCGCATTCAGGGCATGGTGGAGAGGTTGTGTCAGGCTCTGGGCACCCGTCTCTGCCAGCTGGATCAAACCTCCTACCATGACTTCCCTACACTGTCTGCACTGGCAGGTGGACGAAACGTCGCAGTAGACTTAGCACGCTCGTTTTGTATTCATACGTTTTCCACATTTTATTTTATTTTTACGAAGAAGAAATTAAAAACTAAAAAGCAACTGGCTTCAGGGGCCACATAATTAGTTACCCGAGTTGTGTGTATTTAATCTATTTTTGAATGTGGCCTCAGATGTTTACTAAAGAACAAACAGCTTCATGAAGCCCAGGGAACACCACAGACTTGTCAGGCAGAAAGCACGGTTAGTTTATTAAACATTATCCCAAACTTTGAACATCTAACAGAACTCTGTTCAATATATCATCAAAAAATGGAAAGAGAGTGGCATGTCCAGGGTGTACCCTGCTTCTCGCCCATTGATAGCTGGAGATAGTTACCAGCACCCCTCTCGACCCCAAAAGGGATAGACATGTTAGAAAATTAATGAATGGATGGAAAATGGCAAAAGATCAATTCTCCTAATATGCAAAGATGTTGGAGACAAAATCAAAACAATAAGCTATGTAGTAACACAAATCCTTGCCACACTTTTCAGATTTCTTTTTTCTTAAAATGGTTGAAATGCATGTTTCCTTGGTGTGCTCTGATGGCGCAGGGGCAGTGTCCGAAATAAACTTCCTGATTCACCAGCCAAGTTGGCCGGTAGATATAAGAATCAACCGGCCAAGCAAATTTTTTACTGGCCAAAATATTAACTCTAACTGACCCCTGCCAAATATCTCCACATTATCCTGCTAAATACTTAGCTTGAACTAAACGCTAGTTGTTAGCAAACGGACGTGACGTAGTTGCTGTAGTTCTGCTGTCACGTATGCAAGTGTTTTGTGTACGTGCGCGTTTGTTGTCATACGAGTTGAAAGCAGAGGAACATAAAGAGCCATCCACCCAAACGATGACTGAAAAACACAACTTATTTGGTGCAAACATTTACTCGCCATGTGGCAGCTAGCCCTCTGAAATTTACTCGCCAAGCAGAAAATTTACTCGCAGTTGGCGTCTGGTGAGTGTTAATTTCGGACCCTGCGCAGGGGTAGTGGGCACGACCTGTGCATGGAGGCCTAAGTCGTCTACCTGGCTGACTTGGGCCCGAAGTCTATTGCCTCATGTCTTCCCCCCCGTCTCTCAAACCCCCTTTCCTGTCACCCTACTGTGAAAACACAAGCCACTAGTGCAGTGCTGTGAAAAACCCATTTTTTTCCACATTTTAAGCCATATACTACTTTGTATTGGTCTATCTTATTAAATCCTAATACCGAACTTTGAGCTTGTAGCGTGGAAAATGTAAAAAAGTATAACGGGAGTGAAAATGTTTGCAAGACACTGATGAACTGTGCTTCATTTTTCATGAAAGGCCGTTGGCTCTTTTACCGTGCACTGCAAAAACGGAACTAAAAATAAGTAAAATGTTCTTAAAATTACTGTATCTGTCCTTGATTTGAGCAGGTAGATAAGATAAATTGCCAATAGAATAAGATTTTTGCACTTAAAATAGGAACAACTCATCTCCATCATCTTATTTTAGGTGCAGGATGTCTAGTTATCTTTTTTTAGGGGTAAAAATTCTCATTACATTGGCAGATCATATTATTTACCTGCTCAAATCTAGGACAAAAACACTAATTTTAAGAAGATTTTACTTATTTTTAGATCCATTTTTGCAGTGTGATCCATTTCGTCTGATGTTTTTTCTTCTCCCTAACTTTATTATTTTTCAATCTCATTTTCTGCAGATACCTGAAGGCTGTCTTACGGCCTTCTTACTGTGTGTATGTTGTCCTTCTGATCCGCAGACAGCGGCGTCGAGGAACGTCTCAGGGATCTCGGCTTTGGTTACAGGGCGCGGTTCCTTCAGCAGAGCGCCAAGCAGATCCTGGACACACACGGGCCCCAGTGGCTCGACGGTTTACGGAACGTCCTGTATCTGGAGGCCCGTGACGCCCTTCGGACGCTCCCTGGTGTTGGCACCAAGGTACGACGGCACAACAAGTTAGCTCCTTACATTTTATTCATATTAGCCTGGAGAGAATATATTAAGACATTGGGCGATAACTGTATTTGTTGTAGGTGGCAGACTGTGTTTGTCTAATGGCATTGGATAAGTCTGAGGCCGTGCCTGTGGACACACACGTCTGGCAGATTGCTAAGCGAGACTATAAATTCACTGCTGATAACAGACAAAAGACCCTAACGGAAAAGGTTCACAGAGATATCGGTCAGTTTTTTACGCACTTTTGTTGAAAAAGTTCTCTTACCGCGAGAACAAAGCATCTAACGAAGCTTTTCTCTGCAGGAGATTTTTTCAGAAAGCTGTGGGGGCCGTATGCGGGTTGGGCCCATTCGGTAAGTGCCGTTGTCCAGTAAACGTCCCTCTCTTTTACGGTGGATCCTCTGTTACCACTGTTTGCCTGCTTTTAGGTTTTATTCTGTGCCGACCTCAAGAAATTCCAGAACCTCAAAGGAGATACAAGTTTGAAGCAGTCAAAGAAAGAGGAAGAGCGCGAAGGAGAGAGCAAGAAGGTAAAAATAAAAAGAGAGCTCGATGGACACGAAAAGAAGAGGAAACCGAAGGCAGAACGTCGGAAAAAGGCAAAGATCTCCGTCAAGACAGAGGAGGTTTGAGACAACAAATCTTTGATGTGATCAGGTCGAAATGGACTTGAATTTCAAACGTCATGTTTGTATCTACAACTTCATGGGCATTGGTGTTACTGTTATCACATCTCGGTTTTTTATCCTCAGGTTTTTACTGTAAAATTGCCTTGTGCTATTATATTAGTTCAGAATTGTCCAAAAAAAAAGAGTGCAATGTGAAATGTTTTACAAAATAAAATTAAAATAATATAGTTATATATTTTTTTTTAAATGATCGTTAGCCTTTGTATTTTTATATTTATATAGAAACTATGGCCATTAAGAACATCAAACGCATTAAAAATGACCATTAATGCTGCACTAAAACTGTATCTACAGAGTACTGAAAAGGTGAAGAAAAAAAACAACAACTGTCTTTTATAATTTTCCTGGTCTGGATGAGTTTGGTGACTTGTTTACGTTTTCTGGCTTTATTGTTGATTTTATTGTCTAAGATAGGGATTCCCAAAGTTGGAGTCAGGATTGTAACCTGACTCTTGCCAGATGTGTTGACGCCGTGTGGAGCTCGGCGGATCTACATCCACCTGGTGAGAGTCAGGTTATCAGGACTCCACTCAGGATCACGGATCAACCACCGTGGGGAAATTTCTGAGGGATCCCCCTCAGAAAATTCATTAAATGAAAAGGTAAAGTAATATCTCTGATCTAATAATTAGAGAGGAAGTTTTATATGATTGTTGATTTTTATTTTTTACTTCTACAAACAGAATAAAAATATTACTGTCTACAGGTCTCTTCCACTATGAAATTTTAGTATCCAAAGCAGGAATTTTTGGGTTTGGTACCTGTTACTTTGAATCGTCTTGCTACTGAAAAGTGCTTTATAAATAAACTTGCCTTGCCACTTGAGCCACTGCTAAGATTTTTAGAAGTCTGAATTTCTGATCTTCTCTGTGTTTTTAGTGTTTCCTTACCATACCCACTCCCGGATCAGTGCCTCTGTCTCATCTGCAGGTTCTGCTTTCTGCACTCTTAACTGAGCCCGGTTCCTCTGAAAGTCTCTTGCTGTCTTTCTGCAAAGTCGTCGTTGGCATTTGATTATGAAGAGGACCTAATAGGAATTTATGCAGCTTCAGTTGAATCGGTCTAAATGACTGGATTATATTGGATTAGTTTGACTGTATATTTCCATGTATCTGGACAGGAACCGGATGGCTCGGTCTCCTTAAAGTGCCATAGTTTGCATTTTCTGTGTGAACTGGCACAGTATGGATAAGGAGAATTTAATTTAAGGAAACGTTTTCTCCTCAAATGTTCAGAGAGGTGTATAAACAGACCTCGAAAATAACAAAACCTTTAAATGTGTAGGGTCCCTGCTAAAATAGGCCTCCAGATGGCAGCACACGTTAATCTCAAGACCTACAGCGGACCATGTGGTTTAGCCTGCTTTTATCAATTTTAGACCAAATGACATATTTTTTTTCCCCCTTTGGATTAAAATGTCTGCCAGAACTCTTGGCTCATCGTTTGAAAACAATGCATGGTGCCTGAGTGCGTGATGGGAGACGGCCAAAAGATGCCAAAGCAGTGGGTGTTCCTCCAGAGCATTCCCTGGATCAGAGTCTTATTTCTGTGATTTGGCTCCTAAAACCCAGCCTGGCCGAGCACCACAGCATCTGTATGTTTATCTAAAGGCTCTTTCAGACTGTGTCAGCTGATCCTTTTATTGCAGGGCTTGCAGTCATCTGCTGTCAGTGCTCGGGGCTGCTGTGACGGGCTCCGGTGACATCATGACCGCGTCTTCTAGGAGGCTTGATGCATGGCTGTCTCTGTGAGGGAATGACAGAGCAACATTTTTGCTTCGCCTTTAACACGCAGAGAAGCCGTCGGGCTCTAATTTGTGAAATGCTTCCTGACATGTCTTCAAGCAACTAGAGGCCTGGTGTTGTGTGTGTGTGTGTGTGTGGCTGTTCCATCTGTGGATGTCTTGCATCCATAGCATTGTTTTGTTTGTGGAGGAGAGTGCAGCCATGCGACTTAATGAAAATGTGAGTCAGCTTTCATCCCCACTCGTCTTCAGCTGGGCAGAAGCTGTGGCTCAGCTTAGGGGCAGAGTCACTGTGGAGGAAAAAAATAGAAAAAAGAGAGATGAGAGATAGGTCAGCGTGTGCAGAAGGTAGGAGCAGTGATGATGGTGAAGGCACAAAGAAGAGCAAGAGAACAGAGGCCTGCACGTTATGTAAGACGTGTCTCGGCTTGTGTTGTACCCTCAGGGGTGGTTCTCTTAAAAAGGACATTTTGCTGTGCCTACTTTCTCTAACAAGTGTCGCTACTTCCCTGCAAACACTTGGAGGGACTGCTATTATGAGCTTCCATATAGCTGAAAGGTCTCCATCTATTTCCAGAAGTTGTTGACAGCTTCTGGATGGGGATGTTTTGTGGTAGCAGACCTCAAATGGTTGGGACCTGTTAGCCAGAGTGTGTTCAGAGACGGTTTCTCTTTTAAAGTGGGTCATATGCAAAGGTTCCCCTTTAATAAATGATTTGTTTAGCAAATTATTCAGACTTATCCAGGTTAGCATAACGCATAAAGGTTAGGCTGGTTTTAAAAATGCGAGTGTAAATGAAATGCAATGAGTAAAAATAGTTTTACATTTTATTGTAAACTCCATACAAAAATGTATAGCCCAGTAGTTTGATATAAAAGCTTTTCATTTAAGCTTTAAAGCCCCAGTGTGTAAGATTTTCATCCTGGCGCATCATCTTGTGGTGCGCTAAATGAATTACAAATGACCTCACCAGTAAGCGTAAAGACTACTAAAGAAGTTGTGGAGGGTCATAAATATGGCAATGCAAACATGTCCTCAATGCGTTTGGTGCTAAGCTATTGCTAATAGCTAATATGGTGTCAAACGGTTTTTGGTACTGTTTCCAAGCCCACTTGTTTTTTTTCTAAAGTCGCTTGTAAACTCCTTGAGTCGTGTTTTTTGTGGTCGTGTATTTACTTATTTTGGGTCTAATATAAGCCACTGTAAACACAAGTAAAGAGACCCGCTTCTGCTGTAGAACTACAGACAGTGAACAGGCCGGCTGGTATCCCTCCGCCGAGACACATATCTCACATAAACGAGCCATTTCTACCAGGACAGAGTAGTGCCTGCCCCACACTGCCCTGTTGCTAATATAAAGCCAAAATAAACTTCACTGTTACAACACGGCACATCCCAGTGGGTGCACCGGCACCTATGTATTTATAAACTACTAATTCTAAGTTACACTTTAATTTGTTGTGTTAGGTTATTAGACTTTGCCAAAATATGTATTTATAAAAGTAATACTTGATTGTTGCTGAATAAAAACCAAATTAGTTACACACTGTCCCTTTTAAGATTTTTTTTCCCCAATTTGGTGCATTTGTCATGATTTAGATTTTCGGTTGTTTTGCTTTTGACTTTTCTGGACGTTTCCCATCAGCCTGTCACCTCTCTTACCTGACTCCGCCAGATAGATTTGCTCCGCATATCCATCTGGAAACCTTCCGTTGAAGTAATTTTGGGAAGGGGCGAAAATACTGGTTAGCTGATTGGCCTATGTTGGTGATAGACGGGCCAAATGAACCAATCAGATTCGTCGTCACTCTGTTACGAGCGACGACGAAAACACAACCACAAGCCAAGCTACTCTTGCTGCTGCAGGTAAAGGCTCGTTAGCTCAGCAGAGAAATACTCTGTAATTCCGATAAAACTTGCTCGATAGCCACGCTAACGCTAGTTTCATCGGCTGAAGCCGCCATGTTCTTTAGACTGAACTGACGCGCTTCCCGTTGCGTCACACCTCAACCCGCCTCAAAGCCAACGCTGATTGGACGTTCGTTTGGTGAACGGCTCCAAATTTTCTTTAACGGAGAGTAGCCAGACTGATCTGCGAGTGAAACCTTGAAAGCTCGCGAGATCAGGATGGTCTCACGAGGCTATCACCTCTCAGCCATCAGCCACTATCCAATCAGCTCACCCACAAGTCAATTAGCCTTCATCAACTCCACCTGCTGCCAGTAATTACATTCATCTCTGGTCACCTGTTCACCGGCCTACATATAACTGCCTCAGCCAACTCATTCCTGCCAGGATGACTCTTCTCTTCTCGTCCAGTTTGATGTGCCCTGCCTCTACCGGTTCATGTGTGCTCAGCCAGCTGGACTCTTCTTTTAAAAGTTGCTTGTGTCTGCATGCTGCAGTTCTGCCTGATCTGGTGGTTCCCCGGTCCGCATTGCCTAATCTGGTCTTTTTCTATCCGCATCTACTGGTTCCCCTGCTCATCCCTGCCCGCCTGCACCCTCTGCCATTACTCATCTGTTCAAGTCTGGTTCTGCTTGTCTGCCTCACCTGCCACTATTCATCCCTTACAATAAACCTTTTAAAGAAATGTAACTCATTCAACATCATTCAATACAGCATTTTCTTTTAAACAAAACTATAAGGAAGTTGTGTAACTGAGACCAATGTTAATTTTGATTAAAAGTAACAACACTTTAAAGACTGTTTTGTTCTACTCTATTCTATTTATTATTATTATTATTATTATTAATAATAATAATAATAATAATAATAATAATAATAATAATAATAATAATAATAATAGATGAAAAATACAATTTTCACTACAAGTAAATGTGTTGTATAAAATTGAGTAGTATGAAGTCTAAACTCAGTGGCCAACCTGTTCATCACTTAAAATTAATCTTGCCTGTTTTACTGAGAATATTGAATTCAGTTTATTTATATTGGAGGCATTCACAATGTGTCATCTCAAGGCACTTCACCGAGTCATACAGATAGACTGGTTAGAAGTTTCTTATCTAAGCAAACCTGGCAGATTGCATTGAGTCACTAACCAGCAGCATTCACTACTCCTGGATGACCATATAGTGACAAGGACAGTTACTTACATTGCGTTTTTTACTTTCCCTCACAATCCCTCATACCAAGCATGTATGTAGCGACAGTGGAAAGGAAAACTCATCTTTAACCGGAAGAAAACTCCAGCAAAAGCAGGCTCAGTATGAACGGCCATTTGCCTTGACCAACTGAGGCGTTGAGAAGACAGAGCAGAGACATAAAAAGAGCACAGAATCACTGACCTAGGAGGACTTTCTATTTTAGATAAACGTAAAAAGGTAACGGCAGTACTAGCTCCTTTAGTGGCCTCATCTAGGAGAGGAATGCCGATAAGCTCCGAGTCAGTTTTCAAGCCGAGAGGATGCCTTTATATTATTAAAGCTATAATTGGTAATCCTGTTTTGAAACACTTTTTGTCATACTGGGCAAATGGTCCTTAATACATTATATTAGGGGTCACTAACCTTTTTAAAACTGAGGGCTACTTCATCGGTACTGTGTCATATGAAGGGCTACCTGTACTGACCTTTGAACTACAAGAGTCCAAGCTCACCTTAACTTTACGAAATATAAATATGTTTTTAATGCTTTGGTTATTTTTAAATCTGTGAATACAACTATGAATAAAAAGGAAGAGCAACTGAATAAAATAGTATTTTAAGTGCAGCTCACTGGAGGGTAGTGATATTTTTTGAACAGGCTTGAAGGCACCACATATGTTCCTGGGGGACTACATGGTGCCCACAGGTACCATGTTGGTGACCCTGCATTATATATTCAGAAAAAGGTTAAAAAAAACATAATCTGTGGGAGCTGCAGGCCTGCAAAAACCCTGACCAATCCCTTGTGTTCGTTCCCACTGGCAGGGATTGGTCAGGGTTTTGGTCCTGCCGTTTTGTAATGTGCAAAATGGTTCCCTGAGTTAAACTTACTGAGAGGGTAGCAGTGTCACAACCGTGTAGGCATATGATCCGTTACATTACTTCATTTTACAATATAATAATGAAAGGTATATTAAATTACAATGTATTAATATTACATGAGGGGGTGTAACACACACTGTTAAGCTCCAACAATGGATGCTTCTTCTCTTTAGCTCATTTGTAATTACATTTAGTTTGACTGTCAGAACCAAAAGAAGTTCCTTCACCTTAATGATTGTACTATGAGTTTTAACAAAGAAAATTTAGATATTTCTTATCTTTGCAAATAAGGCTTTTGATTTCAATTGAGGAGAGAAAAGTGAATTATGACTGGCATTTTGTTTTAGGGGTCTTTTTGGTGATATTTGGTCATTCAGACAACAAAATTGCTTCTTATGCTGAATGTTCAGAGATAAGAAGCCTTTGACACTCAGTTGTTGACCATGTTGAAAACTTCACCCAGTAGTGAATCCCTCCCTAACTTTCATCTGACCAAACCAACACACTTCTCAGTTTTACTACTTGTTATACCTTTTATAATATGTTTAAATACGGTGTTAAAATAATTTGCGTCATTGCATTTGGTTTTTATTTACATTTTACAAGGATTCACAACTGTTGTTAGATAATGGCTGTGCATTTTAAAACATGGTATATTATGGGTTTGGAGGATATTATGGGTTTCTTCTTTGCATTCAAACACATTCCCAGTATGAATCATTTTGAACATGTTACAGTTTCAGCTACCTTTGGTTTCTTTTCAACACGTTACTTTAGTTAATTTAACACTGTGTAACACCAGACCTCAAAATTTTAAAATAGTCTGTTCATAATACAAATTATATATTTTAGTTAAAAGTAAACTTTATCTCTTTAAGGACAATTCATCTCTATTTTAGTCTTGACACAATTAAAGCTGGTTATCAGGATGATGGAGAAAAACATGATCAATGATTTGTGAGAAACCTAACAGTGTTCTCATTCAACCATTGGAACGACTAGTCTCTTTTTTCCCCCTTCTTCTGTTTACACAGATGGATTTTATTATTCCACAGTAGTGACAGACAGTTTGATATAGTAGTAAGACGGAAAAAGCTTAAGGAGCAGCGTCAGTTCACCTTAGATGTGGTGAAATCTAACACTTCCAGAGGCAGCTGTGACGGAGCCTGATGGACGGGGGAGGTGGTCCCCACATGGAGGTCTGATTGGGGCCCAGAGATGGGCTTTGTTCCATAGGATGAAGGGAAACCACAAACTTGGAAAAACTGCGAGTGCAGTGCTGGCAGGAGTTTTTCAGATCTCAAGCTCCCCTGACCGTGAAGTGTGTAGACGTTTGCAAACAAAGATTTTCTTAATAAAGGGGGCTTATTTTGTCAGGAAAGACGACAATACACACCTCCTGAAAGGGCCCTCGCTTTTAAGGCTAGGATTAAGACTCAACAGCTCATATTTTTAAGGAGGACTGCTGTGTTTTCACCAGTTAAAATTCAGAGCTGCTTTAAGGATCAGTTCAAATTAGTTCTTTGTGCCCAAGAAATAAAGGAGCCACGGGCCTATCCACACACAAAAAAGGATTGCTAAATAGTTGTAAATGAGGAGATATGAAATGATTTTAAAAAGAGTGGGAAAATAGTACTACAGTGACCAGTTGTAGTAAAGCAAGTCTTTAAATAAGTTATCTTTTAGCATTCTATGCATGTAGGATTTAATTTTTGTGTGTAGATAAACCAGGTTTTGTTTGGTAAATAGTATAGGGTGATCATTCTTTTAATTATACATTTCAAAATGTAAGTTGTGACACCCAAACAGCTTAAAATGCCTAAACCTCTTTAAATAAACTCATCTAAACTGTTTCCTTCTGATCGGAATCGCCCCCTCGTTCACCTCGTACTACACTAATCTTGTTACAGCTGTCAACACTCCTCTCATGTTACAGCTTCTCAAGAAGGAAATGTGAAACAAAAGCAACAAAAACGTCTCCTGCATTATTATATCCAACTTAACGGCCATTTCTTAAATAAAACCCATTTCCAATTTGGATGCTGTGATATTAGCCATAATCTATGTGCGATAATGTGATTAGCATCCAAAAGTGTTCCAGCTCCACCTGTTCAAAGCCTTCCGTGACCCCTGCTTGCTCAGTAGTAATTTAATGGCCTTAAGTCAATCCTCTGAGCCACACAGGTTATTTTAGGACTCAGCTCTATGGTCCAGAGTCCAGACGGTTTGATGAAAGTCCAGAATACACAGGAAACTATTGTAGCTGGGAACGGTTCCCGTTTGTAGGCCGGTTGTGAATCCACACCCACGGCCTTTGTCAGATGATGTCTGTGTCGGGGCTTAACCGGAGCAGAGCTGCAGTTGTTAGCAAGTCCAGACTAGAAAGATGTAGAAGTCATTGTAAAAACAGAGACGTCCAGGCGAAGCGTGACGGAGTGGCGCTGAGCCGAGGTTCAGCATGAGGAAACTCTATCAGCTCGGCTCAAGGTGGCTTGTTCCCTCTCTACACACGCAGGTTGGGGTGTAGCACAGCAGGGAGAGTGTTTTGTTTCATGCACAGCCCTGTGCTCGTCTTACTGTCCTTGTGGCGGCTGCACCAACAGTCCTGATGTGTTTCTTTTTGTTTTGCTTTTTTGTTGTAGCTGCACCCTTATTTAGTCGGGACAAAAAATGTCCTGCCAAAAAACAAGTTGTCACATCTACATGCCTCTGGTGATATTACATATAAGGCAAGTGATCAGAGTGCTTTTGAGCAAGTCAGTTAGTAGTTTTCTTGTTGTTTTCTCGTTTCTTGGGGCCAAAACAGACTGGACTGCACAGGTTTCATTTTCAAAGACCTTCAGTCAACATTTCAAGACAGGTCTCTTGATCCATTGAATTTTGAATTTGTGTTTAGGGTTAAGTTGTTCTGTGTCTGTAGCCATTTTTCCTCAGACCCTTCCAGAATTATAACGAGTGCTGGGCAATATATTGAGATTTTTTTAAAAGAGATATGAGACTATCATTTATATCGAGATGGTCTATGTTGCAATGTAATTATACTTTTATGTATTCCTTTAAGGCTTTTTTTTAGCTGGTTCTTATATATCTACAGTTGTTTGTTAAAACATGTGCCTGTGAGACATTTGGGATGAAGCTTTGATTCACAGATGTCTTTTTAATAATTAGTTTATGACAAGAAAAACATATCGAGATAAATATTGTACATCGACATTCAGCCTAAAAATATTGCGGTATAATTTTTCTGCATATCGCCCAGCCTTAATTATAACCACTACACTGCAAAAAGAGAACTAAAAATAGTAAAGTAAAATTTGTTTGAAATGAATGTATTTGCCCTTGATTTGAGCAGGTAAATAAGACTATTTGCCAATGGAATTAATAATTTTTACCCCTAAAATAAGATAATTAGATAAACTGCACTTGAAATAAGACGATAGAGAAGAATTGTTCCTATTTTAAATGCAAAAATATTATTCCATTGGCAAATAGTCCTATTTACCTGCTCAAATCAAGGAAAAATACTTAAATTTAAGAAAAAATGTCTTATTTTTAGGTCTATTTTTGCAGTGTAAGCATTTAGTTTTTTAGATGAATGGTAAATACTATTTGTTCCAATATCACCACCCTCTGTATTTATACCATTGCTTCTTTTCAATCATTTGTCTGATTCTTCTGTTCTCTCCTGACATCTTGTATGTTTTCCACCAAATGTTGATCCTCCTTATCCCCCAGAGTTTTAAAAGTCTCTTTTTATTTGTACCTGCGCATTCATTGAATGTCACGTCACATACTCTCAGCTGCCTCCTATCTGCGCTTGAGTCTTCCACTATCTAAGGGGGGGACCAAGTTGTTTTAACAATAATACTGTGGACTGACTGATGCATTCAATTAAGATGATTATCAATTCCTAAGGAGGTCTCCTGCAGCATCACCTATACATTCATCAAAAATGATCCCCGACATTTTCTATAAACAAAATAATTCTTGCTAAGTAAAACATTTCAGTGACAAGGGCTTGCAGTTACCTATAAGGTTCAGGGTTGAGGGTCAAATTCAGTTTTAAACACATGATGGTGAACTCCATGCAACTCCAATGTCAAAACTCGTTGGTGTGTCATAACGCTGATGAGGATGAGCAGATCAGCTCAATTTGGGCACTAGTCATTTCATTGCAACAACATTCCAGACATCCATTCATATTCTCTAACCACTTTCAGGGTTGTTGTGGACTGGTGCCTTGCCTCTTTTTCAGTAAAAAGAGGCAGGACACACTCTGGTCAGGTCACCAGTTGCCATCACAGGGCAACATAGAGACACACAGGACAAACAATCATGCACACACACCTGAGGGTGAGACCAAATGACCTAGCAGTCGTGTTTTTGGACTGTGGGAGGCAGCCAACGTACCAAGAGAAAACCCATTCATGCTCAGGCAAAACATGCAAACTCCATGCTGATAGACCCCAGGCCGGGATTCAACCCCAGGACCTTCTTGCTGCGAGGCAACAGTGCAGCCCCTTTGCAACCCCACAATGGAGACAGATTCTGACACAAAGTCTTCAGAAAATGATATACATCCATCCACTTTAAGTATTTGTTCATCCTTGCAGTATGATGGGTGGCTTTCTCCGGGAGTCTAATTGATTATTATTATTATTATTATTATTATTATTATTATTATTAATATTATTATTATTATTATTATTTCGTTACACATATGTTCTTTAATTGTCAGTGTATTTTTTTTATTTTTTATTGTTTTGGGGGGGGGGGGGGGGCAGACCACAAACCGTATCTTTAAAGCATCTTCTCCACATTCTGCAGGTTTAATACAATCTTTTTAAACCATTAAAATTTGATTTAGATCCTAACAAACACTGCCAAGAATCTGGACAGAGGTAGACTACCGGTCCTTTCTTCGTGGACGAATAGCACATGTCCCCTCGGTACTCTATAAACAGGTAGACGAAATGATCCTCGAGAGGTAGTGTCAGTCAGCTGTTGCGTAAGAGGCGCGTCAGGCGGTCGGTTGGTAGGTAAAGTAAAGTCAGTCCTGTTTAACCGCCTGGGAGGAAGAAAAAAAAAGTGAGAGGGAGGGAGCGATGTGGAGAGAGATGAAGAGGACGGAGGGGGCGTATATCTCTTCAGTAGCTCGTGGACTGGGAAGAGGCAGCAGTAGTAGAAGACAGCCTCTCCTGTGGACATAGAGGACGATCCGGTGGTTATACCCAGCAGATAAAACGTGGACCACATTGCTCTGCCATTATCACGGCATACGTAATAATCCCCCTCAGCCTGCCGCATAGGACGCCATCGGGGAGGATCTGAACCGAGCTGCAGGTACGTCTTCACGGCACCGACAGTTGCGTAGCAGCCGCTATGCGGGGATTCGTTGCGCATTGATACTGGAGTGACGCTGCCCTACCTGCGCTGCGCCGTCTCTCACCGTTCAGGTTCAGGTTCACACACTGCTACCCCGGGTTTTCCCTCAATGCAGGGGTTGATACGCCCTTCAGGGATTTTTTTGTTTTCCTGTGCTTATTACTTCCCGATTAGCAGTTGCAGAATCTCCATTTTTTATGGCGCCGGGGGAAAGGCAGATTCGGACAAATTTCGCCCGGTTTTTTTCCGCCACAAAAGCGCTGCCCTCTCCTCCCTCCCTCTCCAGCGATGTTAGGACCGTCGCCACTCTCATTAGCAGCAACGTCCCCATGCTACTACAGTATTAGCCCCAAAAGTTTATTTAAAGCCCCCAAAAGTGTCCAACAACAGAGTTTGTTGGACTCACTTTAGGTTGTCCGTTGCTAGTGTTTATTTTTAATTACACCGGCTATGCATTTATAAGCTAATAAAACTAAGTAGGGTCTGATTATGGAGGATCACAAGTGCCGCAATTTAACAAACAATAAATCGTCAAGTAACTATAAATGAGTCATTAAATATATATTTTTAACAATTTAATCATCTCAATGCATCCTGGATTTATTTTATCTGTCATCCTTATCAATCAGACAGTGGGCGGGGCCAATATTAGCATAGTTAAATTTTTTGGTCTGCTGATCAGATGTTGGGGTCTATTCAACGGGTGTGAAGTTTTTTTAAGCCATTTTATAATATGCTTGTTTAAGCCTTTTTAAATAATGTTATTGTCATTTTTTTCTGGTTTTAAAATACTCCAAATGCAGAGCAGAGTTTGGTGAGCGATTAATAAAATAAATAAAATAAAAATAGATTAAACTTACAGCATAGTTCCAGAAACACATGAGGGAAATCAAAGAAAGCAGACGAAGCATGGAGAAAAACCAAGACTGCTTAAATACTGGGAGGAGAGGGGCTCAATCCGAATACCCTTAAAGAGTAAGGACTCTTTAGCCAAAGTGGAACTGCGTCAGTGGTCGCCATAAGTGCTGTCCGAATAGTGCAGTCAATAAGGAAGGTGGGAGGACAAAAAAGCCTGTATGCTCCCTAGTTTTGGCTTAGAACCCCGCAACATCCCTTACCGGCATTAAGAAGCCTTAAAGTATCCCATAATCCTTTGTGTGACATGACGTATCCGCACAGCCCCCTCATAGAAATCTACAAAATTGTCTGGAGAGAAGAGAGCGTGCACGTTGTAGGCTGTAGGGCCGGATTTGACTCGTGTCTTCCATGTGTGTTTCTGTCACGTAATGATATAGCACTTAAAGGCTTTTCGAATTCAGCACAGCAGTCCGAAGCTCCTTTCCTCCCCACGATAGAGTTCTTACTGTTGGCCCCGTGAAAGGCGAAGGAACAGGAGCAAGAAGCTATTATTAATGGTATTTGGATGGAGCCGGGGAGAACCAAGGCGTTAGGAACAGGTGGCGTTAATCAGGTGATGAATGAAAGCACAGGTGGAAGTCCTGAAGGCTGAGCAGAGGGAAAGGAAGAGCAATGATAAGACAGAGATAGCGAGGAAACAGAATCTAAACAGAATACAAAAACTACATTAATTAAAGAGACCCAATAACTAAAATAAACCCACCCAGTGGTGAGTGAAGTGAGGACAGAAGCAGGAAAATAAGGATCTAACCTAAACAAGAGTAACAAACTAAATTCATAATAAACTAAATAAATGAAGGGGAAACAAGAAGGAAGTAACATAATCTACAGACTAATAAATAATACTAAAAGGTGAAAGACTGACAGATAAGAACCTAAAGCTAAAATACTATAATGTGACTATTTGCCATCATTTTCTTTGTAAGCACAGCCCTACTAGCTGTGTGATCTGATAAGAATTTCTTACCCTTCTTATAATTTGTTACTCAAATATATCAACACAGGCCCAAAAATATATAAAAACTCATTACATCCAAATTGATGAAAAAGATATTATTACAAAAAAGGAATAAATTCACAAGCATGCTCAGCAAACTATTTTGGAACTTGAAAGAGTAATTCCAATGTTGAATTATGAACATATAAAAATAAAACTGAAATGCAGTAAAATTGGGCACAAACATCTCCCATTTAAACAAGTGTATTTGCATTAATTCCTGTGTGCTTCTATTTGTTTTCCCATTGCTGCTGCTACAACTGAATTACCCAACTGAGGGAACATAAAGGATATTATCTGTTCTATTCTATTCCAAATCGGAACCCAAAATAAACACAAGAAAAATCTGTGTGTCCATCTCTTTGAAATGGGGATGAGTGTTTACTCATCTCTGTTCAGATAAAAATAGTATAAATAGGGGTCCAAGCAATGCACATTCAGAGAGTTGGTGAGCTACGGCATTACCTCAAGGAGCCAGGAAGTAATTAGATAATAATAGAATGGGATTTTATCATATACCATTGCTATTACCATTATAGATACATTTCAATTGTTTTGGATACATTTCTTTATTTTATGTGTTTTTCTTTACAATATGAAAAATATTAAAGATTGTGAAACATTCTTGTGTTTGAATCATGAGACTTTTATCCTTTGATATAACGCTACATTCATTTCATTATCAATTCAACATGATTTGGGTAGTTATAAGTAGGGCCGGACGATAAATTAATAACAAATATATATATGGCTCGATAGAGGTGTGGTTCAATAGAAAAAAATCTGTTAGTAAAAAGTTCAATAGAACAGTTTTCCTTCCTTTTCCATTTAGCCTATCGTGTAGGTTAATACCACAGTCATTACATCCTCCCAACCAATCACAAACACAGACCCAGGAAAGCTTGTTTATCGTGCTGCAAAAAGTTCATAGAGCGCATGTTCTTTTTTCTTTTTTTTTTAAAGACTTACAGTTTTGGTCAAAAGTTGGTTGAATAAAGGGTTGTGTTTGAATTCAGTGTTCTTTATGTAAATAGGTAATTAAGCAACGGCATAAAATTGCCATGGCTTCACTAAAAATATGTGTTTCAATATCGGTCAATATGATTTCTATTTTAATCGATATGCTTCTTTCTCTATATCATCTCTAGTTATAAGGTCTGTTTAATTTAGAACAAGTGGAATAATTTTGGCTAATCTGTTGTGTCTATGTATATATTTACATTATATTACTATACTTTATCAATAGGCTGCTTTGCTTGTTTACAGAAAAATGTTCACATTTCGTTATTCGGATCTCTTAAATACAATTGAAACAGGTAAAGCAGAATGTGGGTCTCATGCAGAGTGCTTTTACAGGCTACTGAAAGCATGGGAAGGCCCTCACAGAGTACCTTAATTCTAAAGAAAACCAACACACCTTGCACCCTACAGTAAACTTTTCTGAAGAGCTTAAGTAAGATTTTCCAGCTGTTATGACAGAATTTTAACAGAGAAGTGAAGTCAAGATATACTGAAAAGGGAGTAAAAGGTCAAAAGATGACTTGTGACTATAGCTCAGTACTGAGCTTCCAACAAATGATAAATTTCACTGTCTTCTGTTTCAAAGATTTTTATGGACAGAAAATACAGTTTGTGGCAGCAGATATAACGTTCTCTCTAGAACAGAAAATCCCAGACAGACAGTGGAAACAATGGAAGAACAGAATAGAAATATATTTATTGTCCCTCAGAGGGAAAACTCTGATGTATCAGAAGCGAAGTGAAAGGCAAATGGAAGAATGCAGATTCCCAAAACGATAATTTGAAAAAGATAAGAAAACAAAGAGAATGCATTGTAAGGTCAAATTTACAACATAAGAAAAAGGTTGTATAATATATAAATAGCATTCATCAACAATGTACAAACCATCCAAACAATTTTATTCAAGTTATTTTACGCCTGTGATATTCTAAAGGGTGTGCATAAATGCTCTTTATCCGGCTAACACTTCATTTACAGACAAGTTGTTTGCAACCTCAACATAATTTTATTGCATCCAGCTGCAGCAATGGGAGAATCTTGGGCTCAAGCAGAGCTGTGGTTAACTCTCTGTAGTTTGCAAAGTTTATGACTTTGTGATGCCTGTAATTTATTTTCCTGAAAGTGTTTTTTGTGGCCAAGCGGGATGTAAGAGCCGCCTCGTAAGTCAGCAGACTTACCATCTTTCGGGGGTTTGTTTCTGGCAATGCGCGAGAGCTAATTAAAACATCAGCGTCATAAGATGGTTGAAAACATTGTAAAGTTTCTGCTGAACTTTCCTTCCACGGTTCACCGATCATGCGGTTTCACTATCAGTTTGACTTTACTTCGTGATGAGCCAAGCGTCGACAGAGCTTTTCCTTGGCCAATCCAAGTTTTCTTTGAGGTCTGACCTGCCGATTCCATATATATTATTTCCTAACATCTTTAACTCATGAAACCGAGAAATGTAATGCAGGTCTCCAGATCGAGGGAAAAAGTTGTGACTCAAACACAAAAGGAAAGGATTGTAAGATTATCCCCATTTATGCGTCAGCGCATAAGTCCTTATAATTGTCATGTGATTTGTATTAAAGTCATAAAAGTGTCAAAATACATGCATGTGGTTGATTGAAAATGGTGGAAATTCTTAGTTTTAACCGATAAGAGAGGGTCGAGGGACGAATTGGCTGGTTCGGACCTCTGGCTGATCAATCGGCGCATCTCTCATGCCGTGTTTACTTTGCAGTCACAGCGTTACATCTTGGGCTCACTTCTACTGTAAACACTGGAGGTATTTTGGTGTTCCTCACCTTTAACTCATCAGGGGTGATCAAAAACATCCGTAGCTATTTCAGGAGGCACTTCTGCTCATCTCTTGTGTGGTCGATTGCTTGAGTTTTGACTCCCCCCACCCCCCCCTCCAACCTCCCTTGCACACGCACAGAGAGGGGGTCTTAATAACCCTTTCTAGTCTGGATGCAGATGGATCGGGTTGGTCTGAGACGTCTATAAATGCCCATTGACTTCATCTGGAAAACTTTCTGGAAAATCAGTTTTCCAGGTTAGGTGACTAAGTGTCTCAGAATCTATCAGTGAAACTAGAAAAAAAATTGTGTAAATCTTTACTGGTAGTAAGATGATATTGTGCAAGCTGTTTGCCAATTGTGTGTTATTTCAAGGTGTGGAAATTTGTAACGGTAAAAGCAGCGACCTCCCCTGTGACTCGCATTCCAGCACAACCACACATACTCCTCCTTTCCCTTTTCTTCCTGTTTCTCACATGCCCGAATATTCACATACATTCGCCTCCTAACACACCCACCTCCCCACAACTTGGACACAGTACAAGCAAGCTACACATCTGCATAGCTGGCTGATGGGTGAGCAGTAATGCCTTGCGGCGAAACGGCACAGAGGACCACAGTGACACTTAACGTACATGTTGTTGTCTTTGTGTTCCTTAGCATAATTACGGGCGTCTTTACAATTCCCATTGACTTCTGTCTGTCTTCCCCATTTCTGGAGAAAGTCTTCTTTCTATGGTCTGAGTCTCACAGCTCTTTCCACATTTTTTTTCCACGTTCATCAACGTCTCAAATGTTCCTCCTTGTTAAGCTTGTGAGAGCCGTCTTTGCGCTGAGTAAATGAATCAGCTCATGCGTTTAACTCTCAGTCTGTGACCATATGGCCTCGGGAGTGCTGACACACTCTTGGCCTCTCCATAATTTGTATACATTCTGAAAAAGAGAAGACTTAAATGTAGTGGAAATGGTTCATGACGGTTGCCTGTCACTCGTTTTATCGTCTTTAATGTGTCTTTACAGCAAAATGTATCCGGTGTCCTCATCAGGTGTACGAATATTAATACACTATTATAAGCCCGTAAGATAACAGTGGCATGGACTAAGCTGTAAACAGCAATCCTTATGCCAGCCACAGTCATTTATTAAATATATGTTAACTCAGTAACTAGGCATGGGATGGTATGAGATTTTCTCGGTAATATAGTCTTGAGTGCAAATACCAGTTCAGTGGTATCAAGGTTTTAAGACTGAAATTTAAAAACAAAAATGCAACCAACAATTATTTCCATATAGTAACACACCATAAGAGTAGAGATGCACCAATCCAGTTTTTTCCGATCCAATAGGATACCTGGGCTGAATGCATCTGCTGATACCCGATGCCGATCAGATACTAATGTTAAATAAATAAGCCGCATACCTAGCCATGTGAGTAAAGGCCATCAGGCTTGACATAAACAGTATTAAAAAAGGGCTGCAGGCTCTTTAGTATGGTGTTTTTGCAGGTACTTTTTTAATTTTGTGGTGTTGAAGTTACCAACTTTATCACCACCCCTTGCAGATATTGCATGTTGCAGTCAGACTTGTTACCGTATCAAGTTAGAAATATTTCCAAATACCAGACTTGACTCAGTCTGGCTCTGTGTTTGCTCGTCACTAGCTGCTGTGTGGTGACGTAACCGGCATTGCAAATATAGAATTAATGTGACTAGATCGCTGTAATTGTATTGCTGTGTATGATAATAATTAAAAAAGAAATGACTGAATCGGAATGCTGGATTGGCGTCATTCATCCGATATCCAATCTAGTTAATTAGTCAATATTGGAGCCGATAGCCGATTCAGGTACTGAATCTCTACATAAGAGTTATAATAATGGCTATAACATTTCTTCATTGTTATTTTTATTTTGACATGTGCTAGCACTGGACAATATAGAAAAAAAAGCATATCGATAAAATAGAAATCATATTGATTGATATCGATAATTATATATTATAATTATATATATATATATATATATATATATATATATATATATATATATATATATATTTTTTTTTTTTTTTTTTTTAAGTGCAGCCCTGACCATTTTATGCTGATGCTTAGCAACCTATCTTTAAATGCAGAACACACAAACTCTGAATTCAAACTTGAGTCTTTATTCAACCAACTTTTTTACCAAAACTGCGAGTTTTTAAAAAAGAAAAAATAACTTGTGCGCTCTGAACTCTTTAAAGGGGCGGAGCTTAGTGACGGAGCGTTCCTGGCTCTGCGTTGTGATTGGTTGGGAGGATGTAATGACTGTAATATTAACCAACATGGCTAGAATGCAAACGGGAGGGAAACTGTTATTCTATTGAACTTTTTACTGACCCTTTTTTCCTATCATTGATATACGTCTATCGATCGACATAGATTGTTATAAATTATCATCCAGCCCTAACATGTGCTTAAAATGAAATCATAATAAACATCGGCTACATTTAGTAGTGGTTCCACTAAACGTGCTTCTTGGTCAGAATATTCTTCTTTACTCTTCTGCTTTTTACAGAATAACACAAATATAACAAGTTGATATTAGCTGGTTAATTAGTTAGTCTGGCTGCTCAGGTAGCCAGGCTGCAGCTTCCTGCTTAACAGAAGGGCCCCTTTTATCTCATAACCTATAGTTTTAAAACAATGATTACCTAAATAAGAGTGACAGATGGAGTTCCTTTTAGTTGCAACACCATGACTGTTTGCTTTTTTTCACAGTGGGAATATTTCCAAATGGATGTATTTGTCTGTTTGTAAGTGAGAGAGAAGCGTACGGGCCTACTTTCAGCCAGCTGGCCTACAGTGCAGTAACAGATAAGCCACTCTGATGCTTTCCTTTTTAATCTTTTTAAATGCCAAATGACCAAAATGAAATGTTGTGGAAGAGAAAGTTGAGCAGTTTTGAAATCACTGTATACCTTGACAAAAATGACCATGCATCACAACAGCCTAAGCAGTGTTGTTTGGATGCCATTGGTTTTTTAGAGCTGCATCAATCGCTTGGCCAATATTTTATATATTGCCCCGTTTGATGATTGAAAAGGTCAAATACTAAATTAGAAATGCCCTTTTTCTATTCATTGAAATGATCCTTATGAAGATCTCCCATTATATTATTATTTATTTTAGAAATTCATAAAATAAACAGTTTGCCATAGTAGGTAAGAGACAAAAGCTTCCTTACATGTGGGAATTTTTTATTATTCCTTAATTTTTTTTGTTGGTTTCAAAAAGGAAATCTTCTAAAAAGGAACCTGCGACCTTTATTGGCTTTATTTACTTGTTTGAAAGAATACCAGAAATCTGTATCAGCCAGGAAAAGCCTCATTGGTGCATTTCTGTTGATTTGTCAGACCATTAAACTGATGGCCTTGCCTTTTTTTTTTATGTTTCTAATTGCAGATAATTGCAGCGCTTTTATAAATCCACAATTCTCTATTTGTTTTAGTCACTGTTTAGAACAACAATAAATGACATTTCAGTTTGTCTTGTTTTCAGTTAAAGAGCTTGACCTCTGCATGGCTGTTTTCGTTGCAATTGCAATGTACCCAATTTCAGTAACCGAACCAAAACAGTACTCGTCTTTGACAAATGAAAACAAGCCTGAACCTTGCATAGAAGAAGACAGAAAGTTGTAGAGGTCTAAGCACCGGCAGCTGTGCAAGGCAATTGCCAAATTGCTGTCCGCAATTGGCAAAATTGTGATTTTAATCAGGGACCATCCGATCAATTACTACGCAAACAAGATTCTAGCCATGACTACCCTTTCTGTGCTTCAGAGCGGTACTTTATGTGCTCTGTGCTTGGAGTTCCCCACAACCACAGCAAAAAGCTAAACCAAACTGTTGATGGCAAGCGTTTGGGATAAATCTTAGTTAAGAAGACGGATCCAAGTCTCTGCACAGACTAAAAGAATAACTCAAATCAATGGAAACTTTGCACTACCAGGCTGTCTGGAATCTGCTTAAGAGAGAATAAATGTTTGCAAATATGAGTTTTTTCGCTGAAACTTAACTGTGTGTGCCCCACCCACACACCTCCCCGGTTTCTTGTGGAAAGTTTGTGCATTCACTTGTCATAGTATTACATGAGTGTGTAGACATGACATCACTGCTGCACCGATTAGCTGATTAGCAGCAGCTGCTGCAGCACTTACTCATGTGGTTGTGTAACAGGCAGGTCCGAACCGTGGGCAAGGGGTTTATAGTAATCCTCAGATTGCTGCCCGCTACTGTACAGCTGGATATTAGCCACGGGCATTTCCTGCATCAAACAAGGCGCCCATTGTGCTAGAGAGAGTGACGTGCAGACAAACACGCTCAACGCACTGCTTCTCGAACGCAGAGTGAGGTGTCTCCGGGCTCCTCCGGGCTTTACAAAGATAAAAATACTCAGGCCGTGCACCCATCTGCCGTCCCCCCCAGTGAACGGTCTCAGAGGAGCGTAATTTCTATTTGCGCGCCCGTGTGTGTGTATGTGTGTGTATTTTTGTCGCTGTTCAAGGGATTCTGGCTGCAGTATGCACAGATGTGTCGGGGTCGAGAGAATGAATGATGTTTGCTCAACAGTCTTCCTCGGGCAGACGTCAGGAAGGCCGATTGGTAGCGTTTGTCCGAAACAATTTCTTTCCCATATTCAAGCAGTTCGGATGAGCTGCTCCTCAAACTAAATCCACTCTAATTGTACATATTGCTCCAGCGGACCAGAACATTTTGGTGAGCTCTCCGCTGCTGTGTTTTTGCCTTCTCGATGATCTAAAGAGATTAATTGTGACAGCATTTCAAAAATAGCATTCGCCTACCTTTTTACTAAATCCTACTTGGTAAAACGCTATAATCTCTATTTTGGACTTTGTGTATTCAAATATTTCTGCACATATGCTGGCACTCAAATCCTTTGAATCTAGATGAAGGTATTATACTAAACCCCATTACCAAGTAGGAAGGTTATTTATCTTTGACTCCCGGAGCTCGCTCACCTAAACGAGGAGCTGTGAAGCAGTTTCTCTCTTTTTGCATAACTTCCTGGACCAGTAGCCACACTTGATCAAACCCTGCAGCATAGTGTCCACGTGACTGCCTAATTTATATAAAATATCCTCCTTTGTTTCTGTCTGTTGGTATTAACAGCTTCTGCCACGCCCACATCCTCTGTTCTATATTTGCAGCCTTCCATACTTCTCTCCGTCTTAATTTTATCACCGATGCCCTCACTTTTCATCCGCTTGCCTCGTCGTCCCCGCTGCTGTCAGCCTCATCACATCAAGCCTCTTTGACCTTCTCCATCTACATTTTCTGCCCTTTGTTCCCATTCTTCTAAAAATCACCACCGGATCTCCAAATTCTTGCATTGGATCCTCTTTTTTTTCCCTTCTGTCTCTGTCGTTTGGGCTTTTATTTACCTTACACAGCTGCATAGCTGTAAAACGGGGTAGATGAAGAAAACTGAAAAAGGAGTGAGATAATTGTTTTAATCTAGAGAGATAGAGGAGGAGGTAGCTGAAACAGAAAATAAACACTGAGGCTACTGTGAGTAGGTGGAGAGTGAGCTATGCCAGCACTTGTGTTCCTGTACACACTGATGTTTCTTTCTTGTTATTGTTGTCTATTAAGCATGTGCACCACTAAAAAGACTCACTAAACATGAGATTTAGATTTTTTTGAGCTCCTGTTGAGAATTTCAAATTGGATTTATTTGTATATATAAAGCTGCTTGCTCACTGGCACATTCCCAAACCCATCTTGCGTTTACTCACAAAGACTACTCGCACCTTAAGCATATTTAGGAGCCCAGAATGCACGCGCAAACCCTGGTGTGCAACTGCAGTAATGTCTCTGAGGTCTAATCATCAGGGATGTGAATGGAGGCAGTGGTGACTCATTCGCAGCAGAATGAAATCTCCCATAGGCACTGATTTCTATTATCGGAGATCCCCCTTCTTCTGTTTCAGCTCAAGTTTCAGTTTGTGTTGACGCTGTTCCCAGAGGTTATCTTCCACTGTGAGCCATACGTAGAAACCGATGTTAAAACGAGAGATTTATTCAAGTTGGGGAACAAAAGATGGGTGTTGTTGAGGGATTTTATAGGCAGCTGTTTGGTTAGATCACTTGTAAGACTGCACAATCCTCAAGGGCCTGGTTTTTTTTTTCTCCATGTCACCTGGGTCTCTGAAATATGGCGCAATCTGTCTCAAAGCTTCTAGCATCATGACTCAAATAAGCTCACAAAGAAGCCCTCCTACTTAGACGCAACCACACAGCTGACATGTGGTGGAAAAATCTTGATATTCTTCCATATAACCTTTTAAGGCACAGATAGGAGGAAAAATGTTATTGTACCCATCTCTTACTGAATGAAACCATCTGTGTCTCCCTTCATTTTGATTTGGTCTGTCAATGTGAATAATTACGATTGAAACCAGATATTAACATAGACTGTATAAAAAAGAAACATAACCTGACCAGTCTGATCTTTTCCTGTTTTAGATCAGTAAGGATTAACAAAAATATTTCTATTTGCTAAATGTCAGCGTGATGAGCAAGAGAATTTGAACTCTCTGAATCCAAAAGCAACATAAAAAGACTGATTACAGTTTGCAAAGGCTCTCATAAACAAAGATCTCCTGTAGTCTGATGAAACTAACGTTCAAGTGTTCGGCCAAAATGGCAATTGTTACTTTTTAAGGTAAAAGGGGAAACTTGCAAACCTGAGAACACCATCCCAAGTACAATTTATGGGCAGAGCTGAAAAGCGATGTGTGAGCGAGGAGCGCTCCAGGTTCCTTCTGACTGGAGGAATGGGCCAAGATTCCAGTAAACTATTCAGAGAAGCTTGTGGACAGTTAGCCAAAACCCTTTCCCAAGTCACACAGTTAAAAAGGTAACCCTTTCAAATATGGAGGGAATATATGTAAAGGTCTGAGACTGAATAAAATAAAAAGCAAAAAAATATATGTGAAACATTCTCTCAATATCCAGGCATTTAGCAAATAAATTTGGTAATACCACGCAATAGAGATGCACAAATTAGAGGTTTGTGGCTTAAAATAACTATAGTAGCAGCAGAGGCAGCGTCATAATACAGAGTTTCCCTATTTTAAAGCACAGACAAAATAATGAATGTGAGATTTTTAACTTTCTTTAGCATTATATTTAAAATACTAGCATGGTTTGGGTCACAAAAACAGCAGTCTCTGTGTCTATGCCCTAGAGAGAATGGAGATTCTTACCATAACTCCAAAAGGCTACCTACCAACATATCCACATCCAGCATGTGCCAAGACAAAACGCAAAACCTCAAAAAGATAACACAGAGCAACATTGCTGCACTCCCTTAGCCTTCCTGTTATCCACAGAGAATTATACTCTCACTTGCAAAAGAAAAAGATCTGATGTTTATCATCAATCACTCTTCACCCATCTGAAAATCATCCAATTCTACTCAGCAGCTGATTATTCTTCTGTATGTCCCTATGGTTAGAGTTATACTATACAAAGGAAATACAAATGTTCTATCTTTGTTAGCTTGATTGATGGATAATTTTGGCTCAGTAATTATATATTTTCTTCCTTTTTCCCCAACAGAGGAAGAATGATGTGACAAATGGGCCACAATTCCCAGAACGACTGCTTCACTTCCTTGCTCAATATGGCTACCAAGTTGCTCCTGCTCCAAGCTTTGGTCATCTTCTACCCCCATTGTTCTGGTGCACAGACCGTCATCGGTTCATCCTCTTCCTTCACGACCCTGAACCTGCCTTCGCCTACCAAGCAGACGGTTCGAATCTGGCCTTCTTTGCCTCCCAGAGGGCGCAGTGACGTTCCCATCAGAGTAACGACCCAGGAGAGGCTTGCAGATTTGAATGCGGTGGAACAAGGACAAAGGATGATCAATCCGACGCCGCAGTTCAACCCATCTTTAATTTTAACGCTATCTCCACAGAATCTTAGCAGGGGGCAAATTTCAACCCAGCCATCTGCCTCAAGGCCCAGGACTGACACAGCTAGTTTAGCATCCAGGAGGGCTTTAAAAAGCGGAGAAGCTGCTACAAAAGGCCCAACTCCACCTTTGCCCACTTTGCCGTCCCATGCAGAGCGTGCAGATGAAAGACCGATCAAAGGCACAGGGGATGGTGATTCACAAGGGCTTGGATCTGGACGAGCTCCAATGGAGACATCGGAGACGCAGAAATCAACAGTTGCTGAGGAAATGGCTCAGTATCGACCACAAGCGCAGACCATGGTCTCCAAAGTTACGGATGAAGTAACCCCATCCCTGGATGATCAGAATAACCACACTCACCTGTTTGGGTTGACAACAACCAGTGTAATCTCTACAACACCACAACCAACTCCTAAGACTGCAGAATTAGCAGGTAAGATATTCAGTGATGAGGCATATCTTTATGACCACCTGCCTAGTGATGGTGCCCCCATTTGCTGCCAAAGCAGCCCTGACCTGTTGAGGCATGGACTCCACTAGACCTCTGAAGGTGGGTTGTGGTACCTGGTGGTTAGATGTTAGTAAACATTTATTTATTTTTCAAATTTGGAGAATTTGGAGTCCATATCAAGACGAAAAACTTTAAATTGTGCTCATCAAACAATTCATTATTCACATTTTTTACCACTCAAAGATATTTGAGCCATCAGGAAAGATCATTTCCAAACTGACTGTTTGCAGCTATAGAATACGACATAAAAAGAAGGCATCGCGTATTCTGATACTTTTCTGTCAGATCCAGGATTTGCATCTCAGCAATTTGTTTGTTGGACCGAATCTTGCAGCCCAGCCTAAACTTACCATGAGGGAAAATTGGCCAACCATGAACATGGCCACTGCAGACCTGGAACATACCACAAGACCTACAGTCACATAGGCATCATGTTTTTTTTTTTACGTCACCTCTCAGTGGTCATAATTTTATGCCTTATCAGTGTATGCATATGACTGTTCAATTGCATTTTAGAGTTGGAATCAAACGTTACCAAAATGTGTTTCTCCTCCATTTCTACATAAACTTGCAGCAGATCACCCTGACAGACTTCAGCCAAAGCAGGGCTCTACTGCTGTGACATCTCCCAAACCCACGTCTGCTGCTGATAAACACCCACAGACTGCAGGACAACCTGTCACCAACAGAAGCCAGGCTGGTCCGAATCCAAACAGTTCAACAGAACAAGAAACCCACACATCTACAGCTGGTCTTCCAGCTACTACGCCGCAGACAGCTACAACCCAGAGCATCAAAACAGCAGAAACAGGAAGAAATACGTCCAGCACTACCGTGCAGTCGCCAAAGAAAGGTAGGCAACAAGGATCCTGTGTTCTGCAGTTTTAGTAACCACTTTCAGAGTTTCCTTTGTCCTCTGATCATTCAAAAAAGAATTATTTATACAGCTGGGATATTTTTTTTTTACTGGGAAAGTGCTTCAAAGGAGGGACAAAGGAGAAAAGCTTTTCCATGGGAAGGGGGGGGGGGGTGGTTCTAGTTGTTAGGGTCAACAAAGACGAAAGTATGAGCAGGAGGTGAGAGGAAGTGGGTGAGTAGGACTGCAGGCAAGCAAAGGAAAAAGGGCAAGAGGGAATCAAGTAGGGTCTGAGCAGAAGAGACCAGAAAAGAGAGAAGTAGTGGTGGAAGAAAGGTGTTTGCGCAGAACAGAGAACGGGGGATGAAAGCCAGATGCAGGGAGAAAAAGATGAGGGGAGCCCAGACAAGGAAAAATAAATGGAGAAAAGAACGTATTACAGATGGAGCACAGAAGATGGTCATAGCACATTTAAAGGAAAGTCTTACTGTTAACACACCAGTTTTTTTTTAAAGTTCAGTTTAGTCAGGGTCCGTGTCTTCCCTCTAAAGCCATATTAGGAAGTAAGAGCAGCAGTGCTTAGTGTGAAAAGCACAACACACGGGTCAGCCAGAAGCTCTGGGTTTGTCTGACAAGCATGAAATAAATAGGCAATATTCAAGGTGCGCTTATGTTACGCGGTAACCACAATACATGTGCGATAAACAATGCAACACTGTGACTTTGATGAAGAGCATGGCTCCAGCTGTTTACTTCAACGCATCAGTAGGATGGGCAGTGGTTCCTAAACGATTCAGCTTCCGAACGCCCCCCTCCCCCCCAGTACCAGTGAGAGAGCTTACTGATCACGGCCATTAGTTGAATATACGAACATCAATTAAAAATGGTTATTATAACATCACAAAAAGCATCAACTAATTGTTGATGCATCAACTAATTGTTGACATCAATTAATTGCTTTAACTTTAATATAAGAACTGTTTTTAAATCAGTTGTTTTAGATTTAAGTGATAAATCTGCTCTTGCAGTGCTTAATTTTGTTTTCTGAAGAGCTCAAGACCTCATGCTGGCTGATTTGTAAATCAGTGAGTTTAATACAAACATGTATTACATTATGTATTAACTTGAAATAAAAAAAGAGCAGTGACTGTTCTTGGTGCCACTATTGCCCTCATTAATAAGTTATAATAATGTTATGGATAACATTTCTTAACTTGTATCCAGATTGTGATACAAAGACTTAGGAGAAAATAAAAGGTAAAAATCCACTAAATATAGTTGTACTTTTCAAATATGTATGATGCAAAATCAAATATGTTGTTGTTTTTCTCGCCTTTCTGCTCTAACAAGTATAACAAGCTGCTATTTACTAGCTAATTAGCCGAGCTATCTGGTTAAGTCTGGAGTCAGCTGTTTAACAGACAAGCTTGCCAGCTGTAACTTCTAGGGAGCAGCACTTTAATTAGAGTGATGAGTGGCACCCATTTAGTGTCCAAATCAGTAGTATCCATGTTTTTTCTGACTTCAAATGTTTACCATTATTGCTAATTTTTAATTTTTTAATTTTTTTTGCAAGCAAAGGAAAAGCTTAGTAGCCCTCTTTCAGCCAGCTGACTGGCAGTATGCAACAGAGCGCAGGAGAGGGGCTCTGTTGCCTGCCTTGTGAAAAAGCATTTTCCTATAGAAAAAGGTGCACAAGATATTAATCAGAAAAATTGCCAGTACCTGGCTGTGGCGTGATATCGTTGTATTTGTACAACGGGTGAGCATCCGCATTTGTAACACATTTTTCAACAGGGTAATGCTTTTACTTTATTCCTTTCCTGACATGTGGAGAAGTGCCAGTTTTGAAGGGAAAACAGAAGGGCTGGGGTAAGCTTAAGTGTGCCCAGCTGTGGAATGGGACCGGCACATCTGGAATGTGTCTGGATCTCGTTCCTGTTTGGGGGGGGGGGGGGGGGGGGGTGAGGGGAATATCTAAGGGGAGGAAGTAAAACACACCTTTATGTAAATAAAGAAGCGTGTCTGAGAGGTGTATGGAGAGCTCTCTTACTTTGTGAGGCCCGGGAATGCGTCAATGAAAGGGGAGGGGTTGGGGGCGTGGAGTGAAACGTGTGTGGGAGTGAGCTATTTATCACTCTGTCAGTTTTATGGAGGTCTTCTGCCGGGCAAAGAGTGCCTCAAGTGACTAAAGGTATGAGAGTTTTATCACTGATCTTTCCCCCTCACCTAGCTTTAAAAATGGGTGAACATGATTTGCCATAAATCCATCAAGACATATATTTATAAGCTACCCTTTCTTTACATAGTCACTCTGTTTTCTGGTTTATGTTCTTCCCTAAAACTAAGACTCAACTAAATCTTACCACTGAATATGATCATGATACAACTGGGTGTTTCCAGGTTGTTCCAGTTGGACGAGGTGGTGAGCTCTGTGCAAACAGGAGCGTGAGTCATAATGAGCGAATTATAAACAGAGAGAGATGCAAATTTGTCCCATGTGGCAGTCTGGTACTCTCTGAATGTGTGTAGAGCTGGCCTGATTCAGATGCATTGTGACACCATGCTGTTGCATAATAAAGATGTTTTGGTAATTATATAATCCCAATTAAGCCACATGGTTACTCTGAATTTCAAATGTGTTTGCTAATATAGTAAGAATCTACAAATAAATGAGAAAAACTAATTTAGTGCACCAGTTAGTTTGGCGATTTGTATTTCAGTTATGAGAGTTCAGCTGCTCAAATTCATACTTTTGTGGTTTATTTGCTCAGATGGAGCCATTTTGGGGTTTGGGTTTGTAATTTTCTTAATAGGCCAATTATAGCTATCTGATATAAAGACACTATCTCCCCCAAATCTTTACTTAGTAAAACCAGTTGTTGCTCTATTTATGGCTACAGGTCATTTGGTCATTCACAATCCAGCTGGAAGGTCAACCTTTGCTTCAAGGCCTCTGGAGCCTTAAACAGGGTTTTCTCTAGGATTGCCCTGCAGTTAGAGCATCTATCTCCTCATTAACACTATTTAGATCCCCTACCCCCGCAGAGGAAAAACATCTGCACAGTTATGATGCTGCCACCACCTTCTTTCACCATGTTTGTTCAGGTTTATTGTTATTTTCCAACCATTCACCCACAACCCAAACCCCAAAAAAAGGTTTTTAACTTAAGCCAAAAAGCTTCATTTTGGTTTTTGGGGCTGGATACCTATACATGTCACTCTTTTCAGAGTTTTATTTGTAAAATAATTTTGAAAACTTAAGTTTTATTTTCCTGATTCTGCAGTTATGCCCCCCCCCCCCCCTTTGTGTTGAGCTTATATAAAATTTCAATCAAATACACTGAAGGTTGTGGTTGTAATGGGCCAACTTGTGAAAAGGTCTAACCCAGGGGTGTCCAAACTTTTTGGCACGTAGGTCGAAATTGTCAAGTCAAAAGTACTTGAGGGCCAAAAAGTTTCTAAAAAAAAAAGAAAATCACCAAAGAAATGTTTTGCCTGCTTTTACAAAATGTTATCATTTTATTTAAACAATTTAGTCAACGCTTCTCAACGGCATTGTAGACCATCAACAGTGAGTTTTAGCAGCCTCTACTCATTAAAAGGGTCTAGCAGATATATTCTATGATGGTGAGCTGCACCCCTCTAGTGGCTCTCAGTGGTACCTCATGTGCTTTCATTGTATTCTTCTACTTTCAGATAGTTGAACATCTCTTTTATGATATTGAAAAGAAATACTAACCAAAATCCTGTTCTCCCTTTCAGAGGCCTCTTCACTTCTCACAACCAGCGTCATCCCTGTGATCCGACCCAGTCTCCGCTCCAGGTATCCTCTGGGACATCCCAAGCTGGCTCCGCACTCCACTTTTAATCCGGACCCATCTCCCGGTGCCAGTCCCTCTACGAATGGCACATATCTTCACTGGGATGATTTGAGCCGCACGCTGCCTTTTGCCTGGGAGCTGCACGTCTACGGGACAGCGAGCCTCTTCCTGCTCCTGTTTGCCGGAGCCGCCCTCGGCCTGATTCTGTCCCCTGGAGCGAACTGTCCTCATTGCGGGGCTCTTGGACTTGCCAACGCCCTGTTGTTTCTGGCTGGGGGCCTTAGGGCAGCTCTGTTTTTCATCGACCCGTATGGCACACGGGATATCATCCCTCGGCCAGCAGTCAAGGCCCTCTACAACCTGCCTCTTCACCTGCTGGTGTGGGCCCAGGCGTCCCTGGTCCTTCTTGCACTCAAGGTGGCAGGAGTCCGTTTGCTACCTCCAGCCTTCGAGCACCCCCCTCTGGTGGCTGTGCTCACCGTGTTACAGTGTACGCTGCAGTTAGCTGCCGATCTGTTTTCTCCAGCTCTGTCTCCCTTAGTACCCGTCACCATACAGGTCCTGTCCTTATGCTGGGGCTTGGGCCTCTGTTTGGGCTATCTTTGCTACGTATTTCCACGTATACGCTGCCCTACTCTTCCCCATCACAGTGGTCCTGTTGAGGCGAGGAGTAAGACTTGGACCGGGAGCCAAAGAACCGCCGTGATTCTGGGAAGAGTGCTGGCAGTCTGCGCAGTTCTGGGAGCATTGTGCTGTGGCTTGCATGTCTATGCTACCTTGTGGCTGTACGGGCTGTTAGAAGACTGGACACACTTCAGCTGGGGATGGTGGCTGGTGCATTTCTGGGCTCGGCTGCTGGAACTGACCTGGGGGTTTTTCCTGCTACTTCTGGCATCCTGGGTGTTCTGGAGGCCCGCCTTGTGCCGGGCAAGGGAGGAAGGAGGGCAAGATGGCAGCGCAGGTGACCTCCCGTCCCCTGGTCAGTCTGTGGGTTCCCCTCAAAGACACAATTGCTGGTCTAAGATAGTCCAAAGTCTGAGGGGTAAGCCCTGCAGAAAGTCTGACAGTAATGGTGTAGGAGGAGGAGGAGGAGCAGGAGGAGCGGGAGAGATGCCAAACAACTGGGCTGGACAAGAGCGACCTGGCGCTGATATCAGCAAGAGTCTTATAAGGAACCAGGACCTTGAGCAGAACATGGTCCAGCCGCGCTCGATCAAAGACAGCAACCACGGACGCAACCACAGGGGCCACTCGGCGGAGCGAGGCATATCTGAGGATTCCACCGGCTCCCTGCTCAGACTGCAGATTTTGGGTCCGCCTCCACAGCGCTCAGTGAGCGGCAGCTTGGACCAGGACAGAGATGCGTCTCTGTCTTTTTACGAATTTGACCTGCGGCCACCCTCCCCCATTGACCTGACTCGCAGCATCGACGAGGCTCTGCACAGAGAACATTTGCTCACAGGAGGGAGTCTGTTTCATCCTGTAATTCAGACTCCTTCTCCAGGCTCTGGGATCAGCCAGGACCAGTGGCTTCGCAGGAACAGTGATCCTCAGATGCTTTCTGAGAGCAGCGAAGCCCCAACAGAGTCCTCCATGCCTCTGGGGGGTAGCGTTCTCAGCAGTGTACCCAGCAGGCAGGTGACTGCTCCCCCCACGCCGTCCCACCAGGGCCACAGGTGGGCAGGGAACGGCATGGCCAGCGTTCCCTCGTCGGTGTCTTGCCCGGTGTCACTTCGTCCCTCCAGAACATCTACGGGACATCTGGGTGAGGACGGAGTGGACGACACGCGGCCGTTTATCACCCCGGACTCTGAAAGGGTGCGAGGGAGAGCCGGGAGACCCGGGGGTTCACGCAGTTACTTGGAAGTGAGCCGGCATGACGACTCTGCCAGCGTCAGCAGTGAAATTATAGACCTTTGAACCACACAATGGACATTAAGACCGGTGACTGCAATTCAGATATTCAATACTATAATCAATACTGTTCGGAAAGAGGAACCAGCGTAAGAGAAACTTCAGGTGATTAGTCTTAAACTTATCATCCTGCAGTCTTCTATTTTGAGGATTTCCCATGTAAAGTTATCTAATGGCTTTTAGCATAACTGGGAGATATAGCACATTTATACACACCACCCCATACACAGCTGTTTCCATCTTTTTCTCTTAAACATCATTTTATCACACACTGCGTTTCCACTACAAGAACCTTTTTCTAGGAACCGGGGTAGGTTCCGGGCTCTTTTTTTTTTTTACTCTCGTCATTTCCATTGCAAGAACCAGGGCATTATCAGTAGGGTACCAACGTAGAAATCTTCTTCTGGTGGGGGGAAAAAGAACAAAACACAAAAAAACAAACTCATGGTGAATTTCACCAGTGCTTATATTTAAATGCATTCCTAGCATCATCCTAACCTTAGTGGAAATAATTATTAAATGACTTAAACCAAGCACTGACTTGTGCTTTCGTCCGTCTCTGAAGTCAAAGCAAATGAGCCTCTCACCACATTTTTTTGGGACTTAAACCTGATGTTTAAATATTTTACAGTGTTTCTGTTTTGAGGCACAAATAGAGACACTTAAATCTCTTGTTATTTGTGCGTTATGAGCCGATTTTAAGTTTGGTAGAAATGAGGCACGGTGTATCTGCTGCTTGCTGCTGCAGCATTTGTTGTTCTTGCTCCTTGGACGGTTTAAGTATTAAAAATCAAATAACTTTTGATTGTGAAGCAATCTTTAATTCTGCTTTTTAGTGTGGCAACTGTGAAATCTTTCCAAGTTATGACAGTAGAACAGCGGGTCATATACTGTCTTCCGGTTTACTCTAAGGCTGGAGTTCGGAGCAGGAAATAGCACAACTGAGTTTGGATCATTGCGGTTGCAAGTGGAAAAACAAGAGAATTTGGTATTTGTTTTGGTGCAAACTACCACTAGCAAAGCAAGCCGATAACAATATATTTCTCTCTATTTTATGCATTCAAACACATAAATAAATATCCACAAGGAGATATTTTAAAGTACTGGTTTATTGTACCACTGGTTAAATGAGATGCAGTCAGAAGTGCTTCCCAGTAACTTGCACCCAGAATTACATTCTGGGTGCGCTCAGCCTTTTTGGATACTGAACTCGATGTTTGCCATTTGTCATCCAGCGTTCCCTGTTGGAATTTCAACGCTAGGGGGCGCGCTTATTGTTATTCCGTCTGCGGCCTGGGAAAATCCCACTTCCCAGAACACCGTTGTCTTCTTTCTTCTGCTCTGATCCAAATTTGAGTAAAGTCTAACCAGGCAAGGGTTGTTTAACGTCTGTTACATCGACACTTTTTTTAGAGCAATTCTCATAAGTTATGAATTATAGGGACTGTGAGAAAATCAGCAGAAATATTCTTATGGCTGAAAATCCCAGCTTTTTTTTTTATTTTTTTGCCACCTTAGATTCTCTCCCAAACATTTAGTGAATGAAGAAGATGTCAACCGGTTTTGTTTCATTTCCAAAGCAGAGTGAGTCTGTCGGCATCAACACAAGCAACAGGGTTTTATTCCCCAGAGTGGAAACACACACACACAAAAAAAGAAAACAACCAGGGTTGAACAGGAGGCTCAGACAAAATAGGTTCCCGGGTTGCAAAGTGGAAACGCACCTACATCCACAAAATTCTGCTTTTAACTTTAAGGCTTCTGGGACCAGACATACATTCGAACCCGTTTTAGCAGCTTGGTGTTTGTGATGTGTTCAAGATGTGCGGTGATGATGATGATGATGATGAATATCATCCTTCTTTAATGTATAACATTATCAAAATAGGTTTATATGTTCAACTCCTTGTAATGTGAGTGTTAACGGTCCCATTTGTTTTCATGAAAGAATTTTTTTTTTTGCATATCATTGGTTGTATAGTTTTTATAGAGTCTTCTGTTTGCTTTTGTTACGTAAAGATGTGCCATACATAATCCTGACTGGGTCCTGTGCTGTTCTTTCTCTAGGGTCTTAGCATTTGTATCATGGTGACTCAGCAGCAGATTACACTACGTCTAAGCTCTTATCTTGCTGTTGTATTCGCTTGTTTTGTCTCGTACGTTAAAGCCGGTTACCTAAAGATGCAGGCGGTCAACAACAACAACCAGGGAAGGCTGACATGCTACTTAAGATGTATGTTGTTATTTGGACTTCCCCTGTGAGTTTGATGCATTTCTATTATCTTAGGCTGCTGCAGAACAATGTTTGCGGGATCAATAAGCATTATTAATCAATGCCTATGAGTGCATTTTTTGGCTGAATCTGAATCAGATTTTTTTTTTAAAAGATCAATTGTATTGAGTTATTTAATGATATGCTGCACAGCTTTGCAGGGCTGCATCACACATGACTGGCTTGGCTTGAACTTCAGAAACCCCATATTAGATTCGAGTCAGCAACAAAGCACTTACCTATATAGACTGAAGTATTTTACTACTATCTTTTAGATATAAAATGTATAAGTCATAATGTAAATACTGTCCTTTTTAATGCTCATGAATAAAGTTGTGTTTGAAACATAATCATAGTTGTTACTATGAAGGACAATCTGAAGTAGTTTGTCTAAAAGCTCAGGTTGGAGTCAATACGATTTTTAGGTCATAAATTGAGATTGTAGTTGTTCAGTAAAGAACTTTTTTTTTTGGCGCATAAATCTGCCTTGAACAATAAAGTCTTGGAAGTTGACAAGATAATTGCTGTGTAGATAGAAATGGTTTATACTGTATTTCTGATAATAAATGAAAGGAGTTATACATGAGTGCCAATTCTGGACCTGTTTTTAGCCACCAAACTGACTGCTAGGTGAAATTCAGAGGTCAGACGGATTTGTTGCCATCATCTCTTCATCAGATGCTATAGGAATGTCAAAAACGCAACTTGGTTAGAGGAAAATAAACAAAGTTTTTTACTGTCACTTAAGACAATGAATGCATAGTTTTTAAATTATACCTAATTCCGACTTAACTATTTAAAAAGGACCAGCATAAATTAATAAACAAGTTAACAAGTTAAATGTTCTCTAGCTAGCCAACAGGCTAGTTTTCACTCAGTAGTCCTTGTGCCTGATGCAAAAAGGCATTCAGGAATATGTTTATATTGAGCCAATTAACATCAAATGATATCCAAGGGATTTTACGAGACAGCTCCAAACAATACCCAAGTATACTGAATTCAGTTTAGTCCTGTTTCTATTCAAATCAGTCAAATTCATTACTATATATTAGATCAGATCCACTTAGATACAGTCCAATTCAATCCAACTATAATACAACACAGTCTAGTTGATTACAATTAGCAAAGTTATCTGTAAAAAGCTTCTGTCACACAGTGTCTATCTTGTCATTAACGCAAGTGTACTGAAAAAAAAAAACCTTTCTGTTTTGTGTGTGTGTGTGTGTGTGTGCGTGTGTGTGTGTGTGTGCGTGTTTGTGTGTGCGTGTGTGTGTGTGTGTGCTAGGATCAACTGTGTAGAGTTCAGGGTTCTGCTGCTGCATGGCTTAGCTGCTGATGCAACTGTGCATGCTACAGTGTCAAGTGTGCAAGAAGGGGATGCTGGAGCAATATGTGTCTAAAAGAGAATATATTCCTGCACGCCTGAAACACAATGCAGATGGGTGTGAGGAAGCCCAGTCTCATTCACTGGGTCTTTAAAGTTAAACATTACTGTTAAATATATCGAGGTGAAACCCACCCGATTCGCAGGTCCGGTCCCCGGTCGGATCGATTTCTTCAAAATCTGCTTGCATCGCAGGACCTGCAGTCGAGATGAAGGCAACAAATGCAGTTTTCCCTCTGACTGGACATTTAAACCTGTGCTGTTCTAGCTGTTCAGTCCATTTGGGGTATAAAGGAAACCAGATTTAGAAATTCAAAGCAGAAAGTTTCTTTTTGGCTTTGCATCATCATTAGTTGTTCACAAGTGGTGTCCTTGTTTATATTGGAGAACAAAATCATATCTTTTGTAGAATCATAAATCATCTTGTTAACATACATCAATTTGAGCGTCTTGAACTGATTTTACGGGGTAAAAATGCTTAACAAAAACTTAACCAGACTCCAACCTGAACGCAGATATTGCTCCTGAGCTGTGCAGACGATTAAGCCTGTTAAGATAAAGAGCAGGAAGTGGTGAGGTGATACTTGGCTGAATTTGATATATAACGGACCTCCCGTGCTCTGCATTGTTACGTTGTTGCAAGTTTTACAACGTGTCTAGATAATGACCTAAATCTGCTTGATTTTTTATTTTTTTTTTGCTTTATGTTTTTGTTATTATTACATAAGCTGTTTGTTGAGCCATGTGTGGTCTGGTTATTCATCTGAAACTGTTTCTGCTCGCTCACTGCATTTTAAACATATATTGTTAGAAAAATAACAAGAATATAACAACATAAAAAAATATATTTGTCATAAAGTCTACTCCCTGATGCCTTTTTTCCTCTATCCAGCTGGTCCATCGCTAGCTTTCGGGTTATCTTCGTCTGTTCTGTGATACCTCCCACTGATGTGAGATGCTTCTTAGTTTTTTTTTTTGTTGTTGTTTAGTTTTTTTTTGCAGTGCAGTCTGTCTTTTTGTTGCTGTCGACATTCCAATGAGCCGGTATTATTTCACTGTATGAGGACTTGTTTTACTAAATGGCCTCCAGCTCCCTCAGGGTTGTCCCACGAAGCAGTGTGTGCCATAGAAAATACCCATAACGTTCCCTGTTCAGTACAGTTTGTTTACTTTGCTCATTGAACTTTTTTGTTCACGTATTTCCTGCTGCTTTTCACATCTTCAATAAAAGCCCAAAACCCTAAAACTGGTGTCACTGTTTTTATTTGGGTTCAGTCGTTTATATTTGTTACAAGTGAGAGTGGCTACAGAACTGTGCGAAAGTGAAGGTCGGTACTTCTCATCTTCTTCACATAGTCTTCATTAAACTGTTCATCCTGGTTAACAGTGAAATGGTTCTTCCAGTCACCAACTTTTCCTAAAGAAAACAAAGAAAAGGCAAAAATGATTAGTGTTATTTTCTGCTGCATTGATTACTTTCATTTCCCCCAATGAACAGTGGATCTTAAAAGTATATACACTCCCATTATAATGCCAAATGAGACCACGATGAAATGGTCATTTCATAACTTTTTCCACTTTAAATGTGACAAATAAGCTGTGCATTTGAACTAAACAAAACCACTGAGCTATATAATACACTGGAGTGCTAATCACCGTCTGTTTGAACGAGTCGCTTTGAAGCCACCAGCCGCCATATTGGTACTCCCTATTTCCCCTCAGTAACTAGGGAATATGTGTGCTACAGCATCGAATAACGAGGATTTTCTCAAGTTCAGGGGGGACTTAAGACTTTTAAAATGTCAAATGCCATATAGTTTTATGTTATGTTCTAAAAATATCAAGTACTGAGAAAGTCATGTGCTGAAATATTTTGCATTTTATTCATTTAAATATATATGTTTAACATTTCTAAATATATAAATAACAATATACAAAAACATATATTTACATATGTGTATACATATATATACATATATACATATACACATACTTATATATACATATATATATATTTAATATGAATAACATGTAAAATATTTCAGCACCTAATTTCCTAGTAGTTGATAGTGTTAGTACATCCACTGACTGTAGAATTACCAGTGAAACGTTTTCACTCAGCCAGAAAACTGCTTGTTGTTGCAACCAAATCCTATGGGATTCTGTGAGAGTAGGGAGTAGCAAGATGGCGGCCAGTGACTTCAGTTTTTCGGCAAAATCAGCACTCCAGTGTATTATATAGCTCAGTGAAAAAAACATATAAATATGTTGCAAAAAAAGTTGCAATGATCTGGTTTCTTACTTGTCCAAATACTGAAACTATTTGTTTACTTCAATACCTTCAGGTTCAGTGTATCCTCTGGTCAATATACAGTTTCTATGTTTAATTTTACACCCAGCGTCAATTAAAGCCAATCTGATTGACCCGTGTTTGAGATTAGTAGGAAAATACATCTGACCTTTGCGCATGAAAGGGGAGATCTTAAAATCGAGGACTTCGTCAGCTGAGCCGTTGGCCATCTTGTTGTGTTTCATGTTGCTGAACAGAGATTTTTCTTCCACTTCTTTCTTCAGGTCCGTGCTGGGGGCCAGCTCCAGGAAGGAGCAGAGCCGGCTGAGTTCTCGTTCGGTGTCCTGCCAGAGAACGTCATTCTGATGCTGCATTTGTATTTACAGTCTGACACCGTGACACCTAAACAACACCTACCTCGATCAGATCCTCGTAGAGCAGATACAGGATGTTGGAGCTGCTCTTTCTCTTCTCCCACCAGCCTTGCACGTGGTCGTGCCAGGAACCAAACACCACTGAAATGTGCCAGGTTGTTGAATCTTAAGCACTAAAATAATCTTTACCTTTACTCTTATTCTTCCTTTTAATTTGTTACCAACTTTTTCCTTCCATGAATCTCTGCAGGTAACTGCTCCAATCTCCAGGCTCTGGTTGGGCCTTATTCATGCGGTCGAAATGAAAGTATGACACAACTGTGTCCTTGGCATTACGGGCCACATAGATTATCTGTAGTCAGAAATTATGGAGAGAGAAAAAAGAAAGAAAAAAAATGACAGATTTTAAAGAACAATGGAGTCTTTGGAAGCAGAATTGGAAGTCTCAAATGTTTACCTTCTGCTATATGTGTCTCATCTTATTTATGCTTTTTGTGCAAGAGGTTTTGATATCTCAAACTGAATCCTGTTATAGGATAAAGTATGAGTTATGTTTTTTTTCCCTCCCACCTTCCTATATTTTGTGGCCTCTATTTTTCCACAGAGTAATGGCAGCGCCCTGGGCACCGTGTAAGGTGGTTCCTTGGCAGCAAGGCCTCAGTAAATTGTCCCCCCCTAAAATGTTTGTTATGTTATGGCGATTGTACTGAAACAGCAATTTCCCTCTGGGATTATTAAAGTATTTCTGATTCTGATTCAGAATGGGAAGGTAAATAAAAAAAATCTCACTGCCACAGAACTGCAGCAACTAGTGGCATCTTGGGGGAATCAACAAATCTCTATAACAGCCATTAGATGCTGCGTACATGCTAACTTGTTTTGCAAGCATGCAAGGAAAAACCCTTTTCTGTCCAGCTACCACAAATATTAGTTAATAATAATTGCTAATGTCTGTTGGGGCTATCACTAGAATGATGTGTTAATGAGATTAGCGTCATTTTATCTTTTAGGTAACGAGCAGTCCAGGTAAAGCTGCCATGAAACTAAAAATAAAAGGATGGAAAATCACCTTGTGCCCAATTTTAAGTATGTTGGAGGTAGTGGCAGTACTAACATTAATGTTACGCAGGGCGGGTCACTGTCTACTGCTTTGCAACCAATTTCAAAGAGAAAATGAGATTCTGGGCTTAGGTAAAATGCAGTGCTACCCCTGAAAATGGCAACACCCGAGGACGCTGGCCCTCAATTGACTGCACATGCCAAAAAGCAGCGAAAAAAATTGTTCAGGGCACAACTAGCAAGTTTTCTTGTTCCCCTTTTAATGCCACTCTGGGTAACTACCCATAAGCTAAAAAAAAATAAAATCCAACTACTTGGAGAATCTATGATGCTACAGGCCTCTTTCTCTCTTTGGACAATCTGGGAAAACTGCACACCGAAATGGTACAACCTTGTAAAATGTTGAGGGCGAAGGCTAAGGATTGTCTTGTTTTTCGTATATTTCTTAGCGTAGCTTCTCACACATATACACCAGAGGAGGCAATAGTTACGGATGTTGCTATATTTGCAATCGACAAACCTTAGAATTTTGCTCCCAGAAGGATTGGGGAAGAAACTGGACCGGCAGGTGTGTCTTGATAATGCGTGGAAAGCTGTTTATTGAATTGAGCTCATCCACTCCTGGTAACGAACAGTAATTATTTTTACAAATTATTTTCAAGAAAATCAGAATTTCACGTCTTTCTTAAGTCACTTTTTAGAGAAATATACCAGAGGGGAACCCAGGTATGCTGATCTCTAGGAACGGCACCCTTTCATGAAGTGGGACAGAGTTTTGTCGGTCAGGTGATGTTCGGCTAAAGTACAAAAGGTCCAGGATGTAAGAGACCCATGTGTTCCCTTAGAATAATAAAACAGCATAGATTTTGATCAGAAACTGTAGCAAAATTAAGCACAAAAGCATGGGAAAAAATAAAGATATAACCATACCTGCTTTTGGATAGCTCACCAACACAATATCATCTGGCCTTGCTTTGAAGCTCTGTATGTTAACCCAGTTGTCAGTAAAGTATTTGGTCATGGCGACTCCATGGAAGTCAAACAGTGTAGGTCGAGGTGGTAACTCCATCTGTTGGGTGTCTTAAACCTTTTAAGAGCAGATAAAACTTTTGTCCAGCGCTGGAAATGATCACCACAGCCTGAAAGAATCAGATAAAGCCCCAAAGACAGAGAGAAAAAACTAAATCTTGTGATGTGTACCACCAGGACAGGGCAGGTGTTTAAACAAGTAAAATGCTGGAAAATTTCGTTTTTGTGGAAGGGTAGATTGCAAAGTAGTTTGGATTACAGGGGCTGCCGGAGCAGTTTCGGTTTCATAAAAACCTTATTTTTGAAAGATGTAAATGTTCTTTTAACGTTTACACTTTCATGCAGGTGATCTCCATACAAGCTGAATATTTTGAACATACTGAAAAAAGAAACTACAAACCTGTTTTTGCTCTGACAGAGGACAGGAAAAGCGTGTTGGGAGAAGTTTTTCACAAGTTTTAAAGCTATAGAAGGATCCAGTCACATGTCTGCTCACGGTGCTCCTGAGGAAATAAAATGTTGAAAGAAAAAGAGGAGGAACTCTTTCAACTAAAAAACATGACAGAGGAGGAACGAGAGCTTTGCTTCCTCTCCCTGAACATAACTTTATGGTTTCTTGAGAGGACTTTGGAAGGTATAATACAAATAAAAGTATAATAAACAAAGTTTTTTGATCAGATCAGTTCTTTATCAACAAACAGTGAGACAGACATGCAAGGCTTCATGGGAATATAATTTTTTAAAACATGGTATACCATACAGTTTTTCTCAAATGCTAAAACACAAAAGCCAATCCTCTGAACCAAATGACCAGTTGTCTAAACACATTTACTAAATCTAGCCATCATTTTTCAATATCATAAACACATTTCACATGAAGACACAATTCACAAAACACAATCCTCCATTCACATAAATCTTAACACATTTTTCCTTGCTAAAACACAAGTTGCAAAATAACTCTGCTCATATTCTCAAATGAAAGCTCATGTGATGCAAAATGCTTGCCACAGTCAGCAATATTTGAACAAAATGAACACACCTGGCGTCATTCATTACACACAACGACTCAAAATTGAAAACACCTGTTGCTAATGCTGTGACCACATGTATAAAAGCAAGTTCAGAGTGCACAGTTTGCTGAAGATTCCAAACAAACACAATGGATGAAGGCAGAGTCAGGGGAAGAGGTAATCGCGTCAGAGGAGGGAGAAGAGCTGGCCAGGGAGGAAGAGGAGCAGGCCATGGTGGAAAAGGAGCTGGCCAGGGAGGAAGAGGAGCAGGCCAACAAGGAAGAGAAGGTCCAGGAGGAAGAGCAAGACAACCTCGTACCATCATTACGGACGAGATGCGAGCAACAGTCATTGACCATGTCATTGTCCATGGCATGACAATGGGTGAAACAGGACTAAGAGTCCGTCCAAACCTGAGTAGGTTCACCGTGGCCACCATTATCAGGGCATTCAGACAACACAACAGGTATTGTACTCTATTGCTTTCTTTGTCACAAAACAATTTTACAAGCCTGTGAAAGTAGTCTATTACAGTAGTTTCAAATCAGTTCTTACTGTATTGTAAAACATGTCAATTGACGACACGTTTCTTTCTTTAGAGTTGAAAGAATGCCACATAGAGGTGGGCGGTTTGCCATATTTACAGCGGCACAAGAAACCCCCATTGTGAATATGGTTCATGAGAACAACCTCATCAGACTCCGGGAGATCAGAGACAAAGTCATTGACGATAATGTGAACTTTGAGGGCATTGATGATGTCAGCTTGGCCACAATAGACCGAGTTCTCCGGCGCCAAAAGATGCGGATGAAACAAGTCTATAGGGTTCCCTTTGAGCGAAACTCTGCATGACACAAAGACCTACGTTATGAGTATGTGCAAGTAAGTATACATCCATGTTCACAGTACAGTTAGTAAACATACTGTGTTGCTCAGTGGCCTATAATACAGTAATATGCTACCTGATTGACTGTTGTTCTGAACACCTGTGCACTTTCACATTTTCACAGAGAATATTACAGCAATGGCCAGACCTCATGTGTACCTCTTCCTGGATGAGGCTGGCTTCAACCTTTTATGTGATCATTTGGGACAATGTACGCTTCCACACAACAAACCAAATAAGTGAGTGGTTCACCACCAACAGTAACCACTTTTTAAACGTCTGTCTGCCACCCTACTCCCCTTTCATGAACCCTACAGAGGAGTTCTTCTCATCGTGGAGATGGAAGGTTTATGACAACCATACACTAGAGAAAACCTCCTAAGGGCAATGGAGCTGGCGTGTGTTGACATCCCAGTGGAGAACTTCCAAGGATGGATCCGCCATTCCAGGGCGTTTTTTCCACGGTGCCTGGCAAGAGACAATATAGCCTGTGATGTGGATGAGGTGATGTGGCCTGATGCAGCTCAGCGACATGATGCCGCACAGTGATTGTGGTGTAAATACTGTAAAATGAATAAAAAAAACGTAACACCCTGATCATGTTTTCAAGAGTACTGTTGTGTGCAATAGATTCTGCTTTTGCAGTGAGTTGTGTTACAGTAGTGTACAGAATTTACTATAGATTTATACCCGTCATACGAAACTCACAAATCTAAATGCCCAATCCTCTGCAGAACTCTAAGAAGATCCAGAATTGTAAAGTTTCTAAAAATATGCATTGGCAGTAAAGAAACAAAGAACCTTCTCACAAATTAAGCATTGTGTTTTCAATTGTTTTGCTGTAGTGTGTAATGATGTGTATAGTGTTTACATCTTTGAAAGCTTTGAGCTGCTCTTTGGGTGTGAAAGTTTTAGTTTTGAAGGGAGAAGGTGTGGTTGTGTTTATGTAGCTTTAGAAAAGGGTGTTGTGTTTAGACATTGGAGAACATGGACGAAACGTTTGTGAAATGTGTTTTAGCATTTGAGAAAAACTGTAAACACTTTGACATTATGGCAGTTCAGACTTTACACATTTCACCAGCTGCAAGAAGCAGAGGAAACAATCTGCTAGACGGTTTAATTTTAAAGACCTGCTAGTCTAGAGATATATTAAATACCAAACTGTGCGTTAGCTCACCTGAATGTTTCGTCTATCTTTGCGTGGCTCACATAAGCAGTGCAAAGTCAGCTTCTTATCTAAAACCTATCCTTTTTAATTCAGGTTGTCCTTTTACTGTTCAAAGGTACAGTATCTTGCTCTCAAGCATAATTTTATAGACCATAAAATTGCAAAACAAATGAGGTTTTGACTAAACTATCTGTATATTATTATTATTATTATTATTATTATTATTAATATTATTATTATTATTAATAATAATAATAATAATAATAACTTTATTTACAAATCACTTTCAAACAAAGTGCTGAACGGAAGGTGAAACAAAATAATAAAACAAGGAATAAAACAATACAGTTTAAAATCAGGTAAAAATCATAAAACCATATGACCAAAAAGGGAACACCAAAACTAAAACAATATAACTTTAGGCATTGAATTAAGCCACATAAGATAAAGTGAACAAGTGGTTCTTTAGTTTAGCTTTTAAAAACCTCCACAGAACATGCCTGGCGAATGTCTTGAGGGAAATTGTTCCACAGAGATGGGGCAGGAGAGAGCACGGGTCGGATAGACCATTTAGTACCTGCAGGTGAGCAACAATATCTTGAAATCAGCTCCAACCTGACAAGGCAACCAGTGAAGGGACTGGACTGATATCCTCATATTTCCCAGTTTTGCATTTTGAACCATCTGCAGGCCTCTAAAATTTGTAATAATGAACTTTATGAAGATTACTAGAAGTGTTTTTAAAGATCTCGGAATAATGTCCGCATTTTTGTTCAGGTCAGCATTTGTTGCTTCAGGTCAGTATTTGTGCTCAGCTGCCACCATCATGTTGAGCTCCAGACCTAAACTGGACTTTTACAATATCTTGTTTCTTTTTCATTTCAGCCATTCTGCCCAGACCTGTTGCCATGCATTTCATCATGTTTGACCGCTAAGGACTGCATTACACACAGTCTTAATGAAATAAGTTGTAGCAATGTAAAATTATACTACTGTAAATCAAAGATAATGCTATAGTTGTTCATGCGTTGTTGCTTAATCTATCAGTCTAATGTGAACTATTTTCATGATGTCTGCGACATACTTCTTTATATCTTGGAACAACTGTAGATGAGAAATTAAGCTTTCAATCTAATTGTGAGGCTTATCAGTGCCCGTACTGATAAGGAAATTCTGCCATTTTGATGTAGACCGAACCATAAAGACCCAATTTGATCAAATCTGTTTAATTCCTTTTTTTTGGTGGCAGGTACAGCGCATGGCCACTTCTGTTCAAAAGAAAACTCCCCTCGGCTTCAAAGAAAGTTTTGGCTCCTTCCCTCCAGACGGATCTTTGTTCATGCTGCTGGTAATGAAACGACTCAGACTCAATCGATGGACTGTGTATTTATCTCTTCTGTGCCCTTTTGTTTGTGGAGTGTTGAGGACTGCAATATTTTATGGCTATTTTAGAATCTGCTTTTTCTGTTCTTTTCCCCACTATGTGGATATTTCGAACCACTAATAAATCTACCTTTGGGTACAATTGAATTAGCATTGAACCTTGAATTTCTTGGTGGTAAAACTAATTTTTACCATAAATAAGGAAGCTTAATCTAAAGATAATTAAATACACACTCACAATGAGCTAGTAAAAGATTCAAGCTGATTTAAACTTACAAGTATTTATTTTATTTCTTATCGCAGTAATGAAACAAACAACAAATAAAAAGACAAACCAAAGACAAACAACATTTGAACTTATGAGACTTGAAGCGTAAATGTCTGAAATATGAACAATCAAATGAACTGATCAGACTCTAATGGTTATTTGGAGCGTATTGGATCTTAAGAGATCTTATTTGATCGTTGCAAGAATAAGTTCACATCCTTAATTAAACACTGCATCCATTTAAAAAGTGAGACACAATCAAAAGGAATAATCAAAATTACAAATAGGTGTACAATGGTTTGCATGACACAGAGAAAACCCTGAAGAGGCAACAGCCTACAGAAGTCAAGATCTACAGGCTGTTACTCTGTAAAGCTAAGAATCATTCTGGCTAAAATATTACAGTGTCCACGTGACATGAGGATAAAATAAAAAGGGGTTAATTAATATTTTGGGAGGGTTGGACAGAATACACAGGCGTGTTTATGGTCAGTGCATGGGAGCCTGGGTCAAATAGCAGCAAAATTGCATGACTGCCCCATCACCGGACAAATGTTTTGCACTTATTAACAGTCTTTCTTCTTGAAAATTTATTAACTTCTTGTGAACTCTGCTATCCATTTCTGTACTAAAAATCCTGCTCAGGGTTGATATGAAGGCTCAAAACTATCCCAGCAGTCATTGGGAAGTGGTCAGTCAATCACAGAGTCAACACAGAGACAAACAGGTAAGATAACAATGTGCACGCACACAGATACAAACACACCTAGGAGCAATTTATAGTATGTGAAAAAGCATGCATATTTTTGATAGACTGTGGAAGGAAACCTGAACCTGTGCATGAGGGAAAGCTGCAAAATCCACACAGAAATGTCACAGCAGAGATTTGAACCTTGGATTTTCTTCCTGTGGTAGACATTGTGCGGCTTAAGGCAAGGTTTTTAAATTTCAGTACGAAAGCACAGAGCAGGGTTCTTCATTTTGCTCTTATAGTCTTCATCGAACTGCTCATTCTGTGCCACGGTGAAATGGTTCTTCCAGTCTCCTACTGCTCCTGGAAATCAGATGAGATTGGATCAATGATAATTTCAGCTAAAGATGGTGGAAGTCTGCGAGAGCTTTTCTGTAAAACTTTTCACAGACCTTTTCTGTAGAAAGAAGACACGCTCTGGTTCATCAGTGGGAGAGTGGAGAAGTTGGTAATTTTGTTTTGTTTCATGTTGTCAAATGTCACTTTAGCTCTGACATGTTCCTTCTTTTCAGTTGTTGGAGACAAGCCCAGAAATGAACAAAGTCTGTCGATTTCTCGCCCAGAGTCCTAGAAATTATGAAAGAACACTTGTGAAATTATGCAAATTACAACGTGTTGATAATAAATAAGAAGCTGAAGCCAAGGCACTGGAAGAATCTCAGGAGGCAAAAAAATTAAATTGGAGCCTTACAGGCAAAGATTTTTGATGCAAAACAATAGGTTAGCTAAAAATAGAGAAAATAAACAGATAGATAGATAGATAGATAGATAGATAGATAGATAGATAGATAGATAGATAGATAGATAGACAGACAGACAGACAGACAGACAGACAGACAGACAGACAGACAGACAGACAGACAGACAGACAGACAGACAGACAGACAGATAGATAGATAGATAGATAGATAGATAGATAGATCTTGTCTTGTTGTGTCTACGTGTTATGTGTAATTATGTGCGTGTTTCATCAAAACATTTAATTATGGTATAACATAATGAAAATAAAGCTAATTTGAAGACATTTGAAGTTAGCAACAGAATTTCCACTAAACGGTTTAAAATAAAATATCAAAGAAAGTTTAATTGTCTGTTCCAACGTAACAAACCAAAGTATCAAAGGCGTTTTCACCAACTAGACCAAAGTTCTTTTTTCATATCAGATCATTTCTGACTGTTGAGGTAGTTGCTGTTTCATCTCTTCTCACCTCTATTAAGTCCTCATAGAACATGTAGTGGATATTAGAATAAGTCTGCTTCTTGTCCCACCAGGCGTTCACATGCTGATACCACGATCCAAACACCACTGGAAGCACGTGTTTGTTAAAATCAAATTGAAATTAAATTCTATCGTTGCTTATATTTCGACTCTATCAAACTGTTATACTTACTGTTTCCCTTTATGAAGTTCTGTAGAAAGCAGCTCCAGTCCCCTGTTTCTGGGTGGACATGGTTCATGCGTCCAAAATGGAAATAGGAAACGGCGGTGTCCTTTGCATTCCGAGCCACATACACAATCTGGTAAAGCATAAACAACAAATTAGGTTTTATCTGTTGATCTTAATGACACACCGATGTGCGAGAACATGTGTTTTACCCTACTGCGTTGCTCCCAGAACGACTTTGGCACAAACTGAACTGGTAGGTGGGTTTTAATGAGGCGAGGAGCAGTAGGGAGCTGGTCTGCCAAATCTTTGCCTTTATTGGGAAAAGGATAAATTGTCAGCTTATTCAGTGTGAGTCTAGATTCTCTTCATTACAATTCTACCAAATGAGGGAAAAGACTGGCCATTAGAAGGGTGTCCTAAATTTCTTCTTTGCTCAAAAACACATTTCTATGGATATCTTTTGTTCAGTGAGTAAAACATGGTTATTTTTTCTTCTGTAAGTACAGTTAAATTGCTTCCTTTCCCAGGCATTAAAAGTTAGATTAGATATCAAAATGGAAACATTTCTCAAAGAATAACATTGAATAATATTTCAGAGGAGTCCTTATTTTTTTTACATGACTTTGCAGATATACAGCACAGCACCCTCAACATTTATTAGCACATCTGGTGAAGATGTGGAAGAATTCCTTTTTCATTTCTGTGGCATGTATCACCGTAGAAAATATTGGAGAATCCAACCTTTCAGAAAAGTACATTTATCCCTATTATTTTCTATAGAAAGAAGTGTAACTAATGCATTTTGTAAAGAGTTGAACTTTAAAGCTGATTAAAATGTTGATATATGAGGAACACAAATGTTAATTTAGTGATTTATGCCTTAAATATATTTATTGGGTCCACTGCTAGATCATTATATTTGATAACTGACATTCTCTAGGTTTATTACCTGACATTTTTTCTTACACTAATAACCTGTGGCTTTCGGCTGTTAACTTTGTATTTAGACTGGAGGGCGAGAACAGATAGGGTGCTGCGGTTGGCTGACTGTGCCAACATCTGCAAAAAGTGAAGGAGTATCCAAGTTAGGTGTGTCAAAGTTAAGGGTAGGTGTGACCTAAGTAGGATGAAACATGGGACAGGGGCTGCATCCTTTGAAGGCCACATCTGTGTGCCGATTATGACCGCGTCACGAAGGCTGTCCCAATTCATGACTCCTTTAAAGGCTCCATACGAATGTGTCTAATGATAGCTTCTAGCTTTTGCTCCTAGCTCCTGTTCCTTCACCTTTCATGGGGTCAACAATATGAACACTATTGTGGTTAGGAAACTACAAAGTGCGTGCCCCCTTCTCTCTGGACATTTTTGTTCATTTCTGTGGGGTGGGCTGTGCTTGAACGTCTCGTCATGCACAGGATTCTGGTATTGCTTATAGCTCCTTAGCACTGGTAAGGGACATTGCCAGGTTGCTATGCTAAAGCAGCTGTGAGAAAGCACACAGGCTTCTTTGCCAAAACCTCTTTCCTTACTGACTACAGTATTTGGACAGCACTTACATGCGACGCCTACTGAATTGTGCTATATAAATAAATTTGCCTTGCCTTGCCTTGCCTTGCCTTATCATGGCGACGGCTGACACACTTCCGCTTTGACTAAAAATCCTTACCCAAAAGACGTTTTCGGATGCAGCCCTTCAAAGGTGACCAACAAATGTGTCCCTTTGCCCAATTTGAAGGCGGGGTCCGGCATATCCTTCGCAGCCCACCCTATCCCATGATTTATTGCCGGTTGAAGAGAACATTTTAAACGGCAATAGCAATGGAAATGTGCATAAAGTTTTCTGTGACATAAAAATAACTTTTAAAAAGGTTTTAAAGGAGAATCTAGCTGTGTAAACCAGAAACATCTGCTGACATATTTGCTTCATTTTAAAAGTGCTCGGGCGTGTTTGGACATGCCAATATATCTAAAGAAAACAGCGGTGAGCCATCTTGGCACAACACACAATGTTTGTGATAATGGGGGAGGATAGGGGCAGAAAAATGTGCAAAACTCCCTGTGAGAAGGTTTCTTTTCAGAGTGAGGCTAGGCTGCTTCAAAAAATATATAAAAATTATTTAATTTATTTTGAAGCTTTTTACACCAGGGGTGCCAAAAACACAAAGACTGCTGTTAGTAAGTGTTGCTGCATTAAGAACGCCTCTAAAATTGAACCTTTGGGCCGATGAGGTGCACTGATCTCCAGGAAAGGCACTCTCTCCTGCAGAGGGACAGAAGAACGGCAGTCTGAAATTGTGTCATCAAAGTAGAGAAGATCCAGAATGTACGAAACCCACGTCGTTCCTGTGATGGAAACACTTAAACTCAGATATAATAAACTGAAAACAAGGGAAAGATTCGGCATACTTGAGCTCACCTGCTTTAGGGTAAGTCGCTATTAGAATATCATCTGGTCTCGCCTTGAAGCTCTGAACATTGTCCCAGTTGTCTGTGAAATATTTGACCATGGAGACGCCATGGAAGTCAAACAGAGTGGGGCGAGGTGGTAGATCCATCTGTAAACATCAACAGGCTTTATCTATGCCCTATTGAGTTTTAAATAAATAAGGACTTTACAGCCAACAGTAAAAAAATAAAATTATTTTTTAAAAATAGGGGAACTCCAAGACTGAAACATATTGACATTGATGAAGTTTTGGGAAAAAGTGTCAAACAATGCTATAAAAAAGTATTCACCCACTCACAGAATTCTATTGTTGTTGCTTTTTTGTCACACTTAAATGTTTCAGGTTATCATATTTTAAGATTAGACAAAGATTGAAAAATGCAATCCAAACCAACCTGGTTCTATGTGAAAAAGCTATTTTCTTCTAAATCTAATAATTGGCTCTGTACCAACCATGGAAGCAACAACTGTCATCGAGCATTTGCAATAACTGGCAATGACACTTTTACGTAACTGTGGAAGATTTTTGTCCCACTCCTTCCAGAATAGTTTTTTAGTTAATCACAGCGGAGAGTTTTCCAGCTTGAAGCTACTGTTAAAGCATTACAGCATCACGGCCTATTGGAAGTCCAGACTTGGTCTAGGACAATCCAAACCTTTCTTTATTGCTTTTGGAAGCTGACTTACTGTTGTGCTTAGGAGTTTTCACAAACCTTTGTGGACGCCATCTCCCTCGGGATCTTCTGCTAGAGAGAAGACTTTGTTTGTGCTAGAGAGAAGAACTTCACCACCATGTTTCTTGGTATGTCAGCAATGGGACAGAACTTCCAAAAGGTCCACGGATTGTTTTCCAAAAAGTATTGGGGATGATCAAGATGTTTTGTGGGAAATGCTGGAGAGGCTTTTGTTTTATTTCGGATCTGCTGTCGTACTTTCTGTCTGCCATATTTAGTTTTTTTTGGGCTGGCTAGCTGTTTGTCTCTGCTCTGCTCCACCTTCACTGTGGTTAACTACTAGAGCAGCTACAGATGCTCTTTTCCTGATTGCCTGGATGGTTTTCACCTTTCTCTCTGCTTTTATGTACATGCCTTCCACAGCCTGTCTCAGATTGCCTTCAAGCCTTGTGTAAGTTGCTTGCCAGCAATTGTGTACATCACCTGTTCTGACCTGTTCTTGTTCCTGGATTCCCGGTTTTCCTTCCCCTCACTGGATACCTCATCACCCTGTGATTTCTGGACGCGCCTCTTGGACTATAGCCCAGCGGACATGTTGGCCTTCTTCTGCCTGCCATTCAGTGTTTGATCCTTTATTCCGAAAAATGTTCTGAGAACCCGACAATTCAGCCAGACAACAGATTTACATTTTTAAAAGGTTTATTGAAATGGATGAATAGTGGCTGATATTACAGGCAGACAGAAACAGACTTGACTGATGAGTAGTGGCTGACGAGGCAGGCAGGCATGCAGACCAGAACCAGAGATGAAAGCAGGAACTGACCAGAGTTGATGATGCAGGCCGAGGAACAACCAGGACGGGCAAAAGCAAGCAGCTGGATCTCAAAAGGAGCCAAACAGACCTGAGCAGCATGCAGGCACTGGAACCAAACATGAGTGGGGCTGAACATGAGCAGAGACACAGCATCCAGCTGGCTGAGCACACAGGAACTGGTAGAAATCTCGGCAGCAGCGCACATAAGATGGGACAAGACGTTCCGGCATGGAGTGCATGACTGAGGCGGTAAATAAGTATAATATAAATATATAATATAATGGCGACGGGTGAGCAGGGTTGGGACTAATTAGTGGCAGCAGGTGGAGCTGATCAGGTGCTGAGTGGTGGCTGGGAGGTGACTGACCAACTGGGTAGTGACTGGTGGCTGAGAGAAGTGGAGCAAAGAGTGGAAAATCATGGCACCCAAATCATGGCACCCTTGTGTGTCTTGCGGATTCTACTTCCAGTCTATTCAGCCCGTCATCTCCCGCTGTGAGCAGCCTGCCTTCAGCACCGTCTGTCTCCAGAGGTGGAGAATCCAGGATCCAAAAGTAAAAAGGTGGTCCAGAGATTAGCACCAACCATTTGCATTTCCAGCTCAACCACATAGACAGGGACTAAGATCAGCCGGTTAAGTGAACAGGATGAAGAAAAATCAGTTTTTACTTTCCTGATGCCGGATTCCCCACTTCTGTCTGCTCTCTTCTCACACTGGACTTTGTCCTGCCTGCACCATGTTTTTATTTATGTTATTTTTTTTCATTAACCTTTTAAGCGCAACACAGTGTCTGGCTGAACTATCGGGTTCTCTGCTTCAGTTATTTAACATCTGCCGTGGCTTTGGCCTTGGAGCTCTCCTCTAAATGCCATTTTTACACAGTTTCTTCCATTTCGTTTTATTCGTGAATTCTTACCTTAACTGCAGAGGTAAGGCTGGCAGTGCTTTAGATGTCCCGGGTTCTTTTGTGACCTGAGTTGTAGACGCCACCCTTGAGTAATTTTGGTAGAGCAGCCACTCCTGGGAAGCTCATCAATGTTAAATCTTTCTCAGTTTGTGGATAATGGCTCTCCTTGAGGTTCCAGAGTCAGTCCACCTGCCTGCCTGGCTGGCTGTGTGTCAATGCACTTTGCAAAGAGGTGTGTGTGCTAACTGTGTCACATGTTATGGGTCTTTGCACTCGCTGTCTTTGTCTTTCAGTAAGGATTCATTTAGTATACTGTGCTATACTTTTTGTAATAACGTCCAAAGTCTAAGTCATGAAATCCAAAGAAAGAAAAGTGGACATTTATACATAAAACCTAATTAAAACACAGTTGCTCTATCTTACTGATCATATTGCTGTTAATGTTTGATTATTCTGTCTCCTTTGAACTCTCCTTGAAACAATCTCTAGCTGGTTAAAAATTGAGGCTCTCCCTTTTAGTTCTTTATCCCTGTGAGCACACAGGTGATTTATACAACTGTCAATGAGTTTAAAACCTTTGTCTATGGCGTAACATGACATTAGATGTCCATCTTTAAGAAAAATGAACGCCACACTCACCTTGTTAAAATGATAACGTCTTGCCGAGTAGTCGTGTCAGAGTCAGAGTCTTCTGAACTAAAATCAGTTTTTTTTAGCAATATTCAGCGTAACATGTTGCTCAACTTCCTCAGTTTCACCAGGGGATTTATTAACTCGCTGACTCAAGCGCATGAGCACATGTGTTTCTGGCTGGACAGTAAAGTCAAAATGTGTTTGACCAAGATTTGATTTCCGTCCAGATCTACCTCTGGCATGATGCTGTAGGGCAGTATTTCTTCATTTTTTTAATTTAATCTTTTTTTGTGTGTCTCCTTACAGATCTCATTTCTGGTCATTTTGGAATAGTTATTGCTTTCCTGCTGGTGTTCATTCTTCTTCCTCTTATATTTAGTTTTCTAAATATGCTCTCTCCAGTTTCCTGCTTCTCCCAAAGTAGCAGAATTTAAGCCTCTAATCATTACCATGGGGGTTTAAAGTAAAAAAAAAAAAAAAAAAACCTGCCTAGGCAGGGTGTTTGACTTTCTGAAGCCAGATTTACCCACCTATGCTACCAGGTGATCCATTATAGTCACTAACAAAATATTCTACCTTGATCTAGCCATCCTTGCCTTTACCCACTTTTCTGTCCAAGGTCGCTGGCTGAGAGGTGGGGAACACCCTGGACAGGTCGCTAGTCCATCACAGAGTTTGTAATTTAAAAAAAAAAAAACTAAACCAAAGAGTGATTGCTATTCAGCTACAACATGTGGAGTGTTTTACAGGAGCCGTTGTTGAAACAGAATCATTCTTTTATTACAAATATATAAAATGGGGTTTGCTAACCTGAGTAGTTAAAGCTTACAGTCATTACATCACTGGCCATACATTTTATTGTTTGAAATCAGCACAAAATAAGCTGACGTCCATTAATCACATTTTAACTTACAAAGCTATTCCTGTCTTACAGTAAAAGTCACATTTAATGAGCGTGACCCTCTTTGTCGTCGGTATTGTTCAGATTTCCCAGCGGAGCTGCAGAGTAGGGTCCGTCATCTTTCTCTTGTAGTCTTCTTCAAACTCTTCGTTCTGAGCCACGGTGAAGTGATTCTTCCAGTCACCAACTTTACCTGCAGAGATGCAGACATAAGATGCTTGCACTGTTGTTTGAAAGTTAATTTCGACATCTTGCAACACGCAGGTATTCATCATACCTTTCCGCATGAAGGGAGAAACCTTGAAATCCATCACTGGCAGAGTGGAATAGTTGGCCATGTCATTTTTTTTCATGCTGTCAAACTGTACTTCACTTCTGACCTTTTCCTTCTCCTCGACAGAGGGAGACAAACCGACAAAGTTGCAGAGTTTGTCTATTTCACGTCCAGTGTCCTGTAAGCATAATCAGAAATCATCCTTGCTTCATAACAATTTAGTGGCAAAGTCAGGAGAGCCATGGAAGATTAAAACGAATTACCTCAATCATATCTTCATAGAACATGTAGTGAATGTTTGAATGGGTTTGCTTCTTCTTCCACCATCCGTTCACATGGTCATACCAGGAGCCAAACACCACTGGGTGGCAGAATAACAAAAACAAGAGAAGGTTTGTTCAAAAGGAAAGTACATCCACTTTGAATTCAAGTCTTTACAGACTTCCAAAACCAACTTAAAGCAAAAAAAAAAATATTACTCGGTGTTATATATCTAACAAAACTAAGCTACATACAGATAAAAACATTATAAAGTAGATCAACAGAACAACAAGGAGGCAGTCATTTACATGCTGGATGCCAAATTACATCAGATACAGAGACTGCTGGATAAAAACAACCCTTACAGCCAACTCAAGGAAACTGATATATAACTCTAAACAATGGACACAGCCTCATTTAAGAAAACTTACATTTTATATTAAAATATGCCAGCAATGATTTTCAAGGTTTGGCGCCCTTGAGTCGGCTAAATCTTGGAGAAGGTTTTAGAAAGGTTATTGCCAAATGGGAGGCATGCTGGGCTTCACGGTGGCACACCTGCAGCACTTATGCCTTATAGCAGTTAGGGCCTTTGCTCAGATCCTGGCCCAGGGTCTTTCTTCATGGACTTGGCATATTCACCCAGACTTAGCATGTTCTCCTGAGTGTGTCTTACAGGCCAAAATCATGAGGCTAATTGGTTATTCTACCGTTACCCAGAAATATGAGTGGTGTTATCCTGACAAGCTCTCCAGGGTGTATCCCACCTATTGGTAACTGTTGGAGCTATTTTTTTTAGTAATAAATGAAAAAAGGTTAGCCTGTTACTGTATGGAGACATTGAAGACAATAGTTTCATACATACATTTTCCCTCCATGAATTTCTGGAAGTAGCTCTTCCAGTCTCCAGCCGCGGGTTGGACAAGGTTCATGCAGTCAAAGTGGTAATAAGACACCATGTTGTCCTTTGCGTTGCGGGCTACATAAATTATCTGAAAAAACAACAAAAAAAAACGGCATTCTGTCAAAATCAAAATTGCTTTAAACCTTAGATAAAATCTGAGTCCCAACATGCAGCTTCAGTGTAGCCAATGTGCAACCTATAGCATCATCCAGTATTTCAATTTATTGTGGTCCTATTACGAAAATGCAAACGACAGGGAGGCTTCTGTACCCGGCAGTTCTGCTCCCAAAAGGACTTTGGCACAAACTGCACCGGTAAATGGGTTTTGATGAGTCGAGGGGTAGTCGGAAGCTTATCTGCCTGGTCTGTTCCTGTGCAGGAATAGAAAAAAAAACACTGAATATTTTCTTCCTCCGAAAAAATGCTACAAATTATTTGGTGTTAATAACGCACAAATTATCTGCACGTTGCTGGTAAAGTACTAGTTTTTTTTATTTGAAGCCCGCTTATTTTTTAAAAGTACCAACTAAAATCTACCTACACTTAGGAGGCTAAGATGGTGAAAATTACCTAGAATAAGCAAACATGACAGAGACACACCTGGAAAAAAACCTGACAAACAACGTGACCATAAGTATAAGTATCGCTAAACTGAGCATCACTGAAGGCAAAACTAAACCAAGAAAATCTGAAACTCAAAACTGAGATGACGAACAAATCCAAATCCTACAGATTAGGACACTAAAACGTGTTTTTATGGGCTGCAGTTTGGCAGTCAATTGAGATTTAAAGTGAGTAAAATGCAGATCGCATGTTGTCTTTAACCTGTCACCACGTTTGGGATCATCATCTCCAAAAAAGGCACTCTCTCGTAGATAGGGAGCGTTTTCAAACGCTCCGGAGAAATCTGGCCAAAATACAGCATGTCAAGGATTTGGGAGACCCATGTGGTCCCTGAAGAGAAGCAGAGGCGCATAATGAGGCATGAATAATGATCCCAGCTGCATCTCTCTCTCTCTCTCTCTCTTACACACACACTCACACACACACACACACACACACACACACACATCTATGATCAATAAAACATGTAAAGATGCTTTAGACCAACCTGCTTTTGGATACGTAGCTATAAGTATATCATCCGGTCTGGCCTGAAAGTTTTGAACGTTTTCCCAGTTGGCCGTGAAAATGTCCGTCATCGCGACTCCATGGAAATCATACAGCTTTGGCCGAGAAGACGAATCCATCTGTGATAAAGGAAAGTGCAAGGATAGACGTCAAATTGTAAAACCTGTTTTATTGTGAGGTGAAACAATGTAAGTAAGTAAGTACGTAAATAAACTTTATTTTATTGTGAATCACCACAAAGTAATTCACAATGAAAACAACCATAAAACGACACAAAATAAAATGCAACACCATAGCATAAAACTAAACTAGTTAAAAGCCAGTCAGAACAAGTGGGTCTTCAACTGCTTCTTAAAAGTATGAACAGAGTCAAGACAGCGTAGAGATAAAGTTCCCCAGTCTGGGGGCTACAGCATTAAAAGACCATTCCCCTCTGGTCCTGAAATTAGTTTGTGGAGAAATTAACAGTGTTTCGCGGATCACAAACTACAAGAAGGGGAATATGGTTGTAAAAATAATGTTGAAATCTAATGGTGTGAGATGAAAAAAAAACACGTTTTAAGAAAACAAACAGACCCATTCCAGTCTTCTCACATTTAACAAGAAGACATGAAGGAGTGAGTTTAGTGAAAGCCTGGAAGACAATGAGAAAAGGTCTGACATTTGCAACTGTTTAATGAAACTATTTAATGCATTCTCATGACAGCCCTGTGCATTTAAACAACTTCCTCGAAAAGCTATTTTTAGTATTTAAACACCAAGAGCTAAATAAAACCTAAACTCCAGTAGGTTACAATGTACAAGATGGAAGTTGCACAAGGGAAATAATTTTAAAAACAGCAAAAGCTCACATACTTTGTTGGAATCGAGAGACATGTTGCAGATGGAGTCTTCTTTGCCTTCCTTTCCTGATGTTTCCTGTGTTTCCTGAAAGACAGAGAGAGCAGCGTCGTTCTCCACACATTACATAACCATTCTCTGTTATAATAGGCTGCCTTTCTGAATTGGTTCCAACTTCCAGCCCCTCCTTATCGCTCCATGTCTGAACTTTTGCCTCCATATTTCCTCAGATACACACAGAGCTAAAAAGAATTCATCAAAACTCAGCACGACCTTTTTCCAGCTCCAAAGATTGATCTCCTTTGACATAATAATACAGACAATTTGATCAATAAAAGGTTCAAAAATTTATAAAACATGCTTCTTTCAGTTGTAACCTCAGTGAGTAATTTCAGTCAAGTTCAAATTTGGATTCTAACTCGGCTGTCTGTCCTGTCTAACCTGTTTAGTACATGAATTGTGGCTTAAAGCCAAATCGATATGATCCTTCCTGCATTGTTGTGCTGCTTAACAGTTACTACGAAGTGCTTTTGCTCATTTTGCCTGTTGTGTTTTAGTTTGGTGCCAGCAAACAGGCAAAAGTTCAGCTTTGTTGACTGAAATCATGTTGTTTTGGAGAAAGGAGACTTTCTAATACAACAATTTTATAAATCTAGTCACACTTGTCCTTTTTTTTAGCACTTGTGCTGTGATGTACATTGAGACCATACTAACATGGCATGTAAAATTATGTAACTTTAGCCTCAGGGAGACAACCTCTTGTACGGTATGTGCTTTGCTGGAAACAATTTTTTTGTGCTTTTTGTTCAGAAATAAAATAAAAATCCTTAGAACAGCGACTTATGATCATTCACTTCTTTTTTAAAAGATAATTATCTTGTTTTTCTATTTGTGTTGTGTTGATAATACACACCTGACTGCTTCAGCAGCAAAAAGACAAGTGTTTAACAATTATTTACTGGCCATACCTGCAGATAACGTTTGAATTTTATTTTACAAAGTCATATAACATAATTTATATATGAAAAGCAAGAAAAAAATGGGTAGGAAATGGACTGGAAAATGGTCTCCCAGAATTCTTATTTTATCATATGAAGAAACCAATGTTTCTGTAATAAAAAGTCTTGTTAAAAAAGTTGTTAAAAATTATGAAACATTGTCATCGATCATCTTAGATGATATTGCTGGTGAAGATTCTCAGTCATCCAGGTGAGATTTGGATGGTCATTCCAAAAAACAAAAGTAACTAGACTTGTTTTCTGTAGTTGAAGACGTTTCGCTTCCTCTCCCGGAAGCTTTCTCAATTCAAAAAGTCTGGAGTAATGTGGAGTAACAAGCTTTATACCATTGCCAAACAAAGGCCTTGCAATGGCTTATATAACATGCAAATTCAATCGAAACAGGTCCACCCCTTAGTAATGGGCGGTCGTTAAAGCCATTAAGCCAGCAGATTGGACCGAAACTGGTCCACTCCTCTGTAACGAGGAATCGTTGAGTTGTCATCTTGGATGATATTGTCTTGAAGCTGTCTTGAGCTAAAGCCACTTTGAAAGTCCATCAACAAAGGTTAATGGCAGCATAATATCTTCACAGTTATAAAACTTTGATTTTGAAAAATCAAGAGGATGTCATTGAAAAAAAAGATTATCAAGAAGCAAGATACTCTTTCAATGCAGAGACCGGTCTTTATTGAAGGCAAACAGCATTCAAGGTGCATTCTTCCCCAAACGCACACCTAGTAATATAACCCCTGTGTCTTTATAGGGAACAAATGTACACAGACAGGAGTATCCTCTGTGATGAACAGGCAAAGAGCCTCATGTGCTGTATAACAGCTCCATCTTGGCTCCTGACCTTTAACCTCTCCTGCAACATCCTCCCCAGGTTGCAGGGGAGCACCCAGAGCTTTCTTCTTGCTGGTATTGTAATTTTGTTATGGCCACGAGGGAGCGGTTTACCTCCGTTGAGCATTAATTTGCACTCATGTTTCTGTAATACCAAAGCCGTATTACAATATTGTACTATACAATATGGTATACATATTACATTTTTTTGTTACAAATATATACATAAATACTGTCGTGTGAAACTGAAACAACACTGACTTTGTTAACTATTTTGGTCAACCGCTTAAAAAATCAGGAATACAAAAAAAGTGTTGGTTGGGTGTCCAGTGTAAAAAGTAAAGAAAGGACATGTATTTAAAATTCCCACTTCATCTAAATTAGGCAAGGAAATAGGAAGTGACGAAGGAGGATATATGGCAGGAGAAATAGGACACAGATGGACACCGGAGGAAGACATTACAACGGAATACAGAAATCAATTAAGGTCAAAGTCTTTTAAGGAAAGTGCAGAAGAGAGGAAGTAATCTTTTCAAGGTTAAGGTTGGGGCATACAGGATTAAAATCAATGAAATAATCAATTCATGGCTATGTGTGGATCTAATGTGTGAATGTGAGGTCTGTGATGTTCCAGAGGATGCAGAACATATTATTTTGAAGTGTAGTAAATATAATTATGAGGGGAGTATTTTGCGTGATAGGAGGTATGAGTTGGGACACGGGTGGAACTTGGAAGGAATATTAGGTGTCAACGAAAAAAATGAGGGAAGGATATAAAGCATTCATTGTATTTATTAAAGATACAGGCTTAATCCATATTATATAGGTCATTATTTATTTATTTATTTATTTATTTATTTATTTATTTATTTATCTATCTATCTATCTATCTATCTATCTATTTATGAGAATGTAACCTGAAGTATTAATCCTGAAGTTACATTTCCGGTACACTAGGTGGCGATATCCACCTGAAAATGTTGGTTGCGATGTTGGTTCCCCATTAAAAACAGGGAAGAAGATGACGTAGTGACGAAGGAGGAAGTGACGCGACAGGACGTTTGAAAAAGTACACAACCAAGATGGCGTCTCCCGGCGAGGCAGACGTGAATGCTTCACACGTGGAGGGAAAGGGAAAGAAAAAGGTACTAATCAATATTATTTGTGAGAAGGTCGGGCTGACGAATTAGTGCTTTGATCGAAAACACAAATTAGCAGCAGGTTAATCTCTCTGAGTCCCGTTTTAATGTATGAAATGAAGGCTTTAACCCGAATGTCACCGTGTAGTGCTGTTAAACTGCCACTCTGGTCATTTCCATCAGCCTCCAGCTCGTTACTGGCAGGAGCTTCCAGACAAAGAGAAAGGCGAAAACAAAGATGAAGGACAAGTTGAGCAGCAGCAGGAGGAGAAGAAGAAGAAGGAGCAGCAGCAGACACAGAAAGCGAAGAAAAGAAAGCGAGATGAGCGGCCGAGGGATGGAAAGAGAGTCATATCGGGGGTAAGAACAGGAGCTCCGACGTCCTGACTGCAGGACGCGTTTTATCCTCGACGTACACGAAATGGCTCAAACACATCCTACTTATTGCTTGAGAAAAAAATCGGAACACGACGATTGGTGATCTAGAAGGTGACTCGATTAACGACTAATGTAGGCATAACATTATGACCCCAGCTGTGTGTGTTTGTTCCCATGCTGTGGTTTCTTGGACCAGGATGTTGGCAGTAGATCGTGCACGTTGTGAGGCAAATTAAAGCTTTTCCTCCTGCGTATCCCCAAAATGCTCGAGTGGATGGAGATGTGGGGAACCTAGAGCTTCGTGACAGTCCCTCAAGCTCAATGCTGTCCTTTTCCAAACCATTCCAGGGGCAGGTTTGCGGGTGTGTTATCCTGCTGTTTCTATGCAAGGGTGTATATGGTCCTTCTCAAAATATTAGCATATTGTGATAAAGTTCATTATTTTCCATAATGTAATGATAAAACTTGAACATTCATATATTTTAGGTTCATTGCACAGTAATTGAAATATTTCAGGTCTTTTATTGTCTAAATACGGATGATTTTGGCATACAGCTCATGAAAACCCAAAATTCCTATCTCACAAAATTAGCATATCATGAAAAGGGTCTCTAAACGAGCTATGAACCTAATCATCTGAATCAGCAAATTAACTCTAAACACCTGCAAAAGATTCCTGAGGCCTTTAAAACTCCCAGCCTGGTATGAACACTCAAAACCCCAATCATGGGTAAGACTGCCGACCTGACTGCTGTCCAGAAGGCCATCATTGACACCTTCAAGCAAGAGGGTATGACACAGAAAGGTATTTCTGAACGAGTAGGCGAGTAGCTGACCTGAACCCCATAGAGAATCTGTGGGATATTGTGAAGAGAAAGTTGAGAGACACAAGACCCAACACTCTGGATGAGCTAAAGGCCGCTATCGAAGCATCCTGGGCATCCATAACACCTCAGCAGTGCCACAGGCTGATTGCCTCCATGCCACGCCGCACTGAAGCAATAATTTCTGCAAAAGGATTCCCGACCAAGTATTGAGTGCATAACTGTACATAATTATTTGAAGGTTGAATTTTTTTGTATTTAGAACACTTTTCTTTTATTGGTCAGATGAAATATGCTAATTTTGTGAGATGGGAATTTTGGGTTTTTATGAGCTGTATGCCAAAATCATCTGTATTAAAGACGATAAAAGACCTGAAATATTTCAGTTAGTGTGCAATGAATCTAAAATATATGAATGTTCAAGTTTTGTCATTACATTATGGAAAATAATGAACTTTATCACAATATCCTAATATTTTGAGAAGGACATGTATATGGTCCGAAAACAGCTCTCAAGTAAGTGGGTCGTCACGCCACCTCAACGTTGTTCAAAGCCTCACCGTACCTCTAGTAATTTGCTTTCTAACCATAGTGCATCCTGGTGTTTCCAAGGTAAAGACCCACGCTGAGCCATCCATGCCATGTAAAATCAAATCTCTGGTCCAGTTCTGATGCCAGTCATTGCACGTGGTCGGCCCTTTCAGCAGTGATCAGAGGTCTGAGCGTTTTCCCCTGACTGGTCTGGGGTCGTGCAGCCCCATATGTAACACACTGTAAAACACCGCATCGGAACCAGTATGCAGTAGCTTGTCTGTTGGATCGGTCCAGTCGTCATTTCCCATCAGTAACCAGTAACCCATAGCCGGTTCATCATTGTTCCTTCATCATTGTAAAATGACGTTTCTAAATGCATTAAATTCAATGACCAAACGCTGCCTTATAGAGCCCACCTACTAACCGCTACCACGGTGAAGAATTAACTCACGTTACCCGTCAGTGGTTGTAATGTTATGCTTGATCGTTGTATTCTGTCTGCTTTGTTTTGGAGATCACACTGTTTATGAAACATTCCCACAAAGGTTTTCCTTTCTATGAAACTCCATACAGTAGATGGTAACGCGTGATTATGCTAAAAGACAAAAACACTTAATGTCACCAGATTCCCTTAGTTTGAGTTACTGGAGGTAGATCAAGCCATGGGGTTTATGATGATGACTTTACTAAAATAGTTTAAATCTACTAAGTTTAAATTAAGTGTACACAAACTCACAACAGATGCTGTTCTTTAATTTAGGGTCTTAAAAAATGAATCTCTCAAATTGATAAAAAAAAAAAAAACATTGCCCCAATGCGGTACCGCGCGCGAGCTATTTTTAGAAACACAACGTCACAATGACGTCACATCACGTGGTACGCAGTGGGGCAAACTTTTGAAACCCGCCGCTGCTTTGCTTTAAAAGAGACATGCGTTAGCCTAGGTTTTACTCGGTAAACGACTGCTTTTTCCAAATCTAAGACCATGGTTTTTAAACATTGTTGCTATGGAACGTGCAACAGCGACTCGAGGTACGCTGATCGGCCGCATATGAAGGATGTTTTCTTCAAGACTGCCAAGGAGAAATGTGTGACACCGGGGCGGTCGGCCTACACAACAGTTCAACCCGGAAAAAGTTACCAAATTCAAGTACATATGTAGCAAGCATTTTGTCGGAGGAAAGGGCCCAACCGAAGAACATCCTGACCCAATTCCAGCGACATCAAGTCAAGGTAAGAGTATTTTGGTGGCCGACATGTTAATAAAGTAGCGCCTGCTACCATGACAGCATATAGGCTGTCATGGTAGCAGGCGCTAACATGATAGCCTGCTACCAGGATAACTTACTCAAAAACATTTCAAATGAGACAAACATTAAACATATATCCATTCCTGGACGGTGATTGCAAACAACAACAAAAAAAAAAAAACGGCCGACACTGCCATGATCGCCGCGCAGGAAAAAAAAACAAAGCTTACCGTTCGATCAACTCGGCCAGTTTTCCAGTTTTTTTAAGCCCTCGAACCTCAAGCCATCGTTTGAGCTGAAGGTTGGTGTGTTCTTCGACAGTTCGCCCAGTAAACCGTGCGCCTGGGACATCGTCTTGGGAAAGTTTAACGGCTGTAAAGTCGGTCAGATCGCTGGTTCTGTTGCGCTTGTAATAGCTGGGTTATCCGTGCTTTCTCTCCTGTATGCCCTACCTAAGCGGCAAAAGGGGCGTTGCTCTTGAGACGGTGACGTCACGTGCGCGGTACCGCATTACAGCCTCACCTTGAGCCTAGCAGACGAGTGTATGGGGGAGAGGAATGACTGCAAGGCGCACTGGTCATGTTTGGCTCAACCCATCCTTCATCCACCACCACCATGCTCGACTCTGGCTATAAGGTGTTTGAGTGCAGTATAGCCAAACGGCTCTATTTTGGTCTTATTTGTCCAAAGGATTTGATTCCTGAGGTCTTGTGGTTAAGTCAACTCTGATCTGTTAAACAAGGCAGACATGTTTATAAGTTTTCTGATTGTACCGTCATGAGCTTTGACATTAAACACGCTAACTGGGGGCCTTCACAGCCTCAGATTGAGTTTGTAATGCAGTGTTTGTGAGCGTTGCTTCTGCTGGGCTGTCCATCCTCCAGGACAGATTAGCTGTGGTCCTAAGCTTGTTTATCATTAGTTTCATTAAATATTCTTTTACTTTATAGCCTGACATGTACGAGTAAAGGTCAAGTTAACCAACGTAGACAAAAACTGCAAAATTACATCCTTGTTACCAGGACATTGCTACTACTGACAACTATGAGAGTCTTCATTTAACTGTTAATTCAATACTTTATTTTATGTAAGTAACACTAATTTGAAGGACATTTGCTACTTCATTGTTGGATCATATTATTAGAAGCTTGATTTCAAAGTGCAACTAAATGCAAGCTGTAAAACAAGCTTGTAAAATAAGATGGCATCCTTGTAAACAATGAAACTATAACAAAATGTTTGCTGCTAGTGGGATTACACAATGAGCTAAGAACAGTAAATTAATGAGTTAGTGTCTTGTCTTATACAGACAAAAAAGGCAATGGTTTCGCTGTTACAGCAATTAAAAAAATAACAATAACTAAAAACAAACTTAAATATGTCCAGCATTGTATGCAATTCTCTTTATGCCATTAATGCCCAGTGAATGCATTTGCAAAATAAAATCCTGGCATTCCAAAAATTAAAACTTAAAGAAATGTAAATTTGAATGAGTCCATTAAATCAATTTATCGGCCAGCCCTACAATATTTATTGATAGCCTTTTACCTTTTTTTTTTATTTAATCATTTAATTGGCTTTCATTGAAGGACAAATTTAGTTTGTATTAGAAACATTGAGCTCAGAGACCTGAGTTCGGTCTATGGAAGAAACGGGCGACTGAAAAATCAAGAAAGACGACCAGCCAGCCTGACTGCATCCTCTTGGGGGCAGCAGTGTCCAACTCCAGCCCGCCAGTATCCTGCCTGTTTTAGATGTGCCCCTACATGAATAAAGCCAGTAAAGATAAATATTTTATTAGCATCAAAAACTCACTTCTTACAATCTCAGCATGGAACATGCTTTCTCAACAGAATCACAGATTGTAGTTAAATAAGTGTGGAAAATAAGTGCAAAATGAACCTAAATGTAACACGATTTAAAAATATTTTAACAGGTATTATTTTTTTTCAACATGTTAAAAATCCAGAAATGATCTTTGAAGTGTTTCATGAAGGATTTCATACCGTGGATTTAGCTGCTTGAGAAGTTGTAGCCCGGGTTTTTCCACAGTGTAAATAGGAACCTTCTTCGTTTGCCTCATATGCTAAAATATTTAGCATCGATACTATGCCAAATTACTGTTGTATCCAGATACAGAGTTTGAATATCGATACTTTTCAGAGTATCAATATTTTTGACAACCCTATATATTGGTAACGTTGAACTGTTACTGCAGACTGTAGGAGATGTTTTCATGCGGCCATCGAGCTATCCATGCCAAGAATATACAGTGAAATCTGGTATTAGGTGTGAAAAGTTCACTTTAGACTCTCTATGAATCGTTTTATGCAAAATCAGTCCTTTTTAACTGATCATAGCTGACAAAGACTCAACATAAGCAACCACAAGTTGCAACATAAATATAACTAAAACATATAAAATACAGCGCAGCTAGCGTTAAGCATTACCCTTTAATTTGACCAAGAAGTACACTATGTTTATGAACAAAAACTGAGTTACCTTCATGCAGGTGAACATTTGTCTTTTCCTGTCAACCCCTGTTGTGTTCTATTGCTCTCCGCCAGCATTTAAATTTTTCTAAGCTTCTTTTAGGTTTTCAGAAAGGAGTAAACTGTGTTCCACCTTATAAACTTTCGGGTTCACATCTGTCTGAGTTGCATGTTACACTTAACCATTTCTTTCTCTGTTTTAACTGTTAATTGAATACTTTATTTTATGTAAGTAATGCTAATTTGAAGGACATTTGCTACTTCATTGATGGCTCATATGATTAGAAGCTTGAATTTAAAGTGCAACTAAATGCAAGCTGTGAAACAAGCTTGTAAAACAAGATGGCGTCCCTGTCCTTGTAAACAATGAAACTATAACATGTTTGCTGCTATTGGGATTACACAATGAGCTAAGAACAGTAAATTAATGAGTTAGTGTCTTGTCTTATACAGACAAAAAAGGGCTATGATTTCACTGTTCCTGTGCAACAGCAGCAATTACAAAATAACTATAACTAAAAACGAACTTAAATATGTTCAGCATTGCATGCAATTCTCTTTATGCCATTAATGCCCTGTGAATGCATTTGCAAAATAAAACATTTAACCATTTCTTTCTCAGTGTTTTTAACAAAATCCCTCTGACTGCAGTGCGTTCGTAAGGCAGAATCTCGACAATGTTGTTGAAATTAAATGACGTGTAGCTGCGGCAGATACGAGGCATTTCAGTGTGGGACAAATTGCGATCGCTGATTGGTTACTGCCGAATGTCCGAGGTTGATTGACGGGTGCCGGCACGTTAATTGGCCTCCTGGTTAAAAAAGAACAGATGTGATTGACCATATAAAATATCTAAAACTTACAGGATACTGATCCCGGAGAACTCACTTCCTCTCAGTACCTGTAAACCAATGCACTGTTCAAAGGAGTTTTTTTATTTCCTCTATCAGGCTGCTGAACTTGGACTCTTCCTATTATAGTTTCTTTTTGTGAGGATACATGCAGCTTATGCTGTTTGTGTTGTTTCTTTCTGTTAGACATACATTTTTATTGTTGGTTGTTTGAAAGTACTGGAAGGTTACAACCAAGTTGCCCGTTCAGATTTTTAAAAGTTTCCAGAGTCGGACGGTCTATATTTAGACGTGACTGTATGAGTGAGTGAAATTTAAGCAGCAGAGTGAAACCAGTATATCTGGGAGTGTGAAGATTAGGGCTGCACAATCCTAAGACGCCGTTTGCTGATATCTGTATCTGAATATATCTGAATGTTGTGGGGATGATATAAAATTAATTGAATAAAACAAACTAAAAAAATGTTGATGTATTTCTGCTTTGGATTCATGGCAAACTTACAAGAAAAAACTCTTTGCATCTCAACAATAAGGTTTATTTTCAAAAAGTTGCCTTCAATCCATGTCTGCTTTAGTTTCTTGATTTTTATGCTGTATTAATGAAGTATATTACAGACATAGAGCCTCAATTTATATCTAAATGGCTAAAATGTATTGCAGTCTTTACGATATGCATACTACGTACAGCGATATTCCACTAAAAATAAATGAGTGATTTGTTGTGCAGCCTTAACATGAAAGGAGAGTTGCTCAATTAACTAACTTCTGATCGTCCGGCTGCGACTGGTTGTTGTCATTGGGTGTTGGTTGTTTCCCAGCTGTCCCTTAAATAACACAGAAATACTGCGTGTTATTCTTCTACAAAGTTTATTAGGGTGGTGCATGACTTTATATCCTCAGAGTAAAACGTGTGTACCTCCCCCTGTTATGTTTTCATTTAGGTAGCATTGGTAGGTATCGTATGTATTTTAGTGTTTTATTACTGCTATGGTATAATGGATGTATTTTCACAGTCACAGATGTGATCTAAAGATACAATTTTCTCTATGACCCCCTGCATCCCGCGAATTTCGTTGTGCAACACAGCAATTATTCATATTCCCATATTCCTTCTTTGAGCTCCAATTTTAAATCCTCTCTTTTCGTTTTTTTTAAAACTTCCTAAATTATCGCCGTCTTTCAGAAATCCGACCCTTTCCCCGGGCCCGTGCCTGTCCCGCAAGACAGAATGCAAAAATTCAAGAGGAACGACAATATTCGCAAGGTAAGCTTCTTTATATCTGAATGGTTTCAGCTCTGTGCAAATAGCTTTTTTTCTCTCTCTCCCATCTTAATCTCCTTACTACTCTATTGTCGTTTCAGACCCATCGGAAGCATTACAAGCTGAAGGAAATCATCACTCGCTCAGCGGACGCTTCAGACATGGCCCAGAAACAAGCCGCTCGGTTTGACATCCTACTGCCAGAGGACGCGGGGTAATTTACTCAGCAAGAAATTTGCAAGACGCTGACAAAATCAGATATGAAACCGTGCCACTTTGAACCGTTTCTCTCTTTGATGGCAGCTTTTTAGAAGGGGATGAAGATGAGGACACGTGTACGATCTCACAGGAGGATATTGCGGATGCCGTGGACATTACATCTGGAGCAAAGGTACCATGGCTTTAAATAAACCGTCACATTTTAACTGAAAAGATTTGCTGAAGTTGCAAAATCTTTTGTTATATAACTCTGCTAACTATTGTGCTTTGGAGCTAAAGAGTTAAATAGAGACTATATAACAGAAGAAGTAGTTTAATAATTTGGTCAAATATATTTTATGTTAAAATACAAAATCAGAAAATGTCATAGTGCCTAAATGTATTGAGACTGCACTGTGTGAAAGCAATTGAGGATAATTTATATGAGAAGTATAAAGACAGATAAACTTATTAGGTTACATATATTTAGGTCCTTAGTTGTTTGTAAAAATCACTAGGGGGCATTAGAGAGCTTTGCTGATGCCAGAGAGAGGTATGTTTTGCACTTTAATGTAATACATTAATGGGTTGAGGTCTATATGACACTTTAATTGCACTGGTATCTGCTTTTAATTATAAAGTTCAACTAGATATTTACATACTCTTATTAAAAAGACAATATTTTCATTTGATTGGGTGACATTAAAACAAACTAATCTCTTCCTTTTAGATTACGAAATTATTTCTGCTTTTTTAAATGCCAAAACAACAAGAAATGTATCTTTTTAAATTACTCCTATTCAGAACTTCATAAAGGTTAAGATTATGATACATTTAAACAATTTGGAGTTGCCATTATGAGGATGTCATGGCCTTTAAGCTTCTTCACATTTGATTTAATTGGCGGTAGTACACTTGTGGACGTATTTTAAGCCAATTCATCAAACACACTCCTTCCTTGTGACATCATGGGAAAAACAAAAGAAATCAACCGAGAAATCAGGAAGAGAACTGTGGATCTCCACGGTTCTAGTTCGTCTTTGAGTAAAATATTCAGGTAACTAAAGGTGCCATCTTTGTCATGTTTAAGATGTTTAAGATGAGTAAACAGCGTGAAGATGTCCAACTATTAAAATGTGCAGTAATACGTTTCTGTATCCTAGAGATGAACGTGTTCTGGTGTGAAATGTACAAGTTAACCCCAGAGCAAAGACAACAGACCTTGTGAAAGTGGTAGCTGTTAAGTGTAATAAACCACAGGGAAATGCGTTCTACTCAATGAAGAAGCCAGTATTCTGAAAGAAAGAGTACAAATTCACTCAGAGACAGAGACCTTCGTTTTGAAGACAAATCCAAGGGTCCGATGAGACTAAAATTAAAGTGGTTGGTTCCAAGTCTGAGAACCCCATCCCAACTATAAAGTACAAGGGTGGCAGCATCATGCTGTCAGGGTGTTTTGCCACACCAGGGACCGATGACTTTCACAAAACGGGTGACATCATGGGAGAAGAACATTATGGGGAAATGCTGATGCATCATCTTATGCCCTGACTTTATTCCATATAAAGAATGTGTCAGCTGAGCTGAAAAGGTGTGTGAGCAAGGCAAAGGCACCCTCCATGCCTGGCTCAGTCACAGCGGTTCTGTCAGGAAGGAAATCCAACACCTTCCAGAAATTAACTTTCTGATCCAAATTACTGCATCACTTGGAACAGAAAGTTAATATCTGGAATTGTATAAGCCTCAGAATTTGAAGAAGGCAAATGGAAATAACTGTAGTGATCTTAGCTGACCGGGAAAGGTTTGGTATGATTTAGGGCTGGGCAACATGTCAAGATTTGTTTCCAAAGAGATTTAGGATGAGACTACATCGTTTATATTGGGAGGGTCTGTGTTGCGTTAGAATTATACTTTTATGTATTCCAGGAGGTTATTTTACAGGCGTTTTTATTTATCTACAGCTGTTTGTTTAAAAATGTGCCTGTAAGACATTTGAGATAAAGCTTTCATATACCGATGCCTTTTTATAATTTATGAAAAGAAAAATAACATACTGAGATAAATATTGTATATTCAGCCTAATAAAATCAATATATTTTTGCTCCATATAGCTCAGCCCTAGTATGATTTAATGTTAGATGGTGAGAATGTCTTTTATCTTTATGTACAGTGTATCTAAAATCCCAAAATAAGTGCATCATCAAACTCCATTATATTGACCGTATTTTCAATCAAAACGCCATTGCCCGTTCACGCAGCCACTCTTGACATAATGACCGACAGGTAGATCCGGCACGGAGCACCAAACATTATCGATGGGTTTAAAGTAGAAGTTGAAAAACGTTATGGGTTGCAGCATACATAGTATGCTGCGTTGTTCTTTTGTGCATCTTGGTGCACAGATTTGTAACATCGCTCCATCAGTGTTTTATGTTCCGTGAGCAAGAGGCCTTCCCAAGTGGCCAGTAAGATTTGCATCAGGAATTGGCCAATTATGTAACCGATTTGGAAAATGAGTCCCGCTTCATTGAGCCGGCTTACCCAAAGAAGCATTTCCTTTTACGGCATAGAAGAGCCCCAGCTGGGATGAGCTCAGCTCTTTTCAAGCTGATTCAGAGAATGAAACCAAAAAAAAAAGAAAGTTTGGGATTATTACCACATTCTGATGAGTTTGGATGAATCGATTGAAGTTTCATCTCTCCTTTGTTGACTTGAACCAACATGACATCTAATGGGCTGAAAGGGGACAAACCCTTTTTTTTTTTTAGCCCATATGTACATTTTGTTGTGTTCTTGGAGCCTTTAGGAATGCAGGAAATAGGAATTTATTCTCTCTAGGTGATGCGTAGTTATCTTTATATTCTGTTTGGGTCATGTATTCCAAGCCATTCAGTTTTCTCTATGCTCTATTAGTTTTTTTCCGTCTTTTTTTCACCCAAGAAGGATGACTCTAATTGCCTTTTTTCCCCAGTCCTGCAAACTTTAAAGTTTTTTTTCCCTCTCTTTACAGTATTTTAATCTGAAACTATGTCAGTTTGGTCCATATCGTCTGGATTACAGCAGGACTGGACGGTTAGTATCACTCGCTGTTTCTCTCATGGCTCATTACATATGATTTATGTAACATGATTTATGTTGCATGAACAGGAACAATAAAATCAGAACTGTTAAGATTTTTAAAATGTCAGCCTGCAGCTATTTATGATTTATATTCCTATTGTTTTGGGGTTTTTTGCTCATAAAGTTGAACACAATTTTGGCAGTCTTTCTCCAAACCATCCTAATTGTTTTGTATATATATTACAAGCAAATACTCGTAATAAAACATAAATGATGCCTGCTTTCAAAATCCTAGCATGTTCAACTTCAAAAATCAGTTTATGGTTTTCAGTTTATTTTATTTGTATGAATCCAATTCAGAATAAATGTCACATCAAGACACTTTACAAAAGAAACGGGTCAAATTTGTTTGCAGAAGTGTATAATCAGTTAGTCCAGTCATAGAGTAACTTGTTCTAGGTTGGGTAAACTTTAAATGTTTTCAGGATGAGCTTTTATAATATTTAATCTTTAGGACATTTTTATTCAAAAATAACAAAGCCCTTGTGTTTAGCTAAGTAAAACATCCGCTCTTAGAAGTTAACCTCATTTGTCTGAAGAGGTTTGCAAATAAAGAGTAAAGCCTGGGAAATCTGGAGGTCTAAACTCTCCTTGTGTCCCTGTTAACTTTTATGACATGATCGATAATGGATTATAAGATAACAAGGCCTCTTATTGCACTAAGGTGGAACTTTTGGCATTACAACAGCACAAACACAAGTAAATTACAGTAATAACATAACATAATGATGATGATGATGACGATGATGAGAGTAATTAACAAGAAATATAATGGCACAATATCCAAACAGGTGTTGAAGATATAATTTTAGTAATAGCAGAAATAACGACAATGATGTGTATGGAAGTAGAATAGATTACTAAATGAAGTATTACACTATTAAAAAAACTATATACAATAATGCCCTTTAGACGGATGATATGAAGATATAAACGGCATGTAAGCCGTAATGGTCAATAAAAACATATGAACATCTGGAGAGTTCAGTCTTGCTCTTAGGTGGAATAATTGAGTAAATTAAAAAAATTGTCAAAAGAACAATAAATAAATAAAAAGGGCTTAATTATTTACAATTTTTCAAAGTTTGTACAACCATTTATGATCCGAATCCATCCCTCCACAATGGTAGGTTTCACTTTTAATCATCATTTCCTTTGACATTTTAATTTCCTGCCAGAATTATTTCTGGTTTTATCCTGTGTGCGCTATATGTCAAACATTATGGCACTGGGTGTAGAAACAGTCTAGACTCACACGGGTGTCAAAGTCCAGTCCTTAAGGACCGAGATGTGTCCCTGGTCCGACACGCCTGAGTCAAATAATCAGGTAATTAGCAGGACTCTGACTGCATACTGAGGAGCTAATTGTGCCATTTGATTCGTGTGTGTGGTACCAGGGAAACTTCTAAAAGTTTCAGGACACCGGCCCTCGAGAGGATGTATAGATGAAATGTCTTCTCTCTATGTTAAGGCATGTCTTCCCCTGAGGTTTGAATTGGAATGTCCTGACAATATTTTTAGGATTGGCTCTGCTGGTCCCACAAAGTCTCCCACAAGCATCACCACTAAAGCTCATGTGTTTTCTGGAGCCAAATAATAAATAATCCCAGAAATGTTTGTGAGAGTTTACTGGTAACTGTTTGATTAGATTGGTAATTTCTAGATTGTTACAGTTTCTGTTAATGTATTTTCTCTGTAATCTCCTGTAACCTGTTAAAACCAGATGTGACTTAAGTTTTAGTTTAACTGTGTAGCGACATTCAGGACTCACAAACCGTCCAACTTTAAACAAAAGCTGAGAGTTGTCTGGAGAGAGGGAGATGTTGACTCTTGGGAGGAAAAATAATCTGGTTTAACGTCAGTTTTTATTTATTGCTCTTTTTTATGTTTGCTTTGTTACATTTTTCCCAAACTTTTTGTTTTTTATGTTAGGTTTTCATAGAAACACTTTAAGACTCTTTTCCTTTAGTAGTCATGTTTGTAATCTAGTGTTGCTTTTTCTTCAGCCATTTGCTGCTGGGTGGGAGGAGAGGCCATGTGGCCTGTTTAGACTGGCAGTCCAAGCAGCTCATGTGTGAGATCAATGTCATGGAGTCTGTCAACGATGTAAAGTACGTTTAAAAAATAATAATAATAATAATTTTTCCACTGTGCACAAACATTCCCATCGTGTGTTTTGAGGTCTAACAGAGAGTTTGTCTGGTCTTAATTTAGGTGGCTCCACACCGAACACATGTATGCCGTGGCTCAGAAGAAGTGGCTCTACATCTACGACTCCAACGGAATAGAGTTGCACTGCATTCGCAAGTTCAACGACGTCCTGCGAATGCAGTTCCTCCCGTATCACTTTCTCCTGGCCACAGCGGTGAGTTTAATGTCCCCTGAATACCATTGATGCTCCATAACTTCAGTTTTGTTTATGTTGGTTTATTTTAAATTGACCCGCTTACTCTTTATTTTCCCCCAACACACCTGGATCTTAGCAATTACCCATCAGGGTTTATGTTTGCACTGACTTAAAGAATACGCTCTCATTCAGAAAAGGCCATTTTACTTCCCGATTGGTCTCTCGACTAACTTAGATCAAACAGGACCTGTGGTTCTCAAAGTTGGTTTAAACATGTAGTGGAAAATGTTATTCTTGTTCTGCTTGTGTGCCCTAAAGTAATCACATCCTCTGTTTTCATGCGGTATGCTGGTGAACCTTTCCTGATGCAGAACAAGTTTCATTTAGAGGCACATTTCATCTCTTTTGTTAAAACTGAGTACTCCAGCTGGGGATTCATGTCCATCCCATCTCATAATTAACAAAAGCCTTTGTGTAGAAATCACATCTGGTAAAAAAAATTAAAAATAATTATGGTACAAATACGAGTGTTTGTGCTCCGACTGACAGAGCAGCTTAAAATTCTGTATCCTTTGGTAATTTTCTTACATAAGTTGTTTTTTTTTTTGCACAATAAACACCATGCAGTGATTTTATATATATATATATATATTTTTTTTTTTATGCTAGTGGCACCAAAGTTCACAATCTGCGTTCAGTCAAGAAGACACCCTCCTTTATTTTGCAAGTCCTAGCTTTTAAGATGCCGCTGATCTGAGTTGGTCCAGAGCTCCAGAAGCACTGGCTGTTTATCGCACTGCAATAACCAGAAGCCAGTTTCAGCTTTGTGTTGTTCTAAAGTAAACATTTTGCAGTCAGTTGACAAGAAATGTGGTGGTTTTCCAAACAGGGTTTTAATTAAGCCAAACGCAGATGTCATGCTAAAGCATGCGTCTGCAGCCTGGGGCTCCGGAGGTCCATGTGACTCTTGCCGAGTTTGGCCTGAGAAGTATTTTTAATTAAAAAGATAAAACAGCTTGTTGTAGCTGGAGTTAAAACCTGAAAATCTCAGCACATGCTTTTATTTTATTTTATTACCCAGTCAATGACCAAAAATATGTATTTAAGATCAGGTTTTTGTGTAAATAAAATGTGATCAAAAAGGTACTAAATTCACTTAAGATTAAAAAAGAACAGATACAAAAGTCTTGTTTTAAAAAAAAAAAAAAAAAAAAAAAGATTGACAAAGATGACAGAATTCAAAGGCTTCTCTACCAGGCTTTTCTAAACTGCAGGGACTTAAAAAAGGCTTTAAATCTGAGTAGTACCCTGAATCATATTACACTGTGAAGAAGAGAAGCAGAGCCTCTAAGGCGAGGAAGGAGTCGCTGTTGTCTTGTTACACTGCAGGCTGTATATGGACTTCCTTTCCGCTTTTCTCTCTCTTCCACCCTTTTCTTGGATACAGGCTGCAGAAGGCTCCAGTTAGCCCTGGAATAAACCACAGCTTTCCCACATCGATGGTTTTGTGCATTTCTTGAGAATCTTGTGTTTCTGCATTGAAACTTCAAGCAAAAAGCTGATGAGATGCTTCTTTTAAATTTCCACATGGTGAAATTCCTAACAAAAACTACATATTCTTCATTTTCCACCAATATGAAACATTTCATTCAAGAATTTTTTTTTTTTGGTACTAAAACCTGAAATCAAATACTCTTATCAGAATTAAATTTATTTAATTTACTTATAAAGAATAAACTATTTATACAGTATGTGTTTATAAAGCTAAAAAGGGGTCATGTAGGTGCGACAGACAAAGTTTTATTTATCAAGAATAAGGATTATAATGGCTTTTTGGATTGTAAAGGTTGCTGCCCTCTGGTCTAGTGTTTTTAAATTAATGCTCAAAAGCGATCAGAATCCTTGGTCTGTAATTACAGGGGATTAATTCAAAGCAGGCATTTAATCTGTACTTCATATCTTCAAGGAGGGGTATGCTTGTGTTACTTACGGCTTTAGCTGATAGGTCCCAACACTGGAGGGGCGGCTGAAGTTAAGGCACCATGATCTTTTATACCTCTAATGGGGCATTCCTCAAATGACGTCAAATGACTAAGTTTAGAACAGCGCAGCACGCATGCCTCACGACCATCTTGTGGTCGTACAAACAGAGCAGTAACGCTTGAATAATTTACTTGTATGAGTCAAATGGTGAACAGATCTGTCCTATCTCCTTAACAGACATATTATGGCAACAACAAAACACAGCTGCTGTGTTGGTATCTGCCGGATTGACTCTTGATATGGTAATCATGACCATATGGAGTTTTTTCATTGATTTTTTATTTTTTTTTTAAACCCCGAAGGATTGGCCAGGGATGTCAGTGTTTGATACGAGCGTGTAACCGAAAGGACTTTACTATACATGTAATCTGACCAAAGACACCAATGGGATCGCTACGTTTCCTTGTTGGTTAGGAGTCAACATTTCAATGTTCAGACCTAATACCAGCGTCTGCAAGTAAGCTACGTTTGTTTAGCCTTTTCTCAGGGTGATGAAAACGTCATCATACGATCCATGAGGGGTGTTCATGTGAGCTGCACTGTTGCATAGTCTGCTTATTGTAAACAAGTTTTTTTTCTCTAAAGTCACATGCAACTTTGATGAGGCGTCGGTGGTGGTTTCTTGGGTTTGTTTTTGAATATGAAGTTGCTTTTTTGGGCTTCGTTTTTTTTTTTTTTCCCCTGACAGAACGCCTTTTTCTGGTTAACGCACTGTGTGTGTATGAAGCCGAGATGGGATCTGAGTGGCTGACTAGATCGGGGTGATTGACTTTGCAACTTTAGAAAAGAAGCTGTTTTGAAGTCTATTTTTTTCAGTAAGCCCTATAATTAAAAGCATAGGCCTGTATTTTTACATATATTTATTCTTAGTATCAGCTGTAATCCTATGTGGATTTAGCAGGTTTCTTCCTCACGTTTAATCCGTTGTGAGAGAGGATAGGAAAGCCTCTCTCTGCTTATATCGCTTTCTTTCCGCTCATTTTGTGGCTTCTACATTTCAACCAACGTTTAAGCTGTTCTATGCTGGGTTTCTCGATTGAAGCAGGTGGAAACAAATCTCATGGGAAAGCGGAACCGCAACTGTTCCACTATGGCTTGGTGCAGAGTCCATTCTCCGTATGATGGAGCGCCCCATGACAGCATATCTGCCCCACGGTTCAGAGCCCTGGGTACATGGGTAGTAGCTCTGAGCGACAGGAGATGTTTGCTGCTCCAAATGATCAGCTTGTGAGCTAATGCATGCAACCGAAGGGAACGCAGTCCTCCTTTACGGTTGATATAAGCCACTGTAGTGGTGTTGTCGGTCCTCAGATGGATGTGTTGAAAGCTGAGGAACGCGAGGAAGCGATTCAGCGTGAGGAACACCGCTAAGAGCTAAAGTTTAATTTATGTGGGGCTGTTGGAGGTTCTGACTCCGGAGACCTCTTACACACCGGCCCTCGTGAATTTCTCCCCATCCTGACAGGCTCGCCTCAGTCGTGACCAACTTTCGTGATACGGTTCTTTTCCAGCAGGCACCCACCGCACATCTGTCAATGCACACAGCTCGGTGTCACATGTGAAACACTCAAATGTGAAACACTTAAATGTGAAGACTTCTTGCCGCCAAGCATGGTCGTAAAAATTGAGCTCTGCATGCATCTGCCAACGTGGAGTCCGCTGAACAAAGTGAGTGGTCCTTTGCCTCATGCGCTATCAGTAGTTTCAATGTGACCAGAAACGGTGTTGGCTCATTTGATGCATCATCTTCACTTTGAGAGGGTAGTAGAACGCCTAGATAAGTGTGAGTGCAAAGCAAAAGCAGAAAGACAACCCCATATACGATAAGGTGGTATCTGTGCAAACCTGCATCATGTCCAACCGACCCCCAGTCGGTCGTGTCAAATGACCGTTCACACTGAGCGTGATTCTGCTGGAGATTTTCCTCCCTGTTAAAGGGGGGTTTTCCTTTCCACTGTCGCTTCATGCATGCTCATTATGAGGGATTGCTGCAAAGCCGTCGACAATGCTGACGACCGTCCACTGTGGCTTTACGCTTTTTCAGGAGGAATGAATGCTGCTTGTTAAGACTTGATGTCTTAGATAGGGAAACCTTTTGAACAATCAGTATTTGATTGAATTTGACTTAGTAAAGTGCCCTGAGATGATGTGTTGTGAATTGGCGCTATATAAATAAAATTGAATTGAAGACAACATAACATGTAATATATAACATAAAGCAACATAACATAAAGCAAGAAGTGTGGTTAATCATAAATACTTTGTGTTTTACCTAAAATCTTCAAAGACAATTCTAAGAATAGAATGCAGCTGTACTGACCCTATAAAATTTTAAGCACTCTCTTTCAAATTTATTTTGCTAATACCCTCCTTCTAGGTTTGACTCCATAAATTTGACCTTTATGACAGAGGGGCAAGAAGAAAGCCATTATTGAAAGAAATGTTTGGAGGAGGGTGCTTAAACTTTTGGCCTACATGCTAAACTCGATGTGTAACAGAAAACAAACACTTAACACAAGCTTGAACACACCAGTCCCACTCCCCACTGTGAAACATGTCTGTGGCGCTGTCCTGCTGTGGCTGCGGTTTAGGTCAATGTGTCTTCATGTGTTAGACTGGTCCAGTCACAATTCAGACCAAAACCTAAATGATGATTCGTTAGAAGACTTAAAATTTAATGTTCACAGATGCTCTCCGTCCAATCTGGTTGAAGCTTGTAAAGAAATGCTTAAAAAGAATTGAAGCTGTAATTGCAGACACAAACCTGGTTCTGCAAGGTATTGACTCAGGAACAAAAAAATAAATGCCAGGCACGCTTTTCAGATATTTATTTGTGGAAAAGAAAAATATGTATTTATTCTTAGAAATTAGGTCCCACTTTGTTGGTTAATTTACATAAAATCTCAGTAAGATGCAAGTAAGATTTGCTGTTTTATTGTGACAAGTGCAAAAGTTCTAGAGATATAAATACTTTTTCCAAGGCTCGTTACCAGGAGAACATGCCTACCTTGTTGCTCTATTTTACATACTGACATTTTGCATTTTAGTTGACCCTCTGTCTTCCAAATTAAGTTGGCATAGTCAACATTTAATAAAGATTGACTGAGATTTAAAGAAGGCTACAAGTTTAACTCTTCCCGGCCAGTAGGTGGCGTACTCACAATCACCTGTTCTCATTGCAACCTTCAGCTGTACTGTTTGCCTGCGCCAGTTTTCAGTAGCATTAGCATAATGCTTAGCATTAGCAAACATTTAACTTAGCTGTCCAGAAAGAAAACGGCAACCTCCGTGTGGCTTCTAAGCCCCTTTTTCTTCCATAAGTCGGCACCAACACTCAAAGCGTGACCGATGTTCTCCCTCGTTTTGCTTCTTTTTTTGGCCCGCTTAAATCTGAAAAATGTAATGTAGAGATGAAGCCATTTCTTTGGGCTATCCTGGTGCTACTATTATCTGGCAACAACCTATTTCTATTGGTGCAGAATCCTTTCGCGTCAACATCGACATTGTAACCAGAACTAAATTAATATATATTTTGGACCCCTCAAAATTTATAAAACAATTATTTATATACCATATAGTTAATTTTCAGCAAATTTAATACATTTATTCTGCACCACTCTAGACGTTCTGTGGATGTATTATTTTTGAAAAATGAATCGTTTTGATGAAAAAAGTTGCTTTTATAACCTTAAATAAGCCAAGGTTTTGATTCCTACTGTTAAAATGAAATCTTTGCATGTTTATTGGTTTTGAAACATACATGCCTACAAATATATAACAGTACATAAGTCGGGCTGTGGTTTGTCTTGGTTGAGGTTAGATGATGATGATGTTACATTTTCTTACTACAACAGTAAAAACGGCCCAGTAAAAGCAGCGAGTGGCATTTCCTACTTGTGGGTTAGAGATTCTCAGTTCCTCGTTGATGTGCTAACATGTAAAAAGTTCTGAGCACCTGCTTTTTGAGACAGATTAAAGCACAAAATGATCCCCACACTATTTGTTTTTTACAGCAAAACTGATCGCATCGGATCAATGTGAATGGGCCACGTTGTGTGTTCAGGTGGTGATAGTTATTGATGGTCATTGACAAACATTAACTACATGTGTTATTTAACAAGATTATTCTGAAATTAAAGCTGTCACCTTTAAGGTTTTTATATTGAATCAGCTGCAAGATTTCTTCTGAAAAAAAAAAAAAGTTTAGTCTGCAGTAGGTTCATCCAGAGCTGTTTTGCTATGTTACTGCGTTAATCATATGTTTACATTTAAGGAACTGCGCTTACTCTACATGAGGGGAACTGCATCCGAACACTAAGGTCTTAAATATTCTGGTTTCGAGAACTCTTCACTTTTTTTTCTTCTTCTTCTTCTTCTTCTTCTTCTGAGGAACACAAAAATAACCTTAAAGGTTCAGGACATGTATACACACAAGTATTAAAGGCCGTTTAGGTCCTTACTGGAGTGTAGTTGGCGTGTAAGAATCTTAGTGTGGCACAATGCAGGTGTTGGATTTCTAATTTGCCTTTTCATTTGCAAGCTGCAGCAGATGGCCGACAAAGTGGGCATGACAAACACATTACCCAGGTGATGGTAGATAACAAGAACCTTATCAACTGGATGGTGTTGTTAAGCAGCTTTATCAGATACTGTTAAGAGTTCAAAGTCCAGTTTAGAACGTAGTGTGGCTGTAGACTTTGTTTGATATCTTGTCCGCAATTCCTCTGCTTGCTAAAATGTCAGATTTATGATAGAGGCTCTTTTTTATGTGTACCTTGTTAAAGCCTGGGAGGTATTTCTGTAGAGATCATAATCTGCCAGATGCAGGTAGGGATGAAGTCCTCCGTGAAGTTTATGGATTCATCTGTGCAAGAGTTAAATCTCTAGTGTCAACTTGGTAGAGAAGCTCAAAAAGTTAGGCTACACTCATATAAGCAAGAGGCTTTGTGTGTCCTAGTTGGAGCAGAGGGCTTTTGACACATTTTTCTTCTGTACTCCCTTCTCCCTGAAGTTCCTGTCAAACAGCACTAGAAATAATGTGAAAAGACACACTTCCTGTGAATGTCTTTCTCCCTGGTGGCAACTTTTTTAAAAATATGGGTGTAAAAGCAACATTTTCTTTAAGAACTAAACATGAAAGCCTGTAAGTGTTGAGGCTCTTTAAACACCACTTCTTGGAATATATATTTAGTCTCAACTGAAACATCACTCGTCCAAATTTGTAGTCCAACCTTTTTTTTACAGGCCATTATTGTATCACTGCAATGTATTTTTCTCTGTGTTTTTCTTATGTTCTATCCATGTACAGCACTTTGAATTGTCTTATCGCTGAAATGGGCTGTGCAGATAAACGTGCTGTGCCTATGGGAGACATTGCTGTACTGTTAAGTGCCTAACCTGATTTAGGCTGGTATCAGCAGACAAGGAAACATTGGAGCTGTAAATCTCATAAATCCCCTTCTTCCTCTTAAGCAATTTTATGACAACCAGACCATATTTGTCTTGGTAATTCTGTTTCCTCATTCCGATTTAGGATTGTGACTGTTAAATCCTAAAGCATTTCATTTCTTTGCTTTGTCTCTGATTGCCAGAGTTTACTGCACCTCAACAATAGACTTATTCTGTTAAAGATAAAAACCTGTGGTATCGCTTCAGTTGCAGTATATAGTTGCAATAGCTGTGTTCTGCATGTCCTCCAGCACAGCAGACCAGACGTTTGGTGACGTGCTTTTGCAAACGGCCTGTTCCAAGTGCCAGGAGAAATATAATCTGGACATGCAAAGCGTGAACCAGTGCTGCATGGAGCTTCCTGCTCAAACCTGACACTGCTGATGGGCCTTAAAGATGCAGTGATTTGCAGATGTATTTATTTTCTCCTTGAACCTTTTCTCGTGCATGTTAGAAATATAGACAGTTTATTTTTATAATGCCAAATTAGAGCAAATGTCATCTTACAAACCAAACGGATCCAGTTAATAAACATAAATATATAATCACTTCAGTCTAATCATAAATACAGATTCAAATTTAAATACTCACTTTGCATTATAATGCTAGTCGTAACAGTGAAATCTGATTAGGTTTATGATGCTAACTGCTAAAAAGTCACCTATCTGAAGCACAGCCATGTGCATTGAGTCTATGCAGCAGTTGCCACTCTTGAGCAAGCATGTCGCAACACCCTTTGACCAGAAAAGACCTCCATCTGAACCAAGCTCATGAATAAGCTGCCTTCTTGCAACCGATTGGAGGATGATCTGACCAGATGATTCCATAATTGGCAGGTGAAAGTTTAAAAAAAATAAATAAAAGTGTAGTTAATCATAAATACTTTGTTTTACCTAAAATCTTCCATGTTTCAAATGGTCGGTCAAAAATATTGACATGGTCAAAGTGTACATAATCCTCCTGTGCATGCAAACCAAGTTTATACCATTGTCGAACTGCAGCCAAGGGCCACAAATGGACCCCAGCCCTATTTTGTTCAAGGTGTTTTCAATTTTTTTGAGCCAGGGCACACCTTTTTATGTTGAAAAAAATCATGCGGCACACCACCAACCAAAAAAACTACAAATTGACACTCTGTAGCCAAGTAATACAGTATATATAATGATAATACTGTCAATTTATTTATGCTCAGTGTGAAACCTGGGGCTGTTTAGATGAACACAAAGCTAATATCCTGGCAGGAATTGAACACACACGCAAAGCTCTTCCTCAACAGCTCTGTCTATCTCGGTTTTTAGAGCAGTCAGGCTTGAAAAACTCAACTCGCCCATTTCGTGGAAAATGGGAGCAACATTGAAATACCTTTCTTAGGCAGAATGGGGAATTCCTTGGCAGCATTTAATTAAAAACTGTCTAGAGGTAGATCAACAAACTTTAGGCTTGAACCACAATCTTGTTTCAGTTCCATTAGTTCTTCCTGCTCCGGCAAAGTCACGTCCTTTCCGACAACTGATGCTGAGCTATGTGGCTCCCTAAATGAAGAGAAATAAAATGAAAACTTCTCTTCAAGAGCGTTCAGTTGTTTAGCAGTTACTTCACACAGCACCACAGTGTTGACATCTTGCTGTTTCTCTCTGAGAGGGAACATCTCAAGGTGGCCACTTTGCATTTTGTTGCCAGAGGTGCACCTTCAGACGGAGTCGGTTCATTTTCTCTGTGCTGTTTGCAGATTTTCATTTCTGCCTTGCATCCGTGTGTTCAATTAATTCAGGTAATGGAATATATCTGACAGATATGCCACATTTCCACACCACTCATCACTTGCAAGGAGATTTGAGTAATCTGACCTCTCATTTGTAAGAAACACTTAAAGTTCCTCCCGCAGCTCATAGACGCAGTGCAGCACCTTCCCGTGTGACAACCATCGGACCTCCGTATGGAGCAATATGGCTTTAAGCTCTGCTCCCATTTCACACACAAAATGCAAATGTTGAACTTCTCACAGGTGAGGTCTTAATGAAGTTCACAATGCGCACGACATCACTCAACACAGAAACTCATTCTGCTGGTAAAGTCTTGGCAACGAGGGCCTCACGATATTTTTTTTATTTCCTTCACTCTGCTAATGAAGGCAACAATGGCTGCGGCTCCATCAGTGCAAACACTTATGCAGCTTTCCCACGCAAGTTTTCCGTGGTCAAGATATTTAGATATCACTCGAAAAATTTCCTCTCCTGTGTTTTTTTTTTTTTTTTTTTTTTTTTTCTGGGAGTGCCTTGCAAAATAGGAAGTATTTGCTTATGGCGTCTCCATCCACAACTCGCACATTGGCCAAGAGCTGAGTATGTCCACCAATATCTGTAGATTCATCAAGTTGCAATGCAAATTTGATGCATATTTTATCCAGAACTATAATAATAATATAATACATTTAATTTATATTACACATTCCATCAAAAGATCTCAAAGTACTACAGGTAAAAAAAGAAAAAAAGCATTAAAGATATTTTAGAAGAGAGGAAAAAAAACATCTAAAGGGGACCAAAACCTTTGCTAAAAAGAAATGTTTTAAGGCCTTTTTTAAAACACTCAGTGGATTGAGGTGCCCTCAAGGTGTCAGGGAGGGCATTCCACAGATGTGGGGCAGCAGCACAAAATGCTCTATCTCCCATTGTCCTGAGTCTGGTTCTGGGAATGTGGAGGAGGTTTGAGTGAGTGGAGCGAAGGGAGCGGGTTGTCTTCTGTGGGTTGATAAGTTCTTTGAGGTGGTTGGGGGGGGGATATGTCCATGGATGCATTGATGTGTGAGGAGGGAAACCTTGTACTCAATCCTGGTGGAGATGGGAAGCCAGTGTAGTGAATGAAGACTGGGGGTAATGTGCTCATGTTTCCGCACTCTCATCAGGATCCTAGCTGCAGAGTTTTGAATGTACTAAAGCCTCTGCAGACTCTTTCTAGGGATCCCAATGAGAAGTGCGTTGCAATAGTCCAGTCTGGAGGAGACAGGGGCATGAACCAGCTTTTCTGCATCTGGGAGGGAGAGAATGGGACGGACTTTGGAAATGTTACAGAGGTGGTAGAAAGAGGTCTTGCTTAGGTGATTTTCACCAGAAAAGGTGATGCTGGTTATGGATAATAATTTGGTTTGATGAGGAGTTCCAACCAGGATGGCTTCGGTTTTGGAGCTATTGAGTTGAAGAAAGTTTTGCTACATCCATACCTTTTATCTCCTCCAGACAGGTGGTGAGTTTTGATGGGGATGATTATGAGGGTGGGGTGTCAGCAAAATAAGATAGAGCTGTATGTCATCAGCATAGCAGTGGAATGAAATATTGTGGCAGCTGATGATTTGGCCAAAGGGGGTGAGGTAAAGAATGAAGAGGATGGGGCCAAGGACTGACCCCTGGGGGACACCACACGTAACTGTGTGTGGATTTGATTTGGAGTGCCCTAGGGAGATGTATTCTGTCCGTTTTGTGAGATATGATCTGAACCAACTGAGAGCAGTGTCATTTAGTCCAGTAATGAGGTGGAGCCGGTTTAAGAGAATGCCATGGTCAACAGTATCAAATGCAGCAGAAAGGTCAAGGAGGATGAGGAGGGATGAAGAGCCAGCATCGGATGACATGAGGAGGTCGTTTGTGACTCTGACTAGGGCTGTCTCTGTGCAGTGGGCAAAACGGAAACCTGACTGGAATTTTTCAAAGAGGTTATTATGTTTGAGGTGGTCCTGAAGGTGAGTGGCAACTGCTTTCTCAAGTACTTTTGATATGAAAGGGAGATTTGAGTTAGGCCTATAGTTGGATAGGACTTCCGGATCAAGAATGGGTTTTTTTAAGCAATGGTATGATAATGGCATTTTTTAAGACAGGGGAACATGACCAGATTGAAGCGAATTATTTATAACAGCAGTGATCAGGGGATTTAGGGCAGTGATATGGGATTTTACCAGGGATGTTGGGAGAGGTGGAGGATTTCATCTTCCTGATGATGTTCTGCACCTCTTCTGATGAAACATCAGGAAAGTAGTTTAGGGGATTGGATATGCTATGAGTTGGAGAAACAGTTTGGGTAGGAGGACCAGAGAGAGAAGAGTGACTAAGTGCAGTTTGTGGTGTGAAGAAATCCATAAATGTATTGCATTGCTCTTCTGTAGTGGCAGTAAGTGGGGGTGATTGTGGTTTGAGAAGGTGGTTTATTGTGGAAAAAAGCTGCTCGGAACTTCCAGGGTTATTTCTAATGGCATCAGAGTAAAACTGTGATCTTGTCTCTTTGAGGGACTCTGGGTGTTTTTGTTTGTGCTCCTGGTAAATTTGTTTATGGACAGTGAGGCCAGAGGCCCTGAAACGGCGCTCAAGGACCCGCCCTGCTGCCTTCATCTTACGAAGCCCATCTGTGAACCAGGGTGCTGAGCGGTGAAGGTGACTGTTCTTGTTTTAACCGGGCCATGAACTACACTCCAGACATGTCATCAATCCATCTGGCAAAAGTGTTATCTGCGAGAGGGACTTTAGCTATGTCTTTTAACTGCGTCATCTCATTTACAATGGCTTTGCAGGCAATATTAATGTTTCAGCCACTGTGTGGGACTTTTTGCATTTAGCAATGAGTTCAGCCACAAGGGAGCTAGCTTTGAGGGTTCTCTCATTCATGCCGTTTAAGCTTACTTGGTACCATGGCGCTTTTGGATAGCTTTTCCCCGCTTACTCTAAGCACAACAGAATTGGCTCTGCTGCATCCCTGGTGTGAATGTCCACCAATATCTGTAGATTCATCAAGTTGCAATGCAAATCCCAACGAAATATGGCTCTCACGGTATTGCCTCGAGGTCACCATCTTAGCTTTCTTTTGGCAAGCTAAAATCCCTCTGGCAAAAGTGTTATCTGAGAGAGGGACTTTAGCTATGTTGGGCCTTCATCTGGGTCCACGTTCCGTCCAGGGCCGAGTTCTGAGTTTTTATAACCGCCTATGTTATGCAGCACTGAATCTCATGTTTAAGAAGCAACACAGCAATTAGCTAAATGCCCCCACCCAGTGACTTGGAACAGTATTAAGTTACTGTGCTCATCTGTATTACAGCAGACACTTGGCAATGGTTTTTCAAACAAAGATTTGTTAATTTTCAAATGTTTTAAGGCTAATTAAGTGAAATTGGGTAATTTCTCACAGCACACCTTACAATTTTTCACAGCACACCAATTTAGTGTAAGGCGAGACTTAAAATTGATGTTAAATTCAATTTAAATTCAGTATATTTATATGGCGCCAATTCCCAACATGCATCATCCCAAGGAACTTTACAAAGTCAATTCTATGAAATTGTACAGAAAGATTAGTTTAAAAAATGTTTAAGGAAACCCAGCAGATTGTATCGAGTCATTGACTTGTGCCATTCACTCCTCCTGGATGACCATGCAGCGACTGTGGACAGTTGCATGCATTGTGTTGTTGACTTTACAGCAATCGCTCATACCACGCATGCATGTAGCAACAGTGGAGAGGAAAACTCCCCTTTAACCGGAAGAAACCTCCAGCAGACTCAGTGTGAGCTAGCATTGTTCGGTATACCGGTACTAATTGGGTACCGGGATACAGCGGTATTTAAAACGATACTATACTGCATTTGGATGGAACCGGTACTTGCAGCGTTGCCTGCAAAGCCCTTAACAGCCTTGGGGCATCTCTGAGAGGGGGAACTTCAGCCTCTATTCTATACAGTTAAAGTTAACAGTCAGTTCGTTGTGTAGCAAAGCAGAAGTGAAACAAAGTCAGGCTGGCCAGCCTACATGGCTGCTGCCAGCAGCCCGCCTGCCGAAGGCGTGAGATGGAGGAGATTCGTTCCACTCACTCCACATTTCAAATGAATCAGACAGGTGCTGCAGCTGATCCCGCCCTGGTCTACAAAGTGGGGTGTTTATAATTATTTTCTCTCTGAACCGTTGTTGCATTAAAATAAATTTCTGCTTGAAGAGAGAGAAACCAGTCTTTTCTGTACGTTAAAATGCTCAGCTCAGGTCAGGCTGTGTCTGCAATTTGTTTGAGCTGATCAGTAGTAGGAGAATGTAGCAGAGTGAAGGAAAGTTCAAAGATCCTATCCATGTCTGAGCTTGAATTGTGTTGCAAAGAATTATCAAAAGTGTCAATCTCTACATTTGAAAAATCTGCTACAGTTGCAAGTAGGGCTGAAAAATTTTGGAAAATAATCTAATTGCGATTTTTTTTTTTTTTTTTTTTTTATCTTAATATTGCGATTTAATGCGATTGTTTTTTTTTCCCCCAGTTTAATTTATCATGTCTTTTTAAACATACAGAAAAAACAAATCAATTTGTTTCCTCGCTGTGCAAATTAGTTGCTAAAAAACCCACAGCATCTAAACTCGGAGCAGAAATTATTGTGTTCTGCCTACAATATATTTCAACCAAAATTGTAATTTCGACTTTTCTCTGCATTAACCACAAGCAACAAAATTAGCCTCTAAAGAAAGATGTTTGTAAACAACGACTATTTAAAACAAGAACTTTTAATGTTTCTATTAATCAGAATATTATTCAAGAGAACAGCTTTTAATTGATTTGGACATCAATCCTTGTTGAACATAAAGTGCAAAGTGCAACCAAGAAGCAAGTCTATGTATTAAACTGATTGACCACTACTTGATGCTATATATGATTATATAAACTTCAAAACAAATAATAAAGTTAGATTATCTCACTGCTGCAACTGTCTTCTATTCCATGTGGAGGTAAACCCACTTTAAACATTTTACCGACACCTAATGGACGTGTCTAATTCCCTAATTGTTCCATAGCCAAAAATTGCAGACCTCTGCGACTTGGAAATGCCGTTTTTTTAAATCGCGATTATATTGAAAATGCGATTAATTGTGCAGCTTTTGGGGCATGTCTCTACCAAATATGGCCTAAATACAAATCTGCAGTCAACGGTTGGGGAAAATCAGGATTTACAATTGATACTTTCATCACATCTTAGTTATAATGTTGCAATCTCATATTTTTTTTTTATTTTCATGAATTCCCTTTTAATAATTATACCAGAATTGATCTTCTTAAGAAGAAAAAGTATTTAGTGAGATGATTATTATTATTATTTTTATTTATTTTTTAAGCCCAAAAGCAATCTCATTTGTTAGTTAATCTCTTGTTGACATCGCCTGCAGAGTGCAACGGGCTTCCTGCAGTACCTGGACGTGTCTGTTGGGAAGGAGGTGGCAGCCATCTGCACCAAGACCGGCCGGCTTGACGTGATGTGCCAGAACCCTCACAATGCCGTCGTCCACCTCGGCCACACCAACGGCACTGTCACGCTTTGGTCGCCCAATCAGAAAGACGCCCTCGTAAAAATGCTCTGTCACCAAGGTGGCGTTCGCTCGGTCGCTGTGGACAAGACTGGCACGTGAGTCACATGAAATCTTAATGATGTTAGATTTCTTCTAGAAAAAAAATGTGGGCTCTACGGGTTGTAAATGCTTGTAACATTGGATGCAGTAAAAATCCTGTTTTTTACTGATACATTTATGCAATTAATGCCTTTTTTGTTCATTATTCCTTTATTATTAATATTCTATGATAACTGACAGCATGCTTTTCTACACTGTAATCGACCTTTAGTGATTTTTCTGTGGGGGTTTTTTGTGTGCGTTTTCTGGCAGATACATGATCACATCTGGAATGGATAAAAAAATGAAAGTCTTTGACGTCAGAGCTTTCAAACCCCTCAGATCCTACTTCCTTCCTGCTGGAGCTTCATGTTTGTCTCTGAGTCAGAGAGGACTGCTATCTGCAGCCACAGGGGACGTTGTTCAGGTGATTATCAGTAACACTCTGCAGAGATGACGATCTGTTTACATGTCAGCGATCTGTTTACATGTCAGCAGTCCGTTAAAAAGATTTATTTTCCATTTCTGTTAACAGATCCACATGATGTTTTAAGTGAGATTTCTGTGCAGACGATGCTAGTAAAAATGCTAAAAAATTATGTAATTTCCCTGCCACGCCACTAGTAGGCAGTATGTTCTTTGAAACCCAACAACATGCGCATTCAGTTTCTCCTGATTACACGGCAACAGATATGGTAATGTTTTCGAATCCTTCTGTTTGGAACTCCTTTTCAAATTGTGTTGTTTTTAGAGAAAACGTGTTACTTTGTGATGTAGACGAACTGCAGAAAGAAAAAAAAAAAGAAAAAATCAAAGAATGAATTATGAAATGAAAAGTAATCATCACATCTTTTCTCTCATAAAATGTGTCTGACTTTTGATTTTTCAACTTTCCTATTGCATTTTGGGTTTATTTGGAGTTATGCATTCTTTTAGCACATCCTTGGTTGTGTATAAACCCATCAGACAGACACGCCCCGGGCCCTTTGCCCTTATGACTCGGGAGTTGGAATCGCGCGAGCATTGAGCCATACTGTTTAGCATTTGTCAGCAACGATGCTGTTAACATCATTTTACCACTCAGATACTGCAGCCATAATGTCTGCCTCTTCCTGGGTAGCACTGGCTTCAGCATCGCTGAGTCAGCGCCTTGAGCTGATTATCAGGCTCAACCACGCAGGACTCTACAGACCTGGGGAAGAGTAAAAAATCCTCCACCTCAAAAGATCTGTGGCAAAACTACCAGATGTCACCCCGGTCACTCCACGTTTCAACATGGAGCCCACTTTGGTGCCATTTTTCAAAATGTGTGTGGAGGCGGGGGTTGTGCCTTTTACATCGGGGTGAATTACACTTTAAAGATTCTTCTCAGCTCACTTGACCTGTGACCAGTCAGCGCTTTGTGTCATTCTTCATCCAGTGATATTAATCTATGACACCTGTCAATCAAAGTCACACCCAGGCAGCTTGACAGGAGCATGACAACAAGACAGGAGAGAATGGCACGATGTCATTTGTTTATAAAGTAATAATTTTGCAAGGCTTTTGCTGAAGGAAGACAAGCTGATGAAAGAATTTCCACTGATCAGACAAAAAAAAAATCTACTAACATGTTGGTGACAGTGAATAGATTTATGTTCAAGTAGTTTATTGTGGTGTTGTAATCCCTGACCCGTAATGCATCACCCATAACATATTTTATTCCCCCGCTGCCATGAGTTTCTGTCAAATATTTAGCCGCAACGTTGTCTATGGTGCAATAAACGCACAGGGTTTCTTCAGCTTGCTGTGTCACACTTAAAGCAAGCAATATAAGTAATGAAAAACATAACCAATTTTATAAACAACTGGGTTTTCTCACCAGATATCGATAAACTAACCCGTCCAGTCGACGTGCAAAGTCAACAAACTACGGAAGTCGTTAAATTTAGTTATGTATCAACAAGTTGAGTGACACTGGGTAAAAGGGTATCGAAGGTGTCTTTTGAGACCTTTGTTGCCTTATTGTTGCAAAACATACTGATATTAAATTTATAGAAACATCTCTGAACTATCAAAGATCCTAGTGAGAGATTTTGGGCTCATAATGTGGAAGTGGAAAGAAAATCATTGGCTATAACTCCATAAACCAGCCATGACCAGAGTGCCCCCTGTAAGACAGAGAAATGAAAAGAATGATCAGAAGAGTTGTCCCAGACCCAAGGAGCACTTGAACAAAGCTTCAGAAAAACCTGGAATTAGCCGAAAACGACCGGTAATGTATTCAACCGCCACGGCCTGCATGTAGCCTCACACACAAGACTCTGTTCCTGTCGGAAAAAAGCATGTTTCAACTGTGTTTAAGGTTTGCTGAACATCTGCAAAAGCCTGTGAAGATGGACTGGTCAGATGAGACCAAAACCGAACTCTTTGGAGGTCAAAAGGCACGACATATCACTTCTGAAACACAGTACCAACAATGAAGAATGGGAGTGGAATAGCATATGGCGCTGGCAAATGACATATAACTGAAAAATGAAGACATTCTTGATTTAAAAAAAAATAAAATAAATAAATCTGCCAGGATGATGAAGATGAACTCGAGGTGGATGTTTCAGCAAGACAATGATCCGAAAAACTTCGCCTAGGATACTCAGTTGGTTTCAGAGAAATTAAATGAATCTGATGGAACGGCTCAGTCAGTCGCCTGACCTCAATCCTGTAGAAACTCTATGAAAATAATCTTAGAAGAAGCCCACAAAATCTTAGACATTTTTGAAGACAGTGAAAAAAATTAGACCAAAATCACACCTGAGCAATGGATGTGACTAGTTTCTCCATACTGGAGAGGGCTTGAAGCTGACGTCACCAAGAAAGGCTTTTGAACACAGCATTAAATACATTTCTGTGATGCTTTCCCCCCTGTGTCATTCCCTTTTTATCATATTTGGACATGTGTGGTTTGACTGCTTTTCATGTGTGGACAGGGTGGATTAGAAACATCTAGTCCCACCAGCCAGTTGCTGAAAACCCTGTGATGTGTTCAATACTTATAGTCTACCAGTTTTATCTGTCAGTGAGAGGACACATTCCATACTCTGCAATAATCTGAGAATAAATCATTGAAAGCCATAAGTTGTTTAGCATTCGTGTTCAATGATGAGTTTACGTAGATGTCTGACAGAGTTGACATATTTGCACAGATTGAAAATCATAAGCAAGGACATTTTCAGTTTGTATTCCCTTTGTTATATAGAAAGAGTAATGCATAAATCCTTTCAGTAAAGGCTAGTTTCCTTTTTTTCCCCCTTCATTGGATTTTTCCCTGCAGGTGTACAGGGATGTGTGGAGCACGCCAGTCACTAAACCCTACATGGCTCACCGAGTCCGGGGATCGGTTTGGGGGCTGCACTTTTGTCCCTTTGAGGACGTCCTCGGAGTTGGGCACGGAGAGGGTTTCACCAGCATGCTTGTACCAGGTCAGGCTAGTCTTTATCACCTATCAACCTTTGCATTGTTTTTGCTTTCATGCACAACTGCCTTGAAAGTTTCTGCAAGTGTCGAAAACCTTTTTTCTAGCAAACCTTTGATGTCTAAAATCTGCATTTGGAGGGCTATTTGTAGCATGGCAGCAAAACCTTTGTGTATCTACACAATTTCTGACCAAAGTGTTTGAATTATATCTTAAATTACCTCTGTGTTTGAACATAAAATTTTTATCTATCATGCATTCAGTTTTTCGTCAGAGCGGATGAACGTTTTCATGCATGTATGCAGCGCTGCAATGAAAAGTCAAAGACCAACCGCAAACCAGCGAGACCAAACTTTGCTCCAGTTTTTTGGTGTCTGATGCAGCACGTTTACCTCATGCAATCCTAGCAGCTTCAGTAGCTTAGTCACTCTAAGACAAGATTACGCAATCATTTATGACCTAAAGCATCAGGCATTGTTTTTCGATTTTAAATGGATGTATTATCGTATAAAAATTAACCTCTTCTTTTTTTTTTTTTTTTTTGCTCTGTGTTTATATACTTTGGTCCTATTTGCGATCACAGGGGCTGGTGAGCCTAACTTCGATGGCCTGGATGCAAATCCATACCGCAGTGCAAAACAGAGGCAGGAGTGGGAGGTCAAGGCTTTGCTGGAGAAGATTCAGCCAGAGCTCATTACTCTGGACCCCACAGAGCTGGGTCAGATTGATCAAACTACCTTTGAGCAGAAGCATCAAGTCAGAGTCGACGCTCTGGTCAGTTATTTATATACATGTATATATATTTATATATCTATATATAGTTATGTTCATTCTGCTAAAACATTAGCCTTATCTTTTTAGGGCTTTGATCCACTTGCCAAAGAGAAATTTGTTCCAAAGTTTAAGAAAAAAGGTCGCAGTTCTGCTGGTGGTGTTGAAAGGCGCAAGAAGCAAGTGGCCCATGAGGACCAGAGGGTAAGTAGTTGCTTTAAAGGGTAACTCACCCCAAAATCAGCTTTTTTGCCAGTAAACTGTTAATATTGTTGTCTGCTGTCTATATATCCTGATCAATATTTTGACAAATTATTGTATATTTGTTGTAAAACTGTCAGTGTGGCGCCCCTCTAAGGCTCAACGGGTGTCTTTCATTGATTTTCACATCAGTTATTGCTATTGGTTCAAAACGTTTTGTGACGTGACCAGGAGAATCGGACGTGTCAGTATCTGTTTTTCAGGTTAGAGATTTATTAGCTTAGCATTCAGTTAGTTTATTTTGCCTTTATTTAGCTTTTACTAGTAGCCAAGACCATCCCCCAGCCCCACCCCCAGATACTTCTGGGTCTACTGGGCACCGTCCTCAATCGGCACATTTTTTTCAAGTATGAGATTGGGCGGAGTTAAGGCTCTGGAATGGGGGTGAATTACACTTTTAAGTTTAATTTCAGCTTCTCTAGGTGCACAGGAGCTGCACTGGCTCACTTGTAGGGTTGGGAATTGATAAGATTTTCATGATTCCGATTCCCTTATCGATTCTGTGAAAGGATTTGATTCCTTATCGATTCTCTTATCGATTCCAATTTGGGGAAATTTTTTTAACCTCTTAAACAAAAATAGACATGGTATTAAGCATTTAAATTTAAAGTAATACTAATTTAACATTTTAGAGACATAAAAAGACAACAAATAAACATTAAAGTACGGTTTATAGGTTGGGCTCTGCAGTGTTATGAGTATAAAACTCATCTTTAGAACCAATCTCTGCTCAAAATGGTGATCTGTACCGCCTAATCTACTTCCAGCAGTTATCATCAGTTATTGCAACCGTAAACTGCAGAAAATACGAGGAGACCGGCTCTTTCTGAGTTTACTCCCTGCTCCTGTCAGGATGAGCCACAGTGCGTTATGAGGCGGAGGGATATTTCAGCATCACTTAGTTTAGAGCCCAAACAAGCCACTTCACTTTCAGAAACAAGCCCAAAAAAAATGCAACCCCACAACTCATGAAATTTAGCGACTTTAGAAAAAATAAGACCAAAGTCTCATAAAATAAGTGGGCTTCGAAACAGTGAGCATTCTATCGAAGTGTGTCGTATCCCTCCGCCGATCTGGTCAGTACACAAATGTTCCGCCAAATTCTACATCATAAAAAAGAAAAACCTACCAAGAGTCTCGCTCTCATGTCATCTTGAAGACATTCTTCTTCGAAATGTTGGCTTCAGTCGACGTGTTTTCTCTCTGGCCAGACGTTCGATTGCAAGTTGGTAATCCAACAAAAGAGCCGGTGGTGGATGATGACTCGGAAAGGTGAAAAAACTGTTTTTTTCCACTTTTACCCGATGTTTTACAACATCCAAAGGCCATGCACGTGGACATTGTTGCTTCCACAATAGCTCTCGTGAATTTCAATGGTGAAGTCCTCTGGAAATCCGAAACAATTGTTGTTGTAGAGCGCAGTGCCTTACCGCGACATTACGTCACAGAATGTGATGTCGGGCACTAATAGCCACCCCCATAGCCAGTGATCGAGACGACAATTTAGGCTTTTATTTTCTTATTGAATAATGCTAAATTCATGAAATCACCACAAACGTATTAGTTTTAGGTATAGCTAATGATCCCCGGATTTTTCCTTGTTGACCGGACTTTCAAGCGCTTTACCCGATGGGGCGTCATTTTTGTTTTGTTTTGCTTTTCCAGACTTACGCCTGGTCACGTCGTACTTGCTAACTGAACGCTGTGTGCGTAACTTGCGTAAAAACGTGACGTATGTCATGCTTCCCGGCTCTGGTGCTACCTGGAATCGATAAGAGAATCGTTAAGCGAGCTGCCAAACGGTGCCATGGAATTGGTACACACGGAACCGGTTCTGAACAGGAACCAGTTTTCGATTCCCATCCCTACTCACGTGCAACAAAACCAGTTGGACTGTTCTGAGTTGCTGTGTTTTTTTTGTTGTTTTTTTTTCTTAATTTATGGAAAGACAAGATGTTTATATAGCACTTTGTAAAAATATTTGCAGCTCAGTAACATTTCCACATTTTTACATTAAAACCATAAGCTTTCTTTGGGATTCTGTGTGATAGACCAAAATAAAGTAGACGGATAAAAGATTGATAAACACTTCATTAATCCCCCACAGGGGAAATGTTATGCTCCTGGTAGCACCTAAAAATCACAGAAAAATACAGTGCAATAATATCAGTCATACTAGAGATTTTTAAGGTCAGCAGGAGGTGTTGTACTATCCTACTGCAGTGGCAATGAAAGATCTTCCCTGAGCTGCCGCAGTCTCTTCCAGAGGGTGTCTGCAGTTGTCGAGGAATGCCCCCGCATCAGTCACCTCATCGTCTTCCCCACCAGAGTCCACTCTCCCACCCATCATAAACACACATTTTCTGATGAGCTTATCAAGCCTTTTACAATCCTGCACAGTGATGCTGTTCCCTCAACAAACATGATCAAAGATTACAGCACTGGCCATAACCAGCTGATAGTAGTGGGTAGTTGTGAAGTGGAAGGGAGAGGATGTATAGTTTTCAGACTCTTTGCACAAATGCAATCTGCAAAATGTGGTGTGTGGTTTTTGTGCTCGAAAAACAGTTCAGACCCCCATTTCCTGCTATTACATTATTTTAACATCAAGGTGGTAAAAGTTTTGCCCTTCTGCTTTGCAAAAATATCTCAAATTTGCTTGATTAAATTCAGATAATTACTTTTTCAAGTCTTGCCTCATATTTTGGTCTGGACTTTGACTAGGCCAATCTGTCACATGAATGTTATTTTATCCTTTTTCATTCTTGTGCCCATGTGTAAGCGTCTGTTGCGCTTTAGGAGTAGAACAAAGGTGAGCGTTTCCTAATGTCTCAAGAACTGATGGCCAGAAAAAGTAACAGATCTGAAGGTTTTTAGGAGTTGACGTAGTATTAAAGTACCGGGTGGCGTGGATTTATTAATTAATTTATTTTTATTTGGGTTTTTGTGAGACTGGCTGTAGTGGAGCTTGTTGGATGTGAGAGCAAGAAGGCCGCTTTCAGAATGATAAATGCTGCCATATGTTTCTGGATTCTGTTAACAAGGTGAATAGCATAGTTGAGGGGAATTTAAAAAGAAATGCAAACGCACTACTGTCTAGTTTGCCACCTTTTATCAGCAATGATGTGTTGCTGAAGGAGCTGTCACATATTAAAGCGTTCACCGCAGGCTGCAAATTAGTTGAGGCATGCCGTTTCCTTCAGAAGACCAGTTTATATGATTAAAAAAAAAACAGGAGCTGAACATGGTAGTGACATTTAAAGTTGATGGGTTTGATTACACTGTTTTCCCAACAACAGAAATAAAGCGCATTGGATGCAGTCAGGAATAGCATTAAGTCAGTCACTGACCTAAAGTATCTCAAGTGCGAGCCGCCAGACTTGGAAAAAGTTGACTTCTGTTTAGGTGTCGAATCGCGAAAGTCTGGCTGCCTCTGATTCAAGCCTGTTTGCGGTTGATCTGAATAGATTAAAAACATGGCTGAACTTGTGTGGATCGTTAAAAATGCATTTCAGAAAACATTGATGCTGCTTCTACTTTTGCCTCAGTGTGTGAGGGAAATTAGTTTAACAGCTACACAGGAAGGGGTTGCAGGAGGAAGTGGCTGTTGATAAATTGATGAGTAGAGATGATTAAAGTGTTTTCAAAATAACCAAACATTAAAGAAAATCCCAAAGAAGCAAAACCTAAAAAGATGCAGGTAAAGGAAAAGGGTAGAAGAGAATGTGATTATTATGCTTAATCAGGTTCTGGTAGTGAGTGTCTTCTGGCTCATCTGTTCCTGATGGTAAGAGAGCAATTGACTAAAATGTTGGAACAGGTGGGGTTTTTTTTTTTTTTTTTTTTTTTTTTTTTTTTTTACAAGTAGCCAAAGGAAAAAGGAATGTTGTAGATTTGTTTTCCTGATGGGAAGTTGTTTGTTGATTCAGCTTAGTACTTATAAAAAAAAAAAAGATGGCATGGACTGCTGATGGACTACAGAATACAGATGTTTTCAGTCTTCGAGAAAGGTTGAGAAACTTTGCATGATCTAAATATTTGTGAATGATTCACAAATACTTAGATCATGACATTTTATCTCAGGTAGGTTTCTCTGAACACATTTCCTATAATCATGCTACAATCAAACTGACGTTTTCATACAGTTCTATAAAATGGGCTTTCCTTTTTTTTGGAAGCAGTGGAAAATTTGGAAATTTCGTTTACTTCTGTATAACAATGGTGGGATATTGGTAAATTTAGAATTAAACAGTTCTTTAATCAACACACACACAATGTCACAAGAAGTATGGTAAAATCTGTCGACTATTTAGAGACTAGAACAGGGGCTCTTCAGAACTTCCATGAGTCCATGGGAAATCAAGGCCATTTTCAGGCAATCAAAGATAAAAAATATATAAATAAATAAACCTGCCAGATCTTTTAGGTCTCAGAGCACAGGGAGCTCTGGTCCATTCACGTTTCCCAAATGGATGCTGGCTCTTAATGTTTTTTCAGTTTAGAGAAATGATAGAAAAAATGGGTACAATTGTCTCATTAATTGCATTTGATCTGAAGATGGAAAAGAGCTGACAGAACTTGCAGAGAGTTGCGGAAAAGAACTGCAGGAGGCACTGTTGATCATGGGAAATGGTAAAGCTCCTGGAATTGATGGCTTGCCTGTGGAGTTTTATAAATCACGATAGCCTGTGTTGGCTGAAGATGTGCTGGAAGTTCTCAATATAGCCTGGAGAAAACCAGCCCTTAGCGGCTGTAGAGCTGCGCTCACACTTCTTCTCAAGAAGGGGGATCTTTATGAAAAAAAAGAATTGGTGACCAGTCAGTCGTTTGTGTGCCGACTATAGGATCTTCTCAAAGATCCAGATTGAGGAAAGTGATTCATCGGGTTATACATGTTGATCACTGTATCCCTGGCAGATCAATAAGAGAGATCTCATTAATTTGAGAGTATCTAGATGTCATTTTGGGACACAGAGTATTTTGGTTAAGGCAGGTTTAAGTGCTCATTTTAATGTAAAGAGTGATATTCAACAAGGTTGTGCAATGTCAGGCATGTATTCTTTAGGCAGTGAACCTTTATTGCGTCAAATTAGAAAAAGTTACCCTGAGTAAAACTTAATGGGAGTTCTTTACATTCAGCTTTCTGCATATGCAGATGATGTGACGTTGTTGCTGTATCAGAAGAGTCGGATGTCTTGGACTGGTTTCTTCATCCAAAAGTAAATTGGAGTAAGAGTAAAGCATTATTAGTAGGTAAATGGACAAGAGAGGGATCCAAATTGCCTGATCATTTAAATATTTGGGTGGTTACTTGGGAGATTTAACTTGGGTTTTGTTGATTAGCTGGAGGGTAGGTTTAAGAAACTGAATTGGCTTATATCACGCCTGTCTTGTAGGGGTCGCACAAGTATTATTAATAATCTCATTGCTTCATCTTTGCTGTACTGTATAGATGTGTTAGAACCCCCACTAAATTTATTATTGAGATTACAGACCATTTAATTTCTTTTAGGGATGGTAAATGGACTGAACTTATATAGCGCTTCTTTCCAGTCATTCAGAAAGTAGAAAAGCTGTGTTCAGGTCACAGTTTTTACAGAGCTTTTTCCCCTGCCAAAAAGACTGGAGATTCGCTCTCTTTGGATCATAGACTTGATGCTGGGAAAAAGACAGAAAAGATTCACCTCTGAGAGATTTTTTTTGAAGTTTGGTCTTACGTCAACCCTTCATGGGGAATGCTCTATAAGCCTCCATTAACCAAAAAATATAGATGATCTACATTTTAATTTTACATGGTGTTATTGCAGTTAATGTATTTGTGTCTATTTTTAATCATAAGGTTTTAGATAAATATCCTTTTTGTTTAGTAAGGAAGAGCGGTTTCTGTAAAGAAAGCCAAGACTTTAGATTGACTTTAGATTGCAGCTTTAAAATGTGGATGGAGAAGGAAAGTGACGTTTCCTGTACGTCACTCTGTAATGGTATGTTAATATTTGCATTAAAATTGTCTAGAAGCTCAGTTTTAGGCCTTCATAGAACCACTGTATCTATACTGAGTTTAAATGAAGCACATGTGATCTCTAGGGAAATTTCATCACTCCTGAATCCAGCTGGTGGCTCTTAATTTTATTTAGTGGTATAAGAGGAAAGGAATAGAGTGCCAATGCATGCCTCATATATAATTTTTTTTTTGCAAAAAAGCTGTTTATTTGTTAAAAGCAAAAAATCTTTTTATTTTCTTTTAACTTCACAAGCATGTACTACTTTGTGTTGGTCTATCATGTAAAATCCCAATACAAGGTATTGATGTTTGTGGTTTTAATATAACAAATGTGATAAAAGCTCAACCAGGGATGGATATTTTTAAAGGTGCTAAATCTCCATACACCTCAAGTTCTTTATTAGTCTGAGGAATGGAGAATTTGATCAGGGCTTTATTCCTCTAAAACACTTCATGCAATATTAATTTACTCATCCATTACCTGAGGATACTTTTTCATTTTCACTTTATCCATCTTTGTAGACCTTATTCATGTCAGTAAAACTACCTTAATTATTGTCCATAATGTATCCATGTTGTTTCTTGATTTTTCTGGCTGTTCTAGGACGTTATTAGGAAAACTGTGGAGGACAGAAGGAAAATGGAGGAAGAGCGAAAGAAGATGGAGGAGAAGAAAGGAGCTCTGTCCAGCAAAAAATCTGCTCTGGAAAGGTTCAGAAAGTAGAAAAGGACTCTTTGTGCAACTCAAAATGCAATGACATTCTGTGGGAGCAATCTTTGACCTTCACAATGGAAACTCCTTTTTTTTTTTGGTCTGCCGGGGCAACATCAACAGCAGAGATTCTTGTTCTGCGCAGCTTTGGGCTGGAATCTGATGGGAAACAGTCCATGAAATCGATGTTGAGTGCACCGGTTGGTCCGGTCTACTTATTGACTGTCGCCTAAAGCAGGTGCTGTTTATGATCATTGGATGGACCATAGCTGGCATTGGTTGTCACCTAGATTTTTCTTTTTGTACTAAAAAAAATTTCCATACATGTTTGACCTTGTCAGTTGTCGTTCTTTTGCTGATGCGATTCGTTTTACTGTTATAGAAACAAAATTAACAGACCGTCATGCAATTAAATTAAATAGAGTTAAAGCTGGTAATCCTGTTCAGAAACACTTTTTGTAATACTGGGTAAAATGGTCCTTCCATCCTAAAAAGTAGTAAATCCATAATGAATTCACAAAAAGGAGGTTTAAAACATTGTTTTCTGTGGGAGCTGCATGTCTGTAAAAACTCTAACCAATCAATGCCGCTCGGTCCGAAGGGCGTGGATTTGTTAGCCACTAAGTTAGCAGCTAGGTTAGCAGCTAGGTTAGCAGTCAGCCGTTCATTGTAGCTCCGCTGCTCTCACTGCAGACTTTGAACATGGCTGAGAGTCACAAGAAGCAAACCGCGTTGACTTTTACGAGAAGAACAGGAAGACCTCAGTAGAAAGAATTAAGACTAGAGTGGATTTGGGAGATTTTTAAGACGCGATTCCCCTGAAGAGCGGAAAGCCGGTCTTGCGCATGCGCAGTTATTCAAAAAGGGACTTGGGGAAACTTCCAGAAAAATCGCCGACCCTAGCTTTAAATACTAGAATATAACAACTTTATGGCAAATGCAGCTGTAAACACATTTAAATTCACACCTGTCTTATCAGAATCTGTTAAAATATTAAAATACAGGCACTTAAAACCTTTAAAAGAAAAATGCATGCCTTCGGTTAAGCCAAAAATGATTAATACATCTGGAAGACTTAGATTTAAAGATGTTAACATTTAACATAGAAATTGGAACTAGTATCTTCTAAAAGATAATGCAATTAAGTGGTATAATTCTCAACTCAATTTAGCTGTTTTTATTTTTATTTTTTAAAAATGGGTGTGTCATAAATTATTTATATTCATCTCAGTAGTAAATGGTGGGGGGAAGCTTTTTTGTCGTAACAGCAATCAAAGCTTTCTTATAATTGCTGACCTGATTTTTGCACTTTAGCACCTCCTCAATCTTTGTTGATGAGTTCTAAGCCTTTGAGTTTGGAGGGCATTCCTACCGTAACCCTAATCTTTACCTCCTTCCACAGATTCTCTATCATATGTGGACTCTGGCTGGACCACTCCAAAAACATCAACAATACCGCCAGTCAGAAGAAACGTATTAGTCAAGTTAAAAGATGACTTTAGATCTAAATCTACCAGGGCTATGAATACTTCTGGGTGCAGCTATTAAGTGACCAGATCAAGCTATTCTGGTTTGCCTAAAGCGGATATAAAAAAAAACAGGTTTTGTCTCATTAACTAAGTTCAGTGATGTTTAAATCTGTAAAGGTAAAATTTTATACAGAGGAAAGGATAATTCCAGCTTTTGTGTTTTTCTGGCATGGATCTGGCTAATTAATAGTGTGTTATAAATTTCAATTCCAGTTTTGATGTGTCTGTTTACGGTCGCTGTTTCAACACTCATTTGTGAGTAAGAGTCAATATTTCTAACCTGACCCTAGCCAGATGAATTTCGTTCCGCCTAGCTTCACTCACATCCATCTGGGACATCTTCCTTAGAGAGTGATTTCTTCAACCAATTTTATTGTCTAGCCAATCAGGACGCAGGGCTGGAGTTTCATAGATGTGACGTAGTAAAGAAGCGACAGTGAGACTGTTTTGATTTAGACAACAATGGCGGCTCACATCGAGGAAGCAAGCGTTAACATTGATGCTGCTATTTCTTCCGTGTTGTCCAATCTACCTAATATTGTTTTATTAAAAGAACAGAGAACGGCTCTGAAGGCTTTTGTTGGTGGAAACGATGTTTTCGCCCTTCTCCCGACCGGATTTGGCAAGCTTTGTTTTCCGGGGCGTGTCCGTGGCGGAGCAGTTAGCGCGAACTATATTAGGAGGCCTTTAGTCCTCAACGCGGTCAGTCCGGGATCGACTCCGACCCGCGGCGCTTTGCCGCCTGTCTTCCCCCCTCTTCCTGTCAGCTCACTGTCAATAAAACATGTGCCACTAGAGCCGCAAACACATAAAAAAAAAAAAAAAAAAAAGTTTATTTTTTTCCTGCGTCACTCTCATCAGCGTCACGGTTTGGCTTCGGTGTGAGTGGTTGAAATAGCACGTCGATAAAGATTACAGACAAGTGGCTTATCCAATCATATGCAAGGATTTTTGATAAGGCCCAGCCTTCTGAAACGCCATTCCTATGGATCAGTCCCAGATGGATGAGTGGAGCTAGGCGGAGCGAAATCCATCTGGCTAGGGTCAGGTTACAATATTCCAGGTCAAGTCGAAGAATCTGGTGGTGATCTTTCTCCTTTCATATTCCATATACCATATGTGCAATGCAACAGCACCAATGGGAAGTGAAACACTCCCGCAGTATGATGCCACCACCACCGTGCTTCAGTTGGCACTCTGTTCATTGATGTGATTGTCTCACCAAATTTCTAAAACATGCTTATCGTGGCTAAATACAGAGCAATGAAAGTGTTTGCCCATTTGCAGATTCATGCAGTTTTTGTTTTAATCACAATGAAATGTTTCCGTTCGTCAAACAAATTTTAAAATCGGAACCCAAGTAAATGTCAACCGGTTTAATAATAATTTTAAGAAGGGGAGGAAAAAAAAACAAACCAAACCAGCCTGACTATGGAGAAAAGAAACGATTGTCCCCTTTGTTAAATCATGAATTACCTGCATTATAAATGTTTTTGATTAAAGGGGACATGCTTTTCAGTTACTCCTTTTCACATTGAAATCATTCAGTTGTGGTCTAAAGAGGAACTGCAATGCTTTGGTCTGAGTTCCTGTTAATTTACCCCCACATTCTCTCTTTTTACCCCTGTTCTGACATGTGTCTGAGAACAACTCATTTTGGTGCTGTCTTTTTAAGTCTAAAGGTGGCACCTCACAACCCGCCCCGCTCCAGTCGCAGAGCATTCCTCTCCACCCCGTTCGACCATTTTTGGAGTGTGCTGGGGGACAGCGCAATGAACAACCCATAATTTTCGACTTATCCACTTGTAGCCTCGGTATCCTTCAGCTTGGATTACAAAATTGCTCCAAGGAATAAAAAAAAAAAAATGGATTTCCAAGACTAGTAAGCTGGAAGTCCATGACGTTGTTTAGCAGTTCCGGAGCAAATACTGTGACATAATTGTTCAAAACATGATAGAAAACAGAGTAAACTGAGCGGCTTGAAAGGTAGGACCCAAAAAGAAAGATATTTACGCAGCTCCTGGACCGACTACAATCAAATTTTCTGCTCCTCTTAAAACTCCAAGTGCACAACACAAGGGCTTAAAATGTTTTATTTTGTGTGATAAATCTCTAAATTTCAGTATCCACACGTCTGTTTCTCTCCAAACCTGCAGAATAAGGACATTACATAGGATATTGTTAGGATATCAACGAGGTCAAGTGGAACGAGCTGTTTATCCCGGAACTGCATGGCGCACTGACCCAAAAGATTGGCACATACTGTATCTATCAGATACCACCCCGGAGGTGACACAGTTTCTCTGCTGATGTCACAGTTTGGATGTGTACAGGCCTTGCATGGGTGTGTACCTAGATCCCTATATAATGTTTGTGTGATGAGCAATTGGGGCTTCTTGCCGATCAAGAGCCCATTAGCGCTGGTGTGACTGTAACTGTTTCTCTATCTTTACGTAGATAAAATATAACTAAAAGTATACTTGTCTGTTTTATGCGTCCTACATTCAAGGTAATAAGTAAGTGGGGGTCGCCTGACTGGGTAAAAAGAGTTGGGTCCACTGATGGTGTTTCACCGTAGACGGGGTACGGGGAAGAATATAACAATATGAAATGGTGTAGCATTAATTTAAGCAGGCTGTTCATCTTCAAACCCTCCATTGTGACTGAAGTAAAACAATTCTGCAAACAGCAGTGGGACCAGTGTTCTCCGCAGTGATGTAAAAGACTCATTCCCGGCTATCACAGAAGCTTGATGGCAGTTTTACTGCCAAGTTATTGATTTTGGGGAGTATTTTCTTTTTCTACATAAAGCCACATTGGGCTTGGTAGTTTTTTTTCTTTTCCTCTCCATTCATTAAATGTGTCATAGCCCTGTGATGGACTGGCGACCTGTCCAGGGTGTTCCCCTACTCTCGCTCGTCGAAGACCACCCCTCCTTTCCGTGTCCCCGACTGGATAAGCGGGTACAGGCGGATGGATGGAGGACATGTATCATCATTTGCAAATTTTATTTTGTATTTACTCAGGTTATCTCTGATCTGTCTTTTTTTAGTCTGCAAATGCACATGAGGCCCAAAAGCACACATAAAAATTTTCTATAAGGGAATAAATACTTTTTCGCAGCTCCTTTATATTTTAAGACGATTTTGACCTAGAGTAGATTAAGAGAAAATCCCTAGTAAATGTAGCAATCTGATTGTACCCAGTTATCAATGTACTTCTATAACAACTGAACCAGGAAAAAGAAGTTTAAGGAATAGTTTGATAGAAGCCAAATACAAATAAGTATAACGTTTATGTAACAGTTATGAGCATAACTGTATAAAAGAAATCCCCTGAATTCCAAGTCAGGGAACGGCGTAGCTGTGCTGACCTTAAAGCGACAAAACGTTTGATAAAAGAACATTGTTACAATTCTGAACTACGTTCGTCTGCAAACTGTAAATAATTAACTATAAATGCTTTATGCTCAGAATAAAACAAAGGGTATATGTCTTTGTGTAATTGTGGGATAATGTGGCCTGAAGTAATTACTTCCTAAGCTCAATGGATGCCTTCTGTACTCTGGTCATGGGTAAGTTGTGTTGACGTCAGCTGAGTTTTCTAAACAACTAGAGCTGGTTTGATCATGTTGATTTGTTGATGAAACTCAGTATTTTCTCAAAAGTAAATTGTCTGGTTTGGATTCGTATCCTCCCTCAGCCTTGTTTTGTTTATCTAGCATGGAGAGGAAGGAAAGACTCCTGAAAGGAAAGGAAGCAGACCGACTTTATCTCACATGAGGTTGTTTATTGGTGCCAGAATTTGAGTCGTACATTTCCAGGTAAAGGAAAATGGAAGAAAAAAAAATCCCCCCTTGGCAAATGTAAACATACTACATTTCCTAATATAATAAATATTTGTCTATTGTCTTTGTCTACCATGGCACACCAGTAGTGTAGCGCGTCCTTAGTGAAATGATTGGACCGTTAACAGAGAAGTTAAAGGTGCCGCCCTTCATTTGTATTACAGCTGTCAGACGCATCCGTTTCTGTCTCTAGCCTCAAAGTAAACCAGCTGTAAAAAAAAAAAAAAAAATAACCTGAACTTGTCATTACCTTCATTAAAATATCATGCCTACAGTAAATAAATAAAAAAAAAACTTGCATTTTAAAGTATTTTTTTCCCCCCAGAGGAGTTAATTTGTGTTCTTAGATTAAACAGAATCTATTGGTTTGGTTTTGCAAATTCATGCATTTAGCCTTTTAGACTACGTCCTATCATCAAAGGATCTGGTAACAGACTGCTTGTGGGTAAATACACTAGGCCGGCAGCATTTTAAATATCGGACATAAAGCATTTTTCCTACGTGTATTCATCATGAGCAGCTGTATAAGCAGCATGCTTTGAATTGTGCTGCATGTTGACAAAGCTATAGATGACGTGAGACAAAGACCTAGAAAACCTGAAATCATCCTGTTTTCTAAATAATAATGTGACGTTCTTATAAAAATAAAGCTCTAAAAAAAATGACAATAGACCTAGATACTCAGTGCAGGTAGATTCACAGTTTGTAGAACGGCTATGCGTGGCCCGCGAGTTCCTGTAAGAGTCACAGTCGTTGCTCCAGGCCCAGGGCTGAGCCCAGCATTGCCCTGACTTTGCACATACCCAAAGAAGCACGCTGACTCAGCCAGGAGCATGTGGGGGAGGAATGGACATCTTTCCAGTAATCCAGCATCTCCCTGGGTGTGATTTGGTGGACAGACACCATGGTCTGATAGCAGCAGCGCCCGTACGGCACAGGGGGGCCTCCGGAAAAGAGAGGGCAATGCGTGGGCCGAACTCCGGCGGCGTGGGCGCAGAGTCCTACAAATACATCCTCGGGGGGTAAAGGTGTGGATAGAGGTGATGCTGAGGCTGCAAGGGCGACTTTGAGCAACGCAGAGCGGGAAAAGACGTAGGCTGTGCCACTGCAGTAGTCGGGAAACACAGACAACGGGTAGGCCCCCGAAGGGAGGTAGTGCTTGCTGTCCGGGTCACGGTTTGGAGCCACATGGAGATGGACCCGACCAAGGTACAGGTCTCCTTGCTCATAAGGGTTCTGGCTTTTGTTCAAGAAGTGCAGGAGGGCACTGGGGTTGAAGAAAACATCATCGTCCACTTTGGCCACGAAGTGAGCCTGAGGGCAGAACCTGCGGGCCCAGCCCAGCATAGCCAGGGTCTTCAGAGTGAGGTTGGAGTAGGAGTCCAAAAACCGTCCCTGAATCAAGTCTCCTTTCTCCCGGGCTTCTTCTATCAGCAGCTTTCCAAGACCGGGGTCCGAGGACACGCCCACCATGAAGAGGGTCATGACCCGCAGACCCCGCACCTCCACCTCTCCTCCCCAGGTGTCTCGGATGGCTTGGCGGGCCCGCTGGTTGGCAGGCGCGGAGGTCACTAAGGTGATGAGGTAAGGCTTGGCGCGCTGGCACACCAGCGGGCTGGGCATGAGCAGGAACTCCTCGGGTCTGGATGGAGGGAGGCTCTGGGGCGAGATGATGGCGGCATGCGGCTCCACGGCGCTGCTCATTCCCAGCGAGGTGACCCACGTCTCGATGAAGTCCACGAAGAGCAGCGCGAACACTGCGGCGCACGCCAGAATCCCGCACAGGGACGAGACGAACCCGGTCCTGTTTCCGCGCTTTCCTAATCTGGGTTTGCAAAATCCCCTTCCGACCGTAATCATCATCATCATCTCCTCCTCCGCCGTTGCCACCAAGAAGAAGAAAAAAATAATCTCTGGGCTTCTCGTCGCGTTCCTCTCTTACCGTGGCCTTGCGTGAGGACGCATTTCTCTGTCGTGCGCGTTTTTTTTTTTTTTTTTTTTGTGTGTGAGTGTCCTCACCTCTTCTACCCTTTACACATTTCCCTGCGGCAGGTCCGGGCAGCGTTTCCGCGGCAGCCCGTCAGAGTTTGGTGAGGAAGAATGTGCGGTTGCGCACAAATTGCGCGATCGATCTTGCAGCGCCCCGGAGCTGTTTTTCAACCCGGCTTTTTAATGCAACGGGGAGGTCATGCTGATATAAAAAAAAAAAATCTATGTGCAGTTTCCCGGTCCCCTGCTGCAAAGGCTTTTAATTCTTCAAAGATGCTCTTCCACAAACTGATGGGAGATCTGATTTCCTACTGCGGCGCACCGATATTCCTGGGTCGGCACTGTCAATTTCATAGGTTGAGCTTTCAAAGCGGGAGGAGGAAAAAACCGCCTTTCTCTCAGAGATTAATCCCATCATTTACAGTTACTTCTTTCGATCACACCAACACACACGTGCTGCCATGGCGAAAGCGGCTCCGTGCAGACAATGAGGTTCAGATGTCCTCAAGCCTCTCCTTGCGTATCCGGTACATGCAACGTTTAAAATACGGACGGGACGGTTCCACACCGATGGAAACATCAAAATCAAAACAAGAGAGAGGGGTGTATGAAATTATTTGGCTGTGATTCGTAATGCGTCGGTCAGGCTCTCCTGGGATACCTAGTGACGTCCTCTCCAATAACACCTGGAGGCTTTGGGCGACACCTAGTGGCTATTTCGGGGTAGGGTAAATCCAGGTTGGTTGTCAACACCACAGACATATATACGTAGACGCGTCATAGGGCGCAGGTTCGCACGTCAACGTCACCGCCATATTGTATGTGGCAGAAAAAAGTTGAGTTCTGCTTTTGTGAACGTGGATCAGAGAAGATGGCTCATTCCTGTGCTGCAATAAATACACACACACACACACACACACACACACACACACACACACACACACACACACACACACACACACACATACATTGTGGTCTTCATTATTTCATAAAACCGTGTCACATGTGAACCTTTAGGAACAGACTTTTTGGGTGAGTATTAAAGAGGTAAAATTAATAATATGAGAAATAAAAGTAAAAATAAACAAACAAAGTGATAATGTTATGATAAAAACATCATATTATGAGAATTAAGGGGGAACATTTCCAGAATAATCACAGTTTGCAGAATTATTTCACTCTGGGGTAATAGGGCCAGGTTAGATTATTTTAAATATTTTTATTCTTTAGGAGAATAAATTCATGAGAATGAAGCTAAAGGGATACAAAAATAAACTTGTAATATTACAAGTCAACACCATAGACATAGGCCTCGTTGGGCGGGTTCTGTGACTGTCTATGCTGCGGATGCGTCAGAGCGTCCGCCATGTTGAATGTGGCAAATCTGCAGTTAGAATCAGTCACTTAAACAGTATCACAAGGACTTTAATCTCAGAATATACTTTATGTTCGTGATATTTTTATTTTAGTAATACAAACAGTATTCCAAATACAAGTTTGTAATACTGTTTGAGCCCTGAGCAATTGATCAGTGATAAAACTCTTTGGAGATCAAGGTCCTAGAGTTTGCAGGAGGAGTGGAGACGCACAAAATCCAAGCTGGTTTAGGTGCGGTGTATAAAGTTTCCACAGGCTGTTTATTTGGGGTACCATGTGATCTGCTGGTGTTGCTCCATTGTGTGTCATTCAGACCAAAGTTTGCACGGCCATCTAGCGGAAAATGTGAGTGCACTATACTCCTCCCTCAACCGACGCTAGCGTTATCTAGATGCAGATTACGTTTTCTACCTGAGCTTGGCACACTGTCAAAGGTACTAACATCTGCTTTCATAACCCCAGTATCATGTATTTGATTGGCCAGCGAACTCACCAGAACTATAGCTCCCACCCATGCATGGAGCTGTTGTAGAGCTGGAGAGCTTGTTCAGTGACAGACTGCTGCACACCAGATGCTCAAAGGAGCGCTTCTGCACATTGCTCTTCCTAGCAGCTGTTACACTATAATTTCTGCTGTTCACAACTGATTCAATAACTGATCACAACATGTTGCGTGGGTTCTGATCTAACCATGAATCGTTTACACTATCTCAGATGCCAAGGTTCACTTAAACACAGCTTAGCTACTCTGAGATGTTTCTGTACTATTATGCGTATTATCTCATATTGTTCTGTAAATAGGTTGGTGTTTTTCCAGTTTTCCCACTGATTACCATGCATATTTTATCTTTTTTTTTTTTTACCTGAGAATGCCATATTATCAATAATTGTGCAATAATTACTCTGGTATTTATTTTTACTTTTATTTTTGGCCTTTCTGATAAGTTCATTTCTGTGTTGCTTTAGAACTAACAATAGATTAGATTTGCTTGTTTTTTCATTACTGAAAAAGAGTGCAGGTCTGTGTCTGTTACTGTCATGCCCGAATTTTCCAGTTGTAACAATAAAGGAATTTCCTATCTTATCACATGGAGAATATTTGAAGTATTGTCGATAATAGACACCAGACCCAACAATGCTTCCTTAACGCACCTCAGGTCACACAGAGGCCTCCATGCAGCGTGGCTTTTTGCAAATTCGTGCAAAATATGCCCAAAGCAAGTTCTAAATGCATATATTGGTATGGTTTTCAATAGGCCGACATTTCTTTATTAACATTCTTTTTTCTTTTTACTGATCTTGTAATATTTAAGAAACTGAAGTCAAAAATAAAAGAAAAAAAAACACACTGTATAATGAAGAATACGACTTTTCCTTTTGAACAAAACTTTTCAAAAATAAATTACCCTCTAGTACACCTAAGACAAAGTTCTTCAATCATTTTCACTGGGTTGGCTATTTCTACAGTTATCAATATAATTTCAGAAATAGTAATTGGTTTTTAAGCATAACTTCTTATTTTCCTTCACATAGAAATACAGAATTAGCTTACAAATGGTTACTACCCAATGCTCTTTGTGTTTAAAACATTTAAACCAGTGAAATTTTTTTTTACATTTTTGTGAGCTATTCTATGCATGAACAGGAAAATTAGGCACAATGAAATAAAGTATTTCTTCTTTTATATTGTAGTATTTATTAAAATCATCTATTGAAAAATAGCAGATTTTTGCCTAAAAGCAGAGACTTTGCTTTTAGATTTCACTTTTACTTTATTGTACTGATTACATCCAAGATGGCACCGTCCAAAGCTGCCTTTGTACATCGCCTGCTGATAAATTGTTTTTCTAATCTGTATCTCCACTAAAAACACTTTTTATACTGTATATCAAATGTCTGCATGTTGTGAGTCGACACAATCATGGCCAAATGAAGATAATCCTGATTCTAAAAAAATAAATATCACTAAACATACACAGATGGATATTTGCAAGAGCCTTGAATTATATCCATCCATCATTTATTGAGCCCATCTTTGGTGGATTTATTAGTACGTTTGGATCAAGGTGCAGGGTCCACTTCTGCTTCTGGTCTTTTTTTTTTTTTTATACAGATGGTAAACTTTTTTGATAGTGACCTGACCAGGTCCTGCTGCAGTGATGTATCCCCAAACCATGAGACTTCCACCTCTGTCCTTCCCAATGATGTGAAGTTAATTCTAGTGCTGTAGTTTGGTTTATTCCAAACATATCAGCTGTTCTAGTGTGCAAATATTTCTTCTTTTGGGCTCATCTGTTCAAAGAACACTATTGCAGCAGCCATGCTCTTTCTATACGTTTTCTCTGTCAAACAGTCTGACTTTAGTATTTTTCCAACAAAGAAAAGGTTTCCACTTGGCACACTTCCCATGAAAGTTAAGCTTGAACAGTCACTTTCTGATTGTACAGGGATATACTTTGTCATCATCACTAAAAGAGCCTGCTGCGAGCCCTGTGATCACATTTTAGGGCTTTTGGAGGCTTCCTTCAGCATCCTAGAGCCTGCTTTCACAATGAGCCGGCTTGGATTCCCAAGAGGCATTTTGTTGGTTGTTTTGCATACCTTTATTTTTTATTTTTTTCCACCAGTAGAATGACTGATTTCATTTTTTGAGAGATCTTTTAAAATCTCCTACCAGACTCCTGAGCAACAACCATCTTTCTGAAAGGCATCGAAGAGCTGTTCCCTTTCGCCTCAACCGCCAGGAGCTCAACGCACTAAAAGTTTAACATTTAAATAGAATAATAATAAAAAATGCTGAGCAAAGAAGTTCTATCATGTGCACGTGATGATACGCCTGAGTGAATTCAATCATTTCAAGGAGGAATAAATGTGAGGGTGTCCTGATTTAACAGAAAATGAAAGATCTTTTCTTCAGTTTTTATCGTTTATATTACTTGAATGGTATTGGTAAAATTAATATCAAATATTCAGATGTCCAAAACACAAGCAGTTATAGGGTCCTACGTTTTTTTCAGATGACTGCATCTATTACTTCCGCAGTCTTTTAGAAGTGTGTTAATACTTCAATGATTCTGCAGACTGCAGAAATAATGATAATAATAAAATCATCTCCTGATATTTTCTGACTGTTTCCTGGATTTAATTTCCTTGACCTGCACTGCTTTGTTATCAAGTTGGATAAGAACCGAGTTTTAAAGACTGTGAATAAAACAGGACAGGGAATCAACTTATCACTTAATCATAAATAAAACAAGCCAGGCGACAAAAGCTGTCACAGCAAAGAAACCTGAAAGGGACAGTTTTTTTAATTTATTTAACTTGTTTATCTCGTTTTTTTTTCTCTCGCATAATTTGACAAGTCCCCCAGACATTATGACGTCAGAGCTGTCTGGCTCGCGCTAGGGTGGGGTGGGGGGTGTTTGAGGCACGCGGACGGAGAGGGAGGAAGAAGGGGGGGGAAAAAATCATCATCATCATCATCATCAATGCGCTGTCGCTGCGGGGTCACGAACTATGACCTTTAACAGGAAAAAAACACAGCAATTATTTTTATAAAACAACCGAGCGCCTTAAAAGCGGTGAGCGGCGTCCCTCTGAGGTGAGTGTCCGTCCCGGACAGGAAGCATTAAAGCCCGCTGAGTAGAGGCAGCAGCGCTGGAGCCGAAAACAGCGCAGCTAATCTCCCGGCTAGCCGCTTAGCTTCCTGCCCGTCTGTAGCCGCTCTGCGTCCGGCGGGTGAACAGAAACAGAGCTGCGCGCACAGTCCTGTCCGTCGGCGACTGGTTATTAATTACATGACAGCGCTGTTAATTAGTTTAAATCCCCGTGTTGTCGCCGGGCAATGGCGGAGGAAGGCTGCCCGTTAGCAGTTGCTCCGTAGCTTATGCGTTTATTTGCGTTTAGCTAGCAACAGCAGCGGCTAACACCGGATGAACTCGACCCTTTTACCTTTGCCATCGCGCTGACATGACTGGATGGAAATGTCCGTGTCAGTGTTTTATTTAGAAAAAGGTGGTTTAGTTTTTGTTCTCCCCACACCTCCTTTCAGAAAATAAGATGTCATCCACTGCTATGTCTGTTAAGAAAATAAGTTACATTATACAAATGTCTCAACGTCTTGGCGGTTGTTTGGCCAAATGCCAGATTCTCCATTTTGTTCTGTGTTGTTTTGTTTTTTGGAGTAAAGTTATTGATGGGCATAATTTTGAGCCAATCTGTCATTAACATAAAACTTCCCTTGGACAATGATATTATCTGGACTATTACAGGTACATTAAGCAGTTGTAACTTAGTCCAAGTCTTGGAAAACTCAAATGCTAAGAAGCTTCTAAGTATTATAGAAGATCTAGAAGTCTTGATCTAGAAGTCCTAAAATTGGAAATATTGGTTTAATCTCACTGTTCATGTCTTTTGTTACCTTTATTGCACCTATATGCACCAAGCACATGTTTAACATGTTGAAAAAAATAATAAAACAAGTTATTGTTTAGCCCGTCAAATGGGAGTCTTTGCTAAAGTAATGCCAACAAATGTTGTCAAGGTGTAAGATTAAAATAGGTGATTGATCAAAGGAGCAAACGATAAACATATTGCTGCTTAATAGGATGCCCAAATCCAACTGTTTTTAATGGGTTTACAACATAGTATGTAAAATGTTCTATGTAGCAATAATTACAAAACCAATTTTAAAGTGGATCTGCCTCCTAAACAGTCTCCCCCTGACTTATTCAGTCCTAATGCGAAAAGCTTGTTTTGGACTGTCAAGTAAAAGTAATGCATGTAAAATATAGCAAAAAAAAAAACTTCTGAACAAAAATGGAACAGAGTAGAATAATCATTTATTGTGGGGAAAATCAGGAGCAAGTAAGGGGAAAAAGTCCATAACACAAGAAAAAAATATTGTGCAGTTATTAAAAATGGGATACTTTTATTTAAATGAAATGTGCAGCTGAGTGGGTTGATTTGAAAGTGTAAAATATGCGCGCATATCATTTAATTGTGCATAAAAAAACAGCAGCAGACTACAAAAAAAAGGAAAAACCGTGCAATTAACAGCGGGGATGTAAACAAGTTATTGAGCTTGTATAAGGTCTAACAGCTGCTGGGAGGATCTACGATGAAGAGACAGCAGTCTGTCACTGAAGGAGCCCTCCAGCTCTTCCACAGCTTCATGCATGGGATGGGAGACATTGTCCGACAGCAACGTTATTTTCGCTAGTGTCCTTCTGTCTCCCTCCACCTGCGCTGGCTCGAGCGGGCATCCTAGGACACCGCTGGCCTTCCTGATGAGCTTATCTTACTGCTACCTCTATTAGCTGTTGATAAGCTGCTCCTCCAACAAACTGCAACATAGAAGATTGCTGATGCCACCACAGAGTCGAAAAACTGTCTTGAGGAGCGGCCCCTGCACAAATAAGCATTTAGTAGAATAGAATAGAAGTAGATTAGAAATGTCCTTTATTGTCCCACAGTGGGGAAATACAGGTATACTTACAGAAAAGTGACACGTCCACCAGATTTTCACACCTACTTGTTATTCTTTGTAAAATGAAAAAGGCTCAGATTGGATGGAGAGAATCAGTGATTATCAATTGTCCACTCACGCCACCTATTTTAAATTAACTTTAGGTCTTGACTGTGATTGGGCCATTGTAACACGTTAAATTGGTTTAATCCAAATTGACCAACGCCTTGTCACCTGCTCCCTACAAACTTGACAGAACTATATTTACACTGGCTGAAAATTACACACCAGTCGGTGCCTTCTGAGGGCAATTATTTGCTCTTGATTTTATTTATGGGTTTAGAATAAAAACAATGCAGACAAGATGTTTCTAGACGGTTGAGATCCAGGATAGTTTAACACGGCAGAAACGTGGCTTTCAGCGTAGCTCTGGAACTCTCTCTAAGGCTGGCCTGTAGGAATAGTACTTACCTGCTACTTCCCATTCAGAAGCTGTTGTTGCATCTTTGCTGGTTGTGCAGGAGGCTCCACTTCTTCCACTTCTGGATCTGACTCAGTGTCAAAGTTGTGCTGTTGTACCATTGTGGATCTGTTTTTTCTTGCCGTTTTCAAGTGAATAAAGTGCGAGTGTAAACGTTGGGAGGTGGCCAGCTATTTACATGAAAGCCAAGGAGCCCTAAAAACAGCTCAATCTGAAAGGAGCTGAAAATAGGCGAAAATGGGGAGGTGAAATCTCACTATCTGAGAATGATATTGTAAAAAAAAAAAAAATGTAATAAACGTCTTCTGTATAGCCCATAGACCTGTTCTAAATGTTTAAAAGGAAGCATAATAGGTCACCTTTAAGGTAAGCAAATGTTTTCCAGATAAAGAGCGAACTCCTGTACGTGTATGAAATTGTAACCCATGGGGTTGCGGTAGGAGTGAGGGTATAAAATGGCTTAGTGTCAAACACAAAAGGAGTGTAAACATTTGACCTATGCCACTGCTGCTTCTGGAAGGACCTTTTTTTTTTTTTAAATACATTTTTTTATACGTCATGATATTGTCACTGTGATTGTCACACAAAGTACCTCTATAGTGGTGTTAGGCCTTGCCGCTTTAAGCTTTAGTGATGAATGTGTCCAGAATAGCCTCAAAGTTGATCAGTAACTTTGAAAATACAGGCACACTTTCACATTTTACCTCCTATTGGAGGACTCATAGGTGGTGCATTTTAGTATGAGTGTTTCGCTCTAAAACTATCAGGATTATGAACCTATATGAAGGGATGTGTCATACCTCAGCACACAACCCTCGTGACTTTTGCCATCTCTGTGTCTTGCCTCCCTCCGCAGACCTCACTAATGACTCCGCATGATCATGGCGACCAACCTGAATCTGCTCTCTCAGCAGAAAGCAGACTCTGAGCATGAGGCAGAGGTCAGTGTGCAGGAAGAGGCTTTCTTTGTGTGTTTTGTTCCACATCGAAAAAAGTCCAATTCTTTTAACGGCTTCATACAGTATTGCGTAACAACATTTCAATGGATTACAGGCCCCTACTTAAAGCC